>NW_026947677.1:0-404000 GCF_034190915.1 Cavia porcellus | reverse complement strand
GCACCACCCCGTGATGTTTTTCTCACTCCTACTAGTGAATGTAATGTAACACACACCCATACAATGCGCACCACCCCGTGATGTTTTTCTCACTCCTACTAGTGAATGTAATGTAACACACACCCATACAATGCGCACCACCCCGTGATGTTTTTCTCACTCCTGCTAGTGAATGTAATGTAACACACACCCATACCATGCGCATCACCCCGTGATGTTTTTCTCACTCCTACTAGTGAATCTAATGTAACACACACCCATACAATGCGCACCACCCCGTGATGATTTTCTCACTCCTACTAGTGAATGTAATGTAACACACACCCATACAATGCGCACCACCCCGTGATGTTTTTCTCACTCCTACTAGTTAATGTAGTGTACCACACACCCATACAATGCGCACCACCCCGTGATGTTTTTCTCACTGCTACTAGTGAATCTAATGTAACACACACACATACAATGCGCACCACACCGTGATGTTTTTCTCACTCCTACTAGTGAATGTAATGTAACACACACACATACAATGCGCACCACCCCGTGATGTTTTTCTCACTGCTACTAGTGAATGTAATGTAACACACACACATACAATGCGCACCACCCCGTGAAGTTTTTCTCACTCCTAGTAGTGAATGTAATGTAACAGACACCCATACAATGCGCACCACCCCGTGATGTTTTTCTCACTCCTACTAGTGAATCTAATGTAGCAGACACCCATACAATGCGCACCACCCCGTGATGTTTTTCTCACTCCTACTAGTGAATGTAATGTAACACACACCCATACAATGCGCACCCCCCCGTGATGTTTTTCTCACTCCTACTAGTGAATGTAATGTAACACACACCCATAAAATGCGCACCCCCCCGTGATGTTTTTCTCACTCCTACTAGTGAATGTAATGTAATACACACCCATACAATGCGCACCCCCCCGTGATGTTTTTCTCACTCCTACTAGTGAATGTAATGTAACACACAGCCATACAATGCGCACCACCCCGTGATGTTTTTCTCACTCCTACTAGTGAATGTAATGTAACACACACCCATACAATGCGCACCACCCCGTGATGTTTTTCTCACTCCTACTAGTGAATGTAATGTAACACACAACCATACAATGCGCACCACACCGTGATGTTTTTCTCACTCCTACTAGTGAATGTAATGTAACACACACCCATACAATGCGCACCACACCGTGATGTTTTTCTCACTCCTACTAGTGAATGTAATGTAGCACACACCCATACATTGCGCACCACCCCGTGATGTTTTTCTCACTCCTACTAGTGAATGTAATGTAGCACACACCCATACAATGCGCACCACCCCGTGATGTTTTTCTCACTTTACTACTGAATGTAATGTAACACACACCAATACAATGCGCACCACCCCGTGATGTTTTTCTCACTCCTACTAGTGAATGTAATGTAACACACACCCATACAATGCGTACCACCCCGTGATGTTTTTCTCACTCCTACTAGTGAATGTCATGTAACACACACCCATACAATGCGCACCACCCCGTGATGTTTTACTCACTGCTACTAGTGAATGTAATGTAACACACACCCATACAATGCGCACCACCCCGTGATGTTTTTCTCACTCCTACTAGTGAATGTAATGTAACACACACCCATACAATGCGCACCACCCCGTGATGTTTTTCTCCCTCCTACTAGTGAATGTAACGTAACACACACCCATACAATGCGCACCACCCCGTGATGTTTTTGTCACTCCTACTAGTGAATGTAATGTAACACACACCCATACAATGCGCACCACCCCGTGATGTTTTTCTCACTCCTACTAGTGAATGTAATGTAACACACACCCATACAATGCGCACCACCCCGTGATGTTTTTCTCACTCCTACTAGTGAATGTAATGTAACACACACCCATACAATGCGCACCACCCCGTGATGTTTTTCTCACTCCTACTAGTGAATGTAATGTAACACACACCCATACAATGCGCACCACCCCGTGATGTTTTTCTCACTCCTTCTAGTGAATGTAATGTAACACACACCCATACAATGCGCACCACACCGTGATGTTTTTCTCACTCCTACTAGTGAATGTAATGTAGCACACACCCATACAATGCGCACCACCCCGTAATGTTTTTCTCACTCCTACTAGTGAATGTAATGTAGCACACACCCATACAATGCGCACCACCCCGTGATGTTTTTCTCACTTTACTACTGAATGCAATGTAACACACACCCATACAATGCGCACCACCCCGTGATGTTTTTCTCACTCCTACTAGTGAATGTAATGTAACACACACCCATACAATGCGCACCACCCCGTGATGTTTTTCTCACCTCTACTAGTGAATGTAATGTAACACACACCCGTACAATGCGCACCACCCCGTGATGTTTTTCTCACCGCTACTAGTGAATGTAATGTAACACACACCCGTACAATGCGCACCACCCCGTGATGTTTTTCTCACTCCTACTAGTGAATGTAATGTAACACACACCCGTACAATACGCACCACCCCGTGATGTTTTTCTCACTCCTACTAGTGAATGTAATGTAACACACACCCGTACAATACGCACCACCCCATGATGTTTTTCTCACTCCTACAAGTGAATGTAATGTAACACACACCCGTACAATGCGCACCCCCCCGTGATGTTTTTCTCACTCCTACTAGTGAATGTAATGTAACACACACCCGTACAATACGCACCACCCCGTGATGTTTTTCTCACTCCTACTAGTGAATGTAATGTAACACACACCCGTACAATATGCACCACCCCGTGATGTTTTTCTCACTCCTACAAGTGAATGTAATGTAACACACACCCGTACAATGCGCACCCCCCCGTGATGTTTTTCTCACTCCTACTAGTGAATGTAATGTAACACACACCCGTACAATGCGCACCCCCCCGTGATGTTTTTCTCACTCCTACTAGTGAATGTAATGTAACACACACCCGTACAATGCGCAACACCCCGTGATGTTTTTCTCACTGCTACTAGTGAATCTAATGTAACACACACCCATACAATGTGCACCACCCCGTGATGTTTTTCTCACTCCTACTAGTGAAAGTAATGTAACACACACCCATACAATGCGCACCACCCCGTGATGTTTTTCTCACTCCTACTAGTGAATGTAATGTAACACACACCCATACAATGCGCACCACCCGGTGATGTTTTTCTCACTCCTACTAGTGAATGTAATGTAACACACACCCATACATTGCGCACCACCCCGTGATGTTTTTCTCACTCCTACTAGTGAATGTAATGTAACAGACACCCATGCAATGCGCACCACCCCGTGATGTTTTTCTCACTCCTACTAGTGAATGTAATGTAACACAGACCCATACAATGCGCAGCACCCCGTGATGTTTTACTCACTCCTACTAGTGAATGTAATGTAACAGACACCCATACAATGCGCACCACCCCGTGATGTTTTTCTCACTCCTACTAGTGAATGTAATGTAACACAGACCCATACAATGCGCAGCACCCCGTGATGTTTTACTCACTCCTACTAGTGAATGTAATGTAACACACACCCATACAATGCGCACCACCCCGTGATGTTTTTCTCACTCCTACTAGTGAATGTAATGTAACACACACCCATACAATGCGTACCACCCCGTGATGTTTTTCTCACTCCTACTAGTGAATGTAATGTAACACACACCCATACAATGCGCACCACCCCGTGATGTTTTACTCACTGCTACTAGTGAATGTAATGTAACACACACCCATACAATGCGCACCACCCCGTGATGTTTTTCTCACTCCTACTAGTGAATGTAATGTAACACACACCCATACAATGCGCACCACCCCGTGATGTTTTTCTCCCTCGTACTAGTGAATGTAACGTAACACACACCCATACAATGCGCACCGTCCCGTGATGTTTTTCTCACTCCTACTAGTGAATGTAACGTAACACACACCCATACAATGCGCACCACCCCGTGATGTTTTTCTCACTCCTACTAGTGAATGTAACGTAACACACACCCATACAATGCGCACCACCCCGTGATGTTTTCTCACTGCTACTAGTGAATGTAACGTAACACACACCCATACAATGCACACCACCCCGTGATGTTTTTCTCACTGCTACTAGTGAATGTAATGTAACACACACCCATACAATGCGCACCACCCCGTGATGTTTTTCTCACTGCTACTAGTGAATGTAATGTAACACACACCCATACAATGCGCACCACCCCGTGATGTTTTTCTCACTGCTACTAGTGAATGTAATGTAACACACACCCATACAATGTGCACCACACCGTGATGTTTTTCTCACTGCTACTAGTAAATCTAATGTAACACACACCAATACAATGCGCACCAATCCGTGATGTTTTTCTCACTGCTACTAGTGAAAGTAATGTAACACACACCCATACAATGCGCACCACCCCGTGATGTTTTTCTCACTCCTACTAGTGAATGTAATGTAACACACACCCGTACAATGCGCACCACCCCGTGATGTTTTTCTCACTCCTACTAGTGATTGTAATGTAACACACACCCATACAATGCGCACCACCCCGTGATGTTTTTCTCATTCCTACTAGTGAATGTAATGTAACACACACCCATACAATGCGCACCATCCCGTGATTTTTTTCTCACTCCTACTAGTGAATGTAATGTAACACACACCCGTACAATGCGCACCACCCCGTGATGTTTTACTCACTGCTACTAGTGAATGTAATGTAGCACACACCCATACAATGCGCACCACCCCGTGATGTTTTTCTCACTCCTACTAGTGAATGTAATGTAACACACAACCATACAATGCGTACCACCCCGTGATGTTTTTCTCCCTCCTACTAGTGAATGTAACGTAACACATACCCATACAATGCGCACCACCCCGTGATGATTTTCTCACTCCTACTAGTGAATGTAACGTAACACACACCCATACAATGCGCACCACCCCGTGATGTTTTTCTCACTCCTACTAGTGAATGTAACGTAACACACACCCATACAATGCGCACCACCCCGTGATGTTTTTCTCACTCCTACTAGTGAATGTAACGTAACACACACCCATACAATGCGCACCACCCCGTGATGTTTTTCTCACTCCTAGTAGTGAATGTAACGTAACACACACCCATACAATGCGCACCACCCCGTGATGTTTTTCTCACTCCAACTAGTGAATGTAATGTAACACACACCCATACAATGCGCACCACCCCGTGATGTTTTTCTCACTCCTACTAGTGAATGTAAGGTAACACACACCCATACAATGCGCACCACCCCGTGATGTTTTTCTCACTGCTACTAGTGAATGTAACGTAACACACACCCATACAATGCGCACCACCCCGTGATGTTTTTCTCACTGCTACTAGTGAATGTAATGTAACACACACCCACACAATGCGCACCACCCCGTGATGTTTTTCTCACTGCTACTAGTGAATGTAATGTAACACACACCCATACAATGCGCACCACCCCGTGATGTTTTTCTCACTGCTACTAGTGAATGTAATGTAACACACACCCATACAATACGCACCACCCCGTGATGTTTTTCTCACTGCTACTAGTGAATGTAATGTAACACACACCCATACAATGCGCACCACCGCGTGATGTTTTTCTCACTGCTACTAGTGAATCTATTGTAACACACACCCATACAATGCGCACCACCCCGTGATGTTTTTCTCACTGCTACTAGTGAAAGTAATGTAACACACACCCATACAATGCGCACCACCCCGTGATGTTTTTCTCACTCCTACTAGTGAATGTAATGTAACACACACCCATACAATGCGCACCACCCCGTGATGTTTTTCTCACTCCTACTAGTGAATGTAATGTAACACACACCCATACAATGCGCACCACCCGGTGATGTTTTTGTCACTCCTACTAGTGAATGTAATGTAACACACACCCATATATTGCGCACCACCCCGTGATGTTTTTCTCACTCCTACTAGTGAATGTAATGTAACACACACCCATACAATGCGCACGACCCCGTGATGTTTTTCTCACTCCTACTAGTGAATGTAATGTAACACACACCCATACAATGCGCAACACCCCGTGATGTTTTTCTCACTCCTACTAGTGAATGTAATGTAACACACACCCATACAATGCGCACCACCCCGTGATGTTTTTCTCACTCCTACTAGTGAATGTAATGTAACACACACCCATACAATGCGCACCACCCCGTGATGTTTTTCTCACTCCTACTAGTGAATGTAATGTAACACACACCCATACAATGCGTACCACCCCGTGATGTTTTTCTCACTCCTACTAGTGAATGTAATGTAACACACACCCATACAATGCGCACCACCCCGTGATGTTTTACTCACTGCTACTAGTGAATGTAATGTAACACACACCCATACAATGCGCACCACCCCGTGATGTTTTTCTCACTCCTACTAGTGAATGTAATGTAACACACACCCATACAATGCGCACCACCCCGTGATGTTTTTCTCCCTCGTACTAGTGAATGTAACGTAACACACACCCATACAATGCGCACCTTCCCGTGATGTTTTTCTCACTCCTACTAGTGAATGTAACGTAACACACACCGATACAATGCGCACCACCCCGTGATGTTTTTCTCACTCCTACTAGTGAATGTAACGTAACACACACCCATACAATGCGCACCACCCCGTGATGTTTTCTCACTGCTACTAGTGAATGTAACGTAACACACACCCATACAATGCACACCACCCCGTGATGTTTTTCTCACTGCTACTAGTGAATGTAATGTAACACACACCCATACAATGCGCACCACCCCGTGATGTTTTTCTCACTGCTACTAGTGAATGTAATGTAACACACACCCATACAATGTGCACCACACCGTGATGTTTTTCTCACTGCTACTAGTGAATCTAATGTAACACACACCAATACAATGCGCACCAATCCGTGATGTTTTTCTCACTGCTACTAGTGAAAGTAATGTAACACACACCCATACAATGCGCACCACCCCGTGATGTTTTTCTCACTCCTACTAGTGAATGTAATGTAACACACACCCATACAATGCGCACCACCCGGTGATGTTTTTCTCACTCCTACTAGTGAATGTAATGTAACACACACCCATACAATGCGCACCACCCGGTGATGTTTTTCTCACTCCTACTAGTGAATGTAATGTGACACACACCCATACATTGCGCACCACCCCGTGATGTTTTTCTCACTCCTACTAGTGAATGTAATGTAACACACACCCATACAATGCGCACGACCCCGTGATGTTTTTCTCACTCCTACTAGTGAATGTAATGTAACACACACCCATACAATGCGCAACACCCCGTGATGTTTTTCTCACTCCTACTAGTGATTGTAATGTAACACACACCCATACAATGCGCACCACCCCGTGATGTTTTTCTCACTCCTACTAGTGAATGTAATGTAACACACACCCATACAATGCGCACCATCCCGTGATTTTTTTCTCACTCCTACTAGTGAATGTAATGTAACACACACCCGTACAATGCGCACCACCCCGTGATGTTTTACTCACTGCTACTAGTGAATGTAATGTAGCACACACCCATACAATGCGCACCACCCCGTGATGTTTTTCTCACTCCTACTAGTGAATGTAATGTAACACACAACCATACAATGCGTACCACCCCGTGATGTTTTTCTCCCTCCTACTAGTGAATGTAACGTAACACATACCCATACAATGCGCACCACCCCGTGATGATTTTCTCACTCCTACTAGTGAATGTAACGTAACACACACCCATACAATGCGCACCACCCCGTGATGTTTTTCTCACTCCTACTAGTGAATGTAACGTAACACACACCCATACAATGCGCACCACCCCGTGATGTTTTTCTCACTCCTACTAGTGAATGTAACGTAACACACACCCATACAATGCGCACCACCCCGTGATGTTTTTCTCACTCCTAGTAGTGAATGTAACGTAACACACACCCATACAATGCGCACCACCCCGTGATGTTTTTCTCACTCCAACTAGTGAATGTAATGTAACACACACCCATACAATGCGCACCACCCCGTGATGTTTTTCTCACTCCTACTAGTGAATGTAAGGTAACACACACCGATACAATGCGCACCACCCCGTGATGTTTTTCTCACTGCTACTAGTGAATCTATTGTAACACACACCCATACAATGCGCACCACCCCGTGATGTTTTTCTCACTCCTACTAGTGAATGTAATGTAACACACACCCATACAATGCGCACCACCCCGTGATGTTTTTCTCACAGCTACTAGTGAATGTAATGTAACACACACCCATACAATGCGCACCACCCGGTGATGTTTTTGTCACTCCTACTAGTGAATGTAATGTAACACACACCCATATATTGCGCACCACCCCGTGATGTTTTTCTCACTCCTACTAGTGAATGTAATGTAACACACACCCATACAATGCGCACGACCCCGTGATGTTTTTCTCACTCCTACTAGTGAATGTAATGTAACACACACCCATACAATGCGCAACACCCCGTGATGTTTTTCTCACTCCTACTAGTGAATGTAATGTAACACACACCCATACAATGCGCACCACCCCGTGATGTTTTTCTCACTCCTACTAGTGAATGTAATGTAACACACACCCATACAATGCGCACCACCCCGTGATGTTTTTCTCACTCCTACTAGTGAATGTAATGTAACACACACCCATACAATGCGTACCACCCCGTGATGTTTTTCTCACTCCTACTAGTGAATGTAATGTAACACACACCCATACAATGCGCACCACCCCGTGATGTTTTACTCACTGCTACTAGTGAATGTAATGTAACACACACCCATACAATGCGCACCACCCCGTGATGTTTTTCTCACTCCTACTAGTGAATGTAATGTAACACACACCCATACAATGCGCACCACCCCGTGATGTTTTTCTCCCTCGTACTAGTGAATGTAACGTAACACACACCCATACAATGCGCACCATCCCGTGATGTTTTTCTCACTCCTACTAGTGAATGTAACGTAACACACACCCATACAATGCGCACCACCCCGTGATGTTTTTCTCACTCCTACTAGTGAATGTAACGTAACACACACCCATACAATGCGCACCACCCCGTGATGTTTTCTCACTGCTACTAGTGAATGTAACGTAAAACACACCCATACAATGCACACCACCCCGTGATGTTTTTCTCACTGCTACTAGTGAATGTAATGTAACACACACCCATACAATGCGCACCACCCCGTGATGTTTTTCTCACTGCTACTAGTGAATGTAATGTAACACACACCCATACAATGCGCACCACCCCGTGATGTTTTTCTCACTGCTACTAGTGAATGTAATGTAACACACACCCATACAATGTGCACCACACCGTGATGTTTTTCTCACTGCTACTAGTGAATCTAATGTAACACACACCAATACAATGCGCACCAATCCGTGATGTTTTTCTCACTGCTACTAGTGAAAGTAATGTAACACACACCCATACAATGCGCACCACCCCGTGATGTTTTTCTCACTCCTACTAGTGAATGTAATGTAACACACACCCATACAATGCGCACCACCCGGTGATGTTTTTCTCACTCCTACTAGTGAATGTAATGTAACACACACCCATACAATGCGCACCACCCGGTGATGTTTTTCTCACTCCTACTAGTGAATGTAATGTGACACACACCCATACATTGCGCACCACCCCGTGATGTTTTTCTCACTCCTACTAGTGAATGTAATGTAACACACACCCATACAATGCGCACGACCCCGTGATGTTTTTCTCACTCCTACTAGTGAATGTAATGTAACACACACCCATACAATGCGCAACACCCCGTGATGTTTTTCTCACTCCTACTAGTGATTGTAATGTAACACACACCCATACAATGCGCACCACCCCGTGATGTTTTTCTTACTCCTACTAGTGAATGTAATGTAACACACACCCATACAATGCGCACCATCCCGTGATTTTTTTCTCACTCCTACTAGTGAATGTAATGTAACACACACCCGTACAATGCGCACCACCCCGTGATGTTTTACTCACTGCTACTAGTGAATGTAATGTAGCACACACCCATACAATGCGCACCACCCCGTGATGTTTTTCTCACTGCTACTAGTGAAAGTAATGTAACACACACCCATACAATGCGCACCACCCCGTGATGTTTTTCTCACTCCTACTAGTGAATGTAATGTAACACACACCCATACAATGCGCACCACCCCGTGATGTTTTTCTCACAGCTACTAGTGAATGTAATGTAACACACACCCATACAATGCGCACCACCCGGTGATGTTTTTGTCACTCCTACTAGTGAATGTAATGTAACACACACCCATATATTGCGCACCACCCCGTGATGTTTTTCTCACTCCTACTAGTGAATGTAATGTAACACACACCCATACAATGCGCACGACCCCGTGATGTTTTTCTCACTCCTACTAGTGAATGTAATGTAACACACACCCATACAATGCGCAACACCCCGTGATGTTTTTCTCACTCCTACTAGTGAATGTAATGTAACACACACCAATACAATGCGCACCACCCCGTGATGTTTTTCTCACTCCTACTAGTGAATGTAATGTAACACACACCCATACAATGCGCACCACCCCGTGATGTTTTTCTCACTCCTACTAGTGAATGTAATGTAACACACACCCATACAATGCGTACCACCCCGTGATGTTTTTCTCACTCCTACTAGTGAATGTAATGTAACACACACCCATACAATGCGCACCACCCCGTGATGTTTTACTCACTGCTACTAGTGAATGTAATGTAACACACACCCATACAATGCGCACCACCCCGTGATGTTTTTCTCACTCCTACTAGTGAATGTAATGTAACACACACCCATACAATGCGCACCACCCCGTGATGTTTTTCTCCCTCGTACTAGTGAATGTAACGTAACACACACCCATACAATGCGCACCATCCCGTGATGTTTTTCTCACTCCTACTAGTGAATGTAACGTAACACACACCCATACAATGCGCACCACCCCGTGATGTTTTTCTCACTCCTACTAGTGAATGTAACGTAACACACACCCATACAATGCGCACCACCCCGTGATGTTTTCTCACTGCTACTAGTGAATGTAACGTAAAACACACCCATACAATGCACACCACCCCGTGATGTTTTTCTCACTGCTACTAGTGAATGTAATGTAACACACACCCATACAATGCGCACCACCCCGTGATGTTTTTCTCACTGCTACTAGTGAATGTAATGTAACACACACCCATACAATGCGCACCACCCCGTGATGTTTTTCTCACTGCTACTAGTGAATGTAATGTAACACACACCCATACAATGTGCACCACACCGTGATGTTTTTCTCACTGCTACTAGTGAATCTAATGTAACACACACCAATACAATGCGCACCAATCCGTGATGTTTTTCTCACTGCTACTAGTGAAAGTAATGTAACACACACCCATACAATGCGCACCACCCCGTGATGTTTTTCTCACTCCTACTAGTGAATGTAATGTAACACACACCCATACAATGCGCACCACCCGGTGATGTTTTTCTCACTCCTACTAGTGAATGTAATGTAACACACACCCATACAATGCGCACCACCCGGTGATGTTTTTCTCACTCCTACTAGTGAATGTAATGTGACACACACCCATACATTGCGCACCACCCCGTGATGTTTTTCTCACTCCTACTAGTGAATGTAATGTAACACACACCCATACAATGCGCACGACCCCGTGATGTTTTTCTCACTCCTACTAGTGAATGTAATGTAACACACACCCATACAATGCGCAACACCCCGTGATGTTTTTCTCACTCCTACTAGTGATTGTAATGTAACACACACCCATACAATGCGCACCACCCCGTGATGTTTTTCTCACTCCTACTAGTGAATGTAATGTAACACACACCCATACAATGCGCACCATCCCGTGATTTTTTTCTCACTCCTACTAGTGAATGTAATGTAACACACACCCGTACAATGCGCACCACCCCGTGATGTTTTACTCACTGCTACTAGTGAATGTAATGTAGCACACACCCATACAATGCGCACCACCCCGTGATGTTTTTCTCACTCCTACTAGTGAATGTAATGTAACACACAACCATACAATGCGTACCACCCCGTGATGTTTTTCTCCCTCCTACTAGTGAATGTAACGTAACACATACCCATACAATGCGCACCACCCCGTGATGATTTTCTCACTCCTACTAGTGAATGTAACGTAACACACACCCATACAATGCGCACCACCCCGTGATGTTTTTCTCACTCCTACTAGTGAATGTAACGTAACACACACCCATACAATGCGCACCACCCCGTGATGTTTTTCTCACTCCTACTAGTGAATGTAACGTAACACACACCCATACAATGCGCACCACCCCGTGATGTTTTTCTCACTCCTAGTAGTGAATGTAACGTAACACACACCCATACAATGCGCACCACCCCGTGATGTTTTTCTCACTCCAACTAGTGAATGTAATGTAACACACACCCATACAATGCGCACCACCCCGTGATGTTTTTCTCACTCCTACTAGTGAATGTAAGGTAACACACACCCATACAATGCGCACCACCCCGTGATGTTTTTCTCACTGCTACTAGTGAATGTAACGTAACACACACCCATACAATGCGCACCACCCCGTGATGTTTTTCTCACTGCTACTAGTGAATGTAATGTAACACACACCCACACAATGCGCACCACCCCGTGATGTTTTTCTCACTGCTACTAGTGAATGTAATGTAACACACACCCATACAATGCGCACCACCCCGTGATGTTTTTCTCACTGCTACTAGTGAATGTAATGTAACACACACCCATACAATGCGCACCACCCCGTGATGTTTTTCTCACTGCTACTAGTGAATGTAATGTAACACACACCCATACAATGCGCACCACCGCGTGATGTTTTTCTCACTGCTACTAGTGAATCTATTGTAACACACACCCATACAATGCGCACCACCCCGTGATGTTTTTCTCACTGCTACTAGTGAAAGTAATGTAACACACACCCATACAATGCGCACCACCCCGTGATGTTTTTCTCACTCCTACTAGTGAATGTAATGTAACACACACCCATACAATGCGCACCACCCGGTGATGTTTTTCTCACTCCTACTAGTGAATGTAATGTAACACACACCCATACAATGCGCATCACCCGGTGATGTTTTTGTCACTCCTACTAGTGAATGTAATGTAACACACACCCATATATTGCGCACCACCCCGTGATGTTTTTCTCACTCCTACTAGTGAATGTAATGTAACACACACCCATACAATGCGCACGACCCCGTGATGTTTTTCTCACTCCTACTAGTGAATGTAATGTAACACACACCCATACAATGCGCAACACCCCGTGATGTTTTTCTCACTCCTACTAGTGAATGTAATGTAACACACACCCATACAATGCGCACCACCCCGTGATGTTTTTCTCACTCCTACTAGTGAATGTAATGTAACACACACCCATACAATGCGCACCACCCCGTGATGTTTTTCTCACTCCTACTAGTGAATGTAATGTAACACACACCCATACAATGAGCACCACCCCGTGATGTTTTACTCACTGCTACTAGTGAATGTAATGTAACACACACCCATACAATGCGCACCACCCCGTGATGTTTTTCTCACTCCTACTAGTGAATGTAATGTAACACACACCCATACAATGCGCACCACAGGGTGATGTTTTTCTCCCTCCTACTATTGAATGTAACGTAACACACACCCATAAGATGCGCACCACCCCGTGATGTTTTTCTCACTCCTACTAGTGAATGTAACGTAAAACACACCCATACAATGTGCACCACCCCGTGATGTTTTTCTCACTCCTACTAGTGAATGTAACGTAACACACACCCATACAATGCGCACCACCCCGTGATGTTTTTCTCACTCCTACTAGTGAATGTAACGTAACACACACCCATACAATGCGCACCACCCCGTGATGTTTTTCTCACTCCTAGTAGTGAATTTAACGTAACACACACCCATACAATGCGCACCACCCCGTGATGTTTTTCTCACTCCTACTAGTGAATGTAATGTAACACACACCCATACAATGCGCACCACCCCGTGATGTTTTTCTCACTCCTACTAGTGAATGTAACGTAACACACACCCATACAATGCGCACCACCCCGTGATGTTTTTCTCACTCCTAGTAGTGAATGTAACGTAACACACACCCATACAATTCGCACCACCCCGTGATGTTTTTCTCACTGCTACTAGTGAATGTAATGTAACACACACCCATACAATGCGCACCACCCCTTGATGTTTTTCTCACTGCTACTAGTGAATGTAATGTAACACACACCCATACAATGCGCACCACCCCGTGTTGTTTTTCTCACTGCTACTAGTGAATGTAATGTAACACACACCCATACAATGCGCACCACCCCGTGATGTTTTTCTCACTCCTACTAGTGAATGTAATGTAACACACACCCATACAATGCGCACCACCCCGTGATGTTTTTCTCACTGCTACTAGTGAATCTAATGTAACACACACCCATACAATGCGCACCACTCCGTGATGTTTTTTTCACTGCTACTAGTGAATGTAATGTACCACACACCCATACAATGCGCACCACCCCGTGATGTTTTTCTCACTGCTACTAGTGAATGTAATGTAACACACACCCATACAATGCACACCACCCCGTGATGTTTTTCTCACTCCTACTAGTGAATGTAATGTAACACACACCCATACAATGCGCACCACCCCGTGATGTTTTTCTCACTCCTACTAGTGAATCTAATGTTACACATACCCATACAATGCGCACCACCCCATGATGTTTTTCTCACTCCTACTAGTGAATGTAACGTAACACACACCCATACAATGCGCCCCACCCCGTGATGTTTTTCTCACTGCTACTAGTGAATGTAATGTAACACACACCCATACAATGCGCCCCACCCCGTGATGTTTTTCTCACTGCTACTAGTGAATGTAATGTAACACACACCCATACAATGCGCACCACCCCGTGATGTTTTTCTCACTGCTACTAGTGAATGTAATGTAACACACACCCATACAATGCGCACCACCCCGTGATGTTTTTCTCACTGCTACTAGTGAATGTAATGTAACACACACCCATACAATGCGCACCACCGCGTGATGTTTTTCTCACTGCTACTAGTGAATCTATTGTAACACACACCCATACAATGCGCACCACCCCGTGATGTTTTTCTCACTGCTACTAGTGAAAGTAATGTAACACACACCCATACAATGCGCACCACCCCGTGATGTTTTTCTCACTCCTACTAGTGAATGTAATGTAACACACACCCATACAATGCGCACCACCCCGTGATGTTTTTCTCACTCCTACTAGTGAATGTAATGTAACACACACCCATACAATGCGCACCACCCGGTGATGTTTTTGTCACTCCTACTAGTGAATGTAATGTAACACACACCCATATATTGCGCACCACCCCGTGATGTTTTTCTCACTCCTACTAGTGAATGTAATGTAACACACACCCATACAATGCGCACGACCCCGTGATGTTTTTCTCACTCCTACTAGTGAATGTAATGTAACACACACCCATACAATGCGCAACACCCCGTGATGTTTTTCTCACTCCTACTAGTGAATGTAATGTAACACACACCCATACAATGCGCACCACCCCGTGATGTTTTTCTCACTCCTACTAGTGAATGTAATGTAACACACACCCATACAATGCGCACCACCCCGTGATGTTTTTCTCACTCCTACTAGTGAATGTAATGTAACACACACCCATACAATGCGTACCACCCCGTGATGTTTTTCTCACTCCTACTAGTGAATGTAATGTAACACACACCCATACAATGCGCACCACCCCGTGATGTTTTACTCACTGCTACTAGTGAATGTAATGTAACACACACCCATACAATGCGCACCACCCCGTGATGTTTTTCTCACTCCTACTAGTGAATGTAATGTAACACACACCCATACAATGCGCACCACCCCGTGATGTTTTTCTCCCTCGTACTAGTGAATGTAACGTAACACACACCCATACAATGCGCACCATCCCGTGATGTTTTTCTCACTCCTACTAGTGAATGTAACGTAACACACACCCATACAATGCGCACCACCCCGTGATGTTTTTCTCACTCCTACTAGTGAATGTAACGTAACACACACCCATACAATGCGCACCACCCCGTGATGTTTTCTCACTGCTACTAGTGAATGTAACGTAACACACACCCATACAATGCACACCACCCCGTGATGTTTTTCTCACTGCTACTAGTGAATGTAATGTAACACACACCCATACAATGCGCACCACCCCGTGATGTTTTTCTCACTGCTACTAGTGAATGTAATGTAACACACACCCATACAATGCGCACCACCCCGTGATGTTTTTCTCACTGCTACTAGTGAATGTAATGTAACACACACCCATACAATGTGCACCACACCGTGATGTTTTTCTCACTGCTACTAGTGAATCTAATGTAACACACACCAATACAATGCGCACCAATCCGTGATGTTTTTCTCACTGCTACTAGTGAAAGTAATGTAACACACACCCATACAATGCGCACCACCCCGTGATGTTTTTCTCACTCCTACTAGTGAATGTAATGTAACACACACCCATACAATGCGCACCACCCGGTGATGTTTTTCTCACTCCTACTAGTGAATGTAATGTAACACACACCCATACAATGCGCACCACCCGGTGATGTTTTTCTCACTCCTACTAGTGAATGTAATGTGACACACACCCATACATTGCGCACCACCCCGTGATGTTTTTCTCACTCCTACTAGTGAATGTAATGTAACACACACCCATACAATGCGCACGACCCCGTGATGTTTTTCTCACTCCTACTAGTGAATGTAATGTAACACACACCCATACAATGCGCAACACCCCGTGATGTTTTTCTCACTCCTACTAGTGATTGTAATGTAACACACACCCATACAATGCGCACCACCCCGTGATGTTTTTCTCACTCCTACTAGTGAATGTAATGTAACACACACCCATACAATGCGCACCATCCCGTGATTTTTTTCTCACTCCTACTAGTGAATGTAATGTAACACACACCCGTACAATGCGCACCACCCCGTGATGTTTTACTCACTGCTACTAGTGAATGTAATGTAGCACACACCCATACAATGCGCACCACCCCGTGATGTTTTTCTCACTCCTACTAGTGAATGTAATGTAACACACAACCATACAATGCGTACCACCCCGTGATGTTTTTTTCCCTCGTACTAGTGAATGTAACGTAACACATACCCATACAATGCGCACCACCCCGTGATGATTTTCTCACTCCTACTAGTGAATGTAACGTAACACACACCCATACAATGCGCACCACCCCGTGATGTTTTTCTCACTCCTACTAGTGAATGTAACGTAACACACACCCATACAATGCGCACCACCCCGTGATGTTTTTCTCACTCCTACTAGTGAATGTAACGTAACACACACCCATACAATGCGCACCACCCCGTGATGTTTTTCTCACTCCTAGTAGTGAATGTAACGTAACACACACCCATACAATGCGCACCACCCCGTGATGTTTTTCTCACTCCAACTAGTGAATGTAATGTAACACACACCCATACAATGCGCACCACCCCGTGATGTTTTTCTCACTCCTACTAGTGAATGTAAGGTAACACACACCCATACAATGCGCACCACCCCGTGATGTTTTTCTCACTGCTACTAGTGAATGTAACGTAACACACACCCATACAATGCGCACCACCCCGTGATGTTTTTCTCACTGCTACTAGTGAATGTAATGTAACACACACCCACACAATGCGCACCACCCCGTGATGTTTTTCTCACTGCTACTAGTGAATGTAATGTAACACACACCCATACAATGCGCACCACCCCGTGATGTTTTTCTCACTGCTACTAGTGAATGTAATGTAACACACACCCATACAATGCGCACCACCCCGTGATGTTTTTCTCACTGCTACTAGTGAATGTAATGTAACACACACCCATACAATGCGCACCACCGCGTGATGTTTTTCTCACTGCTACTAGTGAATCTATTGTAACACACACCCATACAATGCGCACCACCCCGTGATGTTTTTCTCACTGCTACTAGTGAAAGTAATGTAACACACACCCATACAATGCGCACCACCCCGTGATGTTTTTCTCACTCCTACTAGTGAATGTAATGTAACACACACCCATACAATGCGCACCACCCGGTGATGTTTTTCTCACTCCTACTAGTGAATGTAATGTAACACACACCCATACAATGCGCACCACCCGGTGATGTTTTTGTCACTCCTACTAGTGAATGTAATGTAACACACACCCATATATTGCGCACCACCCCGTGATGTTTTTCTCACTCCTACTAGTGAATGTAATGTAACACACACCCATACAATGCGCACGACCCCGTGATGTTTTTCTCACTCCTACTAGTGAATGTAATGTAACACACACCCATACAATGCGCAACACCCCGTGATGTTTTTCTCACTCCTACTAGTGAATGTAATGTAACACACACCCATACAATGCGCACCACCCCGTGATGTTTTTCTCACTCCTACTAGTGAATGTAATGTAACACACACCCATACAATGCGCACCACCCCGTGATGTTTTTCTCACTCCTACTAGTGAATGTAATGTAACACACACCCATACAATGAGCACCACCCCGTGATGTTTTACTCACTGCTACTAGTGAATGTAATGTAACACACACCCATACAATGCGCACCACCCCGTGATGTTTTTCTCACTCCTACTAGTGAATGTAATGTAACACACACCCATACAATGCGCACCACAGGGTGATGTTTTTCTCCCTCCTACTATTGAATGTAACGTAACACACACCCATAAGATGCGCACCACCCCGTGATGTTTTTCTCACTCCTACTAGTGAATGTAACGTAAAACACACCCATACAATGTGCACCACCCCGTGATGTTTTTCTCACTCCTACTAGTGAATGTAACGTAACACACACCCATACAATGCGCACCACCCCGTGATGTTTTTCTCACTCCTACTAGTGAATGTAACGTAACACACACCCATACAATGCGCACCACCCCGTGATGTTTTTCTCACTCCTAGTAGTGAATTTAACGTAACACACACCCATACAATGCGCACCACCCCGTGATGTTTTTCTCACTCCTACTAGTGAATGTAATGTAACACACACCCATACAATGCGCACCACCCCGTGATGTTTTTCTCACTCCTACTAGTGAATGTAACGTAACACACACCCATACAATGCGCACCACCCCGTGATGTTTTTCTCACTCCTAGTAGTGAATGTAACGTAACACACACCCATACAATTCGCACCACCCCGTGATGTTTTTCTCACTGCTACTAGTGAATGTAATGTAACACACACCCATACAATGCGCACCTCCCCTTGATGTTTTTCTCACTGCTACTAGTGAATGTAATGTAACACACACCCATACAATGCGCACCACCCCGTGTTGTTTTTCTCACTGCTACTAGTGAATGTAATGTAACACACACCCATACAATGCGCACCACCCCGTGATGTTTTTCTCACTCCTACTAGTGAATGTAATGTAACACACACCCATACAATGCGCACCACCCCGTGATGTTTTTCTCACTGCTACTAGTGAATCTAATGTAACACACACCCATACAATGCGCACCACCCCGTGATGTTTTTTTCACTGCTACTAGTGAATGTAATGTACCACACACCCATACAATGCGCACCACCCCGTGATGTTTTTCTCACTGCTACTAGTGAATGTAATGTAACACACACCCATACAATGCACACCACCCCGTGATGTTTTTCTCACTCCTACTAGTGAATGTAATGTAACACACACCCATACAATGCGCACCACCCCGTGATGTTTTTCTCACTCCTACTAGTGAATCTAATGTTACACATACCCATACAATGCGCACCACCCCATGATGTTTTTCTCACTCCTACGAGTGAATGTAACGTAACACACACCCATACAATGCGCCCCACCCCGTGATGTTTTTCTCACTGCTACTAGTGAATGTAATGTAACACACACCCATACAATGCGCACCACCCCGTGATGTTTTTCTCACTGCTACTAGTGAATCTAATGTAACACACACCCATACAATGCGCACCACCCCGTAATGTTTTTCTCACTCCTACTAGTGAAAGTAATGTAAAGCACACCCATACAATGCGCACCACCCCGTGATGTTTTTCTCACTCCTACTAGTGAATGTAATGTAACACACACCCATACAATGCGCACCACCCGGTGATGTTTTTCTCACTCCTACTAGTGAATGTAATGTAACACACACCCATACATTGCGCACCACCCCGTGATGTTTTTCTCACTCCTACTAGTGAATGTAATGTAACACACACCCATACAATGCGCACGACCCCGTGATGTTTTTCTCACTCCTACTAGTGAATGTAATGTAACACACACCCATACAATGCGCAACACCCCGTGATGTTTTTCTCACTCCTACTAGTGAATGTAATGTAACACACACCCATACAATGCGCACCACCCCGTGATGTTTTTCTCACTCCTACTAGTGAATGTAATGTAACACACACCCATACAATGCGTACCAACCCGTGATGTTTTTCTCACTCCTACTAGTGAATGTAATGTAACACACACCCATACAATGCGCACCACCCCGTGATGTTTTACTCACTGCTACTAGTGAATGTAATGTAACACACACCCATACAATGCGCACCACCCCGTGATGTTTTTCTCACTCCTACTAGTGAATGTAATGTAACACACACCCATACAATGCGCACCACCCCGTGATGTTTTTCTCCCTCCTACTAGTGAATGTACCGTAACACACACCCATACAATGCGCACCATCCCGTGATGTTTTTCTCACTCCTACTAGTGAACGTAACGTAACACACACCCATACAATGCGCACCACCCCGTGATGTTTTTCTCACTCCTACTAGTGAATGTAACGTAACACACACCCATAAAATGCGCACCACCCCGTGATGTTTTTCTCACTGCTACTAGTGAATGTAACGTAACACACACCCATACAATGAGCACCACCCCGTGATGTTTTTCTCACTGCTACTAGTGAATGTAATGTAACACACACCCATACAATGCGCACCACTCCGTGATGTTTTTCTCACTGCTACTAGTGAATGTAATGTAACACACACCCATACAATGCGCACCACCCCGTGATGTTTTTCTCACTGCTACTAGTGAATGTAATGTAACACACACCCATACAATGCGCACCACCCCGTGATGTTTTTCTCACTGCTACTAGTGAATGTAATGTAACACACACCCATACAATGCGCACCACCCCGTGATGTTTTTCTCACTGCTACTAGTGAATCTAATGTAACACACACCCATACAATGCGCACCACCCCGTGATGTTTTTCTCACTGCTACTAGTGAAAGTAATGTAACACACACCCATACAATGCGCACCAGCCGTGATGTTTTTCTCACTCCTACTAGTGAATGTAATGTAACACACACCCATACAATGCGCACCACCCGGTGATGTTTTTCTCACTCCTACTAGTGAATGTAATGTAACACACACCCATACAATGCGCACCACCCGGTGATGTTTTTCTCACTCCTACTAGTGAATGTAATGTAACACACACCCATACAATGCGCACCACCCCGTGATGTTTTACTCACTGCTACTAGTGAATCTAATGTAACACACACCCATACATTGCGCACCACCCCGTGCTGTTTTTCTCACTCCTACTAGTGAATGTAAGGTAACACACACCCATACAATGCGCACCACCCCGTGATGTTTTTCTCACTCCTACTAGTGAATGTAACGTAACACACACCCATACAATGCGCACCACCCCGTGATGTTTTTCTCACTCCTACTAGTGAATGTAACGTAACACACACCCATACAATGCGCACAACCCCGTGATGTTTTTCTCACTCCTACTAGTGAATGTAACGTAACACACACCCATACAATGCGCACCACCCCGTGATGTTTTTCTCACTCCTACTAGTGAATGTAACGTAACACACACCCATACAATGGGCACCACCCCGTGATGTTTTTCTCACTCCTACTAGTGAATGTAACATAACACACACCCATACAATGCGCACCACCCCGTGATGTTTTTCTCACTCCTACTAGTGAATGTAATATAACACACACCCATACAATGCGCACCACCCCGTGATGTTTTTCTCCCTCCTACTAGTGAATGTAACGTAACACACACCCATACAATGGGCACCACCCCGTGATGTTTTTCTCACTCCTACTAGTGAATGTAACGTAACACACACCCATACAATGCGCACCACCCCGTGATGTTTTTCTCACTCCTACTAGTGAATCTAATGTAACACACAGCCATACAATGCGCACCACCCCGTGATGTTTTTTTCACTGCTACTAGTGAATGTAATGTACCACACACCCATACAATGCGCACCACCCCGTGATGTTTTTCTCACTGCTACTAGTGAATGTAATGTAACACACACCCATACAATGCACACCACCCCGTGATGTTTTTCTCACTCCTACTAGTGAATGTAATGTACCACACACCCATACAATGCGCACCACCCCGTGATGTTTTTCTCACTCCTACTAGTGAATGTAACGTAACACACACCCATACAATGCGCCCCACCCCGTGATGTTTTTCTCACTGCTACTAGTGAATGTAATGTAACACACACCCATACAATGCGCACCACCCCGTGATGTTTTTCTCACTCCTACTAGTGAATCTAATGTTACACATACCCATACAATGCGCACCACCCCATGATGTTTTTCTCACTCCTACTAGTGAATGTAATGTAACACACACCCATACAATGCCCACCACCCCGTGATGTTTTTCTCACTCCTACTAGTGAATGTAATGTAACACACACCCATACAATGCGTACCAACCCGTGATGTTTTTCTCACTCCTACTAGTGAATGTAATGTAACACACACCCATACAATGCGCACCACCCCGTGATGTTTTACTCACTGCTACTAGTGAATGTAATGTAACACACACCCATACAATGCGCACCACCCCGTGATGTTTTTCTCACTCCTACTAGTGAATGTAATGTAACACACACCCATACAATGCGCACCACCCCGTGATGTTTTTCTCCCTCCTACTAGTGAATGTAACGTAACACACACCCATACAATGCGCACCATCCCGTGATGTTTTTCTCACTCCTACTAGTGAATGTAACGTAACACACACCCATACAATGCGCACCACCCCGTGATGTTTTTCTCACTCCTACTAGTGAATGTAACGTAACACACACCCATAAAATGCGCACCACCCCGTGATGTTTTTCTCACTGCTACTAGTGAATGTAACGTAACACACACCCATACAATGAGCACCACCCCGTGATGTTTTTCTCACTGCTACTAGTGAATGTAATGTAACACACACCCATACAATGCGCACCACCCCGTGATGTTTTTCTCACTGCTACTAGTGAATGTAATGTAACACACACCCATACAATGCGCACCACCCCGTGATGTTTTTCTCACTGCTACTAGTGAATGTAATGTAACACACACCCATACAATGCGCACCACCCCGTGATGTTTTTCTCACTGCTACTAGTGAATGTAATGTAACACACACCCATACAATGCGCACCACCCCGTGATGTTTTTCTCACTGCTACTAGTGAATCTAATGTAACACACACCCATACAATGCGCACCACCCCGTGATGTTTTTCTCACTGCTACTAGTGAAAGTAATGTAACACACACCCATACAATGCGCACCACCCCGTGATGTTTTTCTCACTCCTACTAGTGAATGTAATGTAACACACACCCATACAATGCGCACCACCCGGTGATGTTTTTCTCACTCCTACTAGTGAACGTAATGTAACACACACCCATACAATGCGCACCACCGGTGATGTTTTTCTCACTCCTACTAGTGAATGTAATGTAACACACACCCATACAATGCGCACCACCCCGTGATGTTTTACTCACTGCTACTAGTGAATCTAATGTAACACACACCCATACATTGCGCACCACCCCGTGCTGTTTTTCTCACTCCTACTAGTGAATGTAAGGTAACACACACCCATACAATGCGCACCACCCCGTGATGTTTTTCTCACTCCTACTAGTGAATGTAACGTAACACACACCCATACAATGCGCACCACCCCGTGATGTTTTTCTCACTCCTACTAGTGAATGTAACGTAACACACACCCATACAATGCGCACAACCCCGTGATGTTTTTCTCACTCCTACTAGTGAATGTAACGTAACACACACCCATAAAATGCGCACCACCCCGTGATGTTTTTCTCACTCCTACTAGTGAATGTAACGTAACACACACCCATACAATGGGCACCACCCCGTGATGTTTTTCTCACTCCTACTAGTGAATGTAACATAACACACACCCATACAATGCGCACCACCCCGTGATGTTTTTCTCACTCCTACTAGTGAATGTAATATAACACACACCCATACAATGCGCAGCACCCCGTGATGTTTTTCTCCCTCCTACTAGTGAATGTAACGTAACACACACCCATACAATGGGCACCACCCCGTGATGTTTTTCTCACTCCTACTAGTGAATGTAACGTAACACACACCCATACAATGCGCACCACCCCGTGATGTTTTTCTCACTCCTACTAGTGAATGTAATGTAACACGCACCCATACAATGCGCACCACCCCGTGATGTTTTTCTCATTCCTACTAGTGAATCTAATGTAACACACACCCATACATTGCGCACCACCCCGTGCTGTTTTTCTCACTCCTACTAGTGAATGTAAGGTAACACACACCCATACAATGCGCACCACCCGGTGATGTTTTTCTCACTCCTACTAGTGAATGTAACGTAACACACCCCCATACAATGCGCACCACCCCGTGATGTTTTTCTCACTCCTACTAGTGAATGTAACGTAACACACACCCATACAATGCGCACAACCCCGTGATGTTTTTCTCACTCCTACTAGTGAATGTAACGTAACACACACCCATACAATGCGCACCACCACGTGATGTTTTTCTCACTCCTACTAGTGAATGTAACGTAACACACACCCATACAATGCGCACCACACCGTGATGTTTTTCTCACTCCTACTATTGAATCTAATGTAACACACACCCATACAATGCGCACCACCCCGTGATGTTTTTCTCATTCCTACTAGTGAATCTAATGTAACACACACCCATACATTGTGCACCACCCCGTGATGTTTTTCTCACTCCTACTGGTGAATGTAACGTAACACACATCCATACAATGCGCAACACCCCGTGATGTTTTTCTCACTCCTACTAGTGAATGTAATGTAACACACAGCCTTACAATGCGCACCACCCCGTGATGTTTTTCTCACTCCTAATAGTGAATGTAATGTAACACGCACCCATACAATGCGCACCACCCCGTGATGTTTTTCTCATTCCTACTAGTGAATCTAATGTAACACACACCCATACATTGCGCACCACCCCGTGATGTTTTTCTCAATCCTACTAGTGAATGTAACGTAACACACACCCATACAATGCGCACCACCCCGTGATGTTTTTCTCACTCCTACTAGTGAATGTAACGTAACACACACCCATACATTGCGCACCACCCCGTGCTGTTTTTCTCACTCCTACTACTGAATGTAAGGTAACACACACCCATACAATGCGCACCACCCCGTGATGTTTTTCTCACTCCTACTAGTGAATGTAACGTAACACACACCCATACAATGCGCACCACCCCGTGATGTTTTTCTCACTCCTACTAGTGAATGTAACGTAACACACACCCATACAATGCGCACAACCCCGTGATGTTTTTCTCACTCCTACTAGTGAATGTAACGTAACACACACCCATACAATGCGCACCACCCCGTGATGTTTTTCTCACTCCTACTAGTGAATGTAACGTAACACACACCCATACAATGCGCACCACCCCGTGATGTTTTTCTCACTCCTACTAGTGAATGTAACGTAACACACACCCATACAATGCGCACCACATCATGACGTTTTTCTCACTCCTACTAGTGAATGTAACGTAACACACACCCGTAAATGCGCACCACCCCGTGACGTTTTTCTCACTCCTACTAGTGAATGTAACGTAACACACACCCGTACAATGCGCACCACACCGTGACGTTTTTCTCACTCCTACTAGTGAATGTAACGTAACACACACCCATACAATGCGCACCACCCCGTGATGTTTTGGTCACTCCTACTAGTGAATCTAATGTAACACACACCCATACAATGCGCACCACCCCGTGATGTTTTTCTCACTCCTACTAGTGAATCTAATGTAACACACACCCATACAATGCGCAACACCCCGTGATGTTTTTCTCACTCCTACTAGTGAATGTAATGTAACACACACCCGTACAATGTGCACCACCCCGTGACGTTTTTCTCACTCCTACTAGTGAATGTAACGTAACACACACCCATACAATGCGCACTACCCCGTGATGTTTTTCTCACTCCTACTAGTGAATGTAATGTAACACACACCCATACAATGTGCACCACCCCGTGATGTTTTTCTCACTCCTACTAGTGAATCTAATGTAACACACACCCATACAATGCGCACCACCTGTGATGTTTTTCTCATTCCTACTAGTGAATCTAATGTAACACACACCCATACATTGCGCACCACACCGTGATGTTTTTCTCACTCCTACTAGTGACTGTAATGTAACACACACCCATACAATGCGCACCTCCCCGTGATATTTTACTCACTGCTACTACTGAATGTAATGTAACACACACCCATACAATGCGCACCACCCCGTGATGTTTTTCTCACTCCTACTAGTGAATGTAATGTAACACACACCCATACAATGCGCACCACCCCGTGATGTTTTTCTCACTCCTACTAGTGAATGTAATGTAACACACACCCATAAAATGCGCACCAAGCCGTGATGATTTTCTCACTCCTACTAGTGAATGTAACGTAACACACACCCATACAATGCGAACCACCCCTTGATGTTTTTCTCACTCCTACCAGTGAATGTAATGTAACACACACCCATACAATGCGCACCACCCCGTGATGATTTTCACACTCCTACTAGTGAATGTAACGTAACAAACACCCGTACAATGCGCACCACCCCGTGATGTTTTTCTCACTCCTACTAGTGAATGTAACGTAACACACACCCATACAATGCGCACCACCCCGTGATGTTTTTCTCACTCCTACTAGTGAATGTAATGTAACACACACCCATACAATGCGCACCACCCCGTGATGTTTTTCTCACTCCTACTAGTGAATGTAATGTAACACACACCAATACAATGCGCACCACCCCGTGATGTTTTTCTCACTCCTACTAGTGAATCTAATGTAACACACACCCATACAGTGCCCACCACCCCATGATGTTTTTCTCACTCCTACTAGTGAATGTAATGTAACACACACCCATACAATGCGCACCACCCCGTGATGTTTTTCTCACTCCTACTAGTGAATCTAATGTAACACACACCAATACAATGCGCACCACACCGTGATGTTTTTCTCACTCCTACTAGTGAATGTAACGTAACACACACCCATACAATGCGCACCACCCCGTGATGTTTTTCTCACTCCTACTATTGAATCTAATGTAACACACACCCATACAATGCGCACCACCCCGTGATGTTTTTCTCATTCCTACTAGTGAATCTAATGTAACACACACCCATACATTGCGCACCACCCCGTGATGTTTTTCTCACTCCTACTGGTGAATGTAACATAACACACACCCATACAATGCGCAACACCCCGTGATGTTTTTCTCACTCCTACTAGTGAATGTAATGTAACACACAGCCTTACAATGCGCACCACCCCGTGATGTTTTTCTCACTCCTAATAGTGAATGTAATGTAACACGAACCCATACAATGCGCACCACCCCGTGATGTTTTTCTCATTCCTACTAGTGAATCTAATGTAACACACACCCATACATTGCGCACCACCCCGTGATGTTTTTCTCACTCCTACTAGTGAATGTAAGGTAACACACACCCATACAATGCGCACCACCCCGTGATGTTTTTCTCACTCCTACTAGTGAATGTAACGTAACACACACCCATACAATGCGCACCACCCCGTGATGTTTTTCTCACTCCTACTAGTGAATGTAACGTAACACACACCCATACAATGCACACAACCCCGTGATGTTTTTCTCACTCCTACTAGTGAATGTAACGTAACACACACCCATACAATGCGCACCACCCCGTGATGTTTTTCTCACTCCTACTAGTGAATGTAACGTAACACACACCCATACAATGCGCACCACCCCGTGATGTTTTTCTCACTCCTACTAGTGAATGTAACGTAACACACACCCATACAATGCGCACCACCCCGTGACGTTTTTCTCACTCCTACTAGTGAATGTAACATAACACACACCGGTACAATGCGCACCACCCCGTGACGTTTTTCTCACTCCTACTAGTGAATGTAACGTAACACACACCCGTACAATGCGCACCACCCCGTGACGTTTTTCTCACTCCTACTAGTGAATGTAACATAACACACACCGGTACAATGCGCACCACCCCGTGACGTTTTTCTCACTCCTACTAGTGAATGTAACGTAACACACACCCGTACAATGCGCACCACCCCGTGACGTTTTTCTCACTCCTACTAGTGAATGTAACGTAACACACACCCATACAATGCGCACCACCCCGTGATATTTTTCTCACTCCTACTAGTGAATCTAATGTAACACACACCCATACAATGCGCACCACCCCGTGATGTTTTTCTCACTCCTACTAGTGAATCTAATGTAACACACACCCATACAATGCGCACCACCCCGTGATGTTTTTCTCACTCCTACTAGTGAATGTAATGTAACACACACCCATACAATGCGCACCACCCCGTGATGTTTTACTCACTGCTACTAGTGAATGTAATGTAACACACACCCATACAATGCGCACCACCCCGTGATGTTTTTCTCACTCCTACTAGTGAATGTAATGTAACACACACCCATACAATGCGCACCACCCCGTGATGTTTTTCTCCCTCCTACTAGTGAATGTAACGTAACACACACCCATACAATGCGCACCATCCCGTGATGTTTTTCTCACTCCTACTAGTGAATGTAACGTAACACACACCCATACAATGCGCACCACCCCGTGATGTTTTTCTCACTCCTACTAGTGAATGTAACGTAACACACACCCATAAAATGCGCACCACCCCGTGATGTTTTTCTCACTGCTACTAGTGAATGTAACGTAACACACACCCATACAATGAGCACCACCCCGTGATGTTTTTCTCACTGCTACTAGTGAATGTAACGTAACACACACCCATACAATGCGCACCACCCCGTGATGTTTTTCTCACTGCTACTAGTGAATGTAATGTAACACACACCCATACAATGCGCACCACCCCGTGATGTTTTTCTCACTGCTACTAGTGAATGTAATGTAACACACACCCATACAATGCGCACCACCCGGTGATGTTTTTCTCACTGCTACTAGTGAATGTAATGTAACACACACCCATACAATGCGCACCACCCCGTGATGTTTTTCTCACTGCTACTAGTGAATCTAATGTAACACACACCCATACAATGCGCACCACCCCGTGATGTTTTTCTCACTGCTACTAGTGAAAGTAATGTAACACACACCCATACAATGCGCACCACCCCGTGATGTTTTTCTCACTCCTACTAGTGAATGTAATGTAACACACACCCATACAATGCGCACCACCCGGTGATGTTTTTCTCACTCCTACTAGTGAATGTAATGTAACACACACCCATACAATGCGCACCACCCGGTGATGTTTTTCTCACTCCTACTAGTGAATGTAATGTAACACACACCCATACAATGCGCACCACCCCGTGATGTTTTACTCACTGCTACTAGTGAATCTAATGTAACACACACCCATACATTGCGCACCACCCCGTGCTGTTTTTCTCACTCCTACTAGTGAATGTAAGGTAACACACACCCATACAATGCGCACCACCCCGTGATGTTTTTCTCACTCCTACTAGTGAATGTAACGTAACACACACCCATACAATGCGCACCACCCCGTGATGTTTTTCTCACTCCTACTAGTGAATGTAACGTAACACACACCCATACAATGCGCACAACCCCGTGATGTTTTTCTCACTCCTACTAGTGAATGTAACGTAACACACACCCATACAATGCGCACCACCCCGTGATGTTTTTCTCACTCCTACTAGTGAATGTAACGTAACACACACCCATACAATGGGCACCACCCCGTGATGTTTTTCTCACTCCTACTAGTGAATGTAACATAACACACACCCATAAAATGCGCACCACCCCGTGATGTTTTTCTCACTCCTACTAGTGAATGTAATATAACACACACCCATACAATGCGCAGCACCCCGTGATGTTTTTCTCCCTCCTACTAGTGAATGTAACGTAACACACACCCATACAATGGGCACCACCCCGTGATGTTTTTCTCACTCCTACTAGTGAATGTAACGTAACACACACCCATACAATGCGCACCACCCCGTGATGTTTTTCTCACTCCTACTAGTGAATGTAATGTAACACGCACCCATACAATGCGCACCTCCCCGTGATGTTTTTCTCATTCCTACTAGTGAATCTAATGTAACACACACCCATACATTGCGCACCACCCCGTGCTGTTTTTCTCACTCCTACTAGTGAATGTAAGGTAACACACACCCATACAATGCGCACCACCCGGTGATGTTTTTCTCACTCCTACTAGTGAATGTAACGTAACACACCCCCATACAATGCGCACCACCCCGTGATGTTTTTCTCACTCCTACTAGTGAATGTAACGTAACACACACCCATACAATGCGCACAACCCCGTGATGTTTTTCTCACTCCTACTAGTGAATGTAACGTAACACACACCCATACAATGCGCACCACCACGTGATGTTTTTCTCACTCCTACTAGTGAATGTAACGTAACACACACCCATACAATGCGCACCACACCGTGATGTTTTTCTCACTCCTACTATTGAATCTAATGTACCACACACCCATACAATGCGCACCACCCCGTGATGTTTTTCTCATTCCTACTAGTGAATCTAATGTAACACACACCCATACATTGCGCACCACCCCGTGATGTTTTTCTCACTCCTACTGGTGAATGTAACGTAACACACATCCATACAATGCGCAACACCCCGTGATGTTTTTCTCACTCCTACTAGTGAATGTAATGTAACACACAGCCTTACAATGCGCACCACCCCGTGATGTTTTTCTCACTCCTAATAGTGAATGTAATGTAACACGCACCCATACAAGGCGCACCACCCCGTGATGTTTTTCTCATTCCTACTAGTGAATCTAATGTAACACACACCCATACATTGCGCACCACCCCGTGATGTTTTTCTCACTCCTACTAGTGAATGTAACGTAACACACACCCATACAATGCGCACCACCCCGTGATGTTTTTCTCACTCCTACTAGTGAATGTAACGTAACACACACCCATACATTGCGCACCACCCCGTGCTGTTTTTCTCACTCCTACTAGTGAATGTAAGGTAACACACACCCATACAATGCGCACCACCCCGTGATGTTTTTCTCACTCCTACTAGTGAATGTAACGTAACACACACCCATACAATGCGCACCACCCCGTGATTTTTTTCTCACTCCTACTAGTGAAGGTAACGTAACACACACCCATATAATGCGCACAACCCCGTGATGTTTTTCTCACTCCTACTAGTGAATGTAACGTAACACACACCCATACAATGCGCACCACCCCGTGATGTTTTTCTCACTCCTACTAGTGAATGTAACGTAACACACACCCATACAATGCGCACCACCCCGTGATGTTTTTCTCACTCCTACTAGTGAATGTAACGTAACACACACCCATACAATGCGCACCACATCATGACGTTTTTCTCACTCCTACTAGTGAATGTAACGTAACACACACCTGTACAATGCGCACCACCCCGTGACGTTTTTCTCACTCCTACTAGTGAATGTAACGTAACACACACCCGTACAATGCGCACCACACCGTGACGTTTTTCTCACTCCTACTAGTGAATGTAACGTAACACACACCCATACAATGCGCACCACCCCGTGATGTTTTGGTCACTCCTACTAGTGAATCTAATGTAACACACACCCATACAATGCGCACCACCCCGTGATGTTTTTCTCACTCCTACTAGTGAATCTAATGTAACACACACCCATACAATGCGCAACACCCCGTGATGTTTTTCTCACTCCTACTAGTGAATGTAACGTAACACACACCCGTACAATGTGCACCACCCCGTGACGTTTTTCTCACTCCTACTATTGAATGTAACGTAACACACACCCATACAATGCGCACTACCCCGTGATGTTTTTCTCACTCCTACTAGTGAATGTAATGTAACACACACCCATACAATGTGCACCACCCCGTGATGTTTTTCTCACTCCTACTAGTGAATCTAATGTAACACACACCCATACAATGCGCACCACCTGTGATGTTTTTCTCATTCCTACTAGTGAATCTAATGTAACACACACCCATACATTGCGCACCACACCGTGATGTTTTTCTCACTCCTACTAGTGACTGTAATGTAACACACACCCATACAATGCGCACCTCCCCGTGATATTTTACTCACTGCTACTACTGAATGTAATGTAACACACACCCATACAATGCGCACCACCCCGTGATGTTTTTCTCACTCCTACTAGTGAATGTAATGTAACACACACCCATACAATGCGCACCACCCCGTGATGTTTTTCTCACTCCTACTAGTGAATGTAATGTAACACACACCCATAAAATGCGCACCAAGCCGTGATGTTTTTCTCACTCCTACTAGTGAATGTAACGTAACACACACCCATACAATGCGAACCACCCCGTGATGTTTTTCTCACTCCTACCAGTGAATGTAATGTAACACACACCCATACAATGCGCACCACCCCGTGATGTTTTTCACACTCCTACTAGTGAATGTAACGTAACAAACACCCGTACAATGCGTACCACCCCGTGATGTTTTTCTCACTCCTACTAGTGAATGTAACGTAACACACACCCATACAATGCGCACCACCCCGTGATGTTTTTCTCACTCCTACTAGTGAATGTAACGTAACACACACCCATACAATGCGCACCACCCCGTGATGTTTTTCTCACTCCTACTAGTGAATGTAATGTAACACACACCCATACAATGCGCACCACCCCGTGATGTTTTTCTCACTCCTACTAGTGAATGTAATGTAACACACACCAATACAATGCGCACCACCCCGTGATGTTTTTCTCACTCCTACTAGTGAATCTAATGTAACACACACCCATACAGTGCCCACCACCCCATGATGTTTTTCTCACTCCTACTAGTGAATGTAATGTAACACACACCCATACAATGCGCACCACCCCGTGATGTTTTTCTCACTCCTACTAGTGAATCTAATGTAACACACACCAATACAATGCGCACCACACCGTGATGTTTTTCTCACTCCTACTAGTGAATGTAACGTAACACACACCCATACAATGCGCACCACCCCGTGATGTTTTTCTCACTCCTACTATTTAATCTAATGTAACACACACCCATACAATGCGCACCACCCCGTGATGTTTTTCTCATTCCTACTAGTGAATCTAATGTAACACACACCCATACATTGCGCACCACCCCGTGATGTTTTTCTCACTCCTACTGGTGAATGTAACATAACACACACCCATACAATGCGCAACACCCCGTGATGTTTTTCTCACTCCTACTAGGGAATGTAATGTAACACACAGCCTTACAATGCGCACCACCCCGTGATGTTTTTCTCACTCCTAATAGTGAATGTAATGTAACACGCACCCATACAATGCGCACCACCCCGTGATGTTTTTCTCATTCCTACTAGTGAATCTAATGTAACACACACCCATACATTGCGCACCACCCCGTGATGTTTTTCTCACTCCTACTAGTGAATGTAAGGTAACACACACCCATACAATGCGCACCACCCCGTGATGTTTTTCTCACTCCTACTAGTGAATGTAACGTAACACACACCCATACAATGCGCACCACCCCGTGATGTTTTTCTCACTCCTACTAGTGAATGTAACGTAACACACACCCATACAATGCACACAACCCCGTGATGTTTTTCTCACTCCTACTAGTGAATGTAACGTAACACACACCCATACAATGCGCACCACCCCGTGATGTTTTTCTCACTCCTACTAGTGAATGTAACGTAACACACACCCATACAATGCGCACCACCCCGTGATGTTTTTCTCACTCCTACTAGTGAATGTAACGTAACACACACCCATACAATGCGCACCACCCCGTGACGTTTTTCTCACTCCTACTAGTGAATGTAACATAACACACACCGGTACAATGCGCACCACCCCGTGACGTTTTTCTCACTCCTACTAGTGAATGTAACGTAACACACACCCGTACAATGCGCACCACCCCGTGACGTTTTTCTCACTCCTACTAGTGAATGTAACATAACACACACCGGTACAATGCGCACCACCCCGTGACGTTTTTCTCACTCCTACTAGTGAATGTAACGTAACACACACCCGTACAATGCGCACCACCCCGTGACGTTTTTCTCACTCCTACTAGTGAATGTAACATAACACACACCCATACAATGCGCACCACCCCGTGATGTTTTTCTCACTCCTACTAGTGAATCTAATGTAACACACACCCATACAATGCACACCACCCCGTGATGTTTTTCTCACTCCTACTAGTGAATCTAATGTAACACACACCCATACAATGCGCACCACCCCGTGATGTTTTTCTCACTCCTACTAGTGAATGTAACGTAACACACACCCGTACAATGCGCACCACCCCGTGACGTTTTTCTCACTCCTACTAGTGAATGTAACGTAACACACACCCATACAATGCGCACTACACCGTGATGTTTTTCTCACTCCTACTAGTGAATGTAATGTAACACACACCCATACAATGTGCGCCACCCCGTGATGTTTTTCTCACTCCTACTAGTGAATCTAATGTAACACACACCCATACAATGCGCCCCACCCCGTGATGTTTTTCTCACTCCTACTAGTGAATGTAACGTAACACACACCCATACAATGCGCACCACCCCGTGACGTTTTTCTCACTCCTACTAGTGAATGTAACGTAACACACACCCGTACAATGCGCACCACCCCGTGATGTTTTTCTCACTCCTACTAGTGAATGTAACGTAACACACACCCGTACAATGCGCACCACCCCGTGATGTTTTTCTCACTCCTACTAGTGAATGTAATGTAACACACACCCGTAAAATGCGCACCACCCCGTGATATTTTTCTCACTCCTACTAGTGAATCTAATGTAACACACACCCATACAATGCGCACCACCCCGTGATGTTTTTCTCACTCCTACTAGTGAATCTAATGTAACACACACCCATACATTGCGCACCACACCGTGATGTTTTTCTCACTCCTACTAGTGACTGTAATGTAACACACACCCATACAATGCGCACCTCCCCGTGATATTTTACTCACTGCTACTACTGAATGTAATGTAACACACACCCATACAATGCGCACCACCCCGTGATGTTTTTCTCACTCCTACTAGTGAATGTAATGTAACACACACCCATACAATGCGCACCACCCCGTGATGTTTTTCTCACTCCTACTAGTGAATGTAATGTAACACACACCCATAAAATGCGCACCAAGCCGTGATGTTTTTCTCACTCCTACTAGTGAATGTAACGTAACACACACCCATACAATGCGAACCACCCCGTGATGTTTTTCTCACTCCTACCAGTGAATGTAATGTAACACACACCCATACAATGCGCACCACCCCGTGATGTTTTTCACACTCCTACTAGTGAATGTAACGTAACAAACACCCGTACAATGCGCACCACCCCGTGATGTTTTTCTCACTCCTACTAGTGAATGTAACGTAACACACACCCATACAATGCGCACCACCCCGTGATGTTTTTCTCACTCCTACTAGTGAATGTAACGTAACACACACCCATACAATGCGCACCACCCCGTGATGTTTTTCTCACTCCTACTAGTGAATGTAATGTAACACACACCCATACAATGCGCACCACCCCGTGATGTTTTTCTCACTCCTACTAGTGAATGTAATGTAACACACACCAATACAATGCGCACCACCCCGTGATGTTTTTCTCACTCCTACTAGTGAATCTAATGTAACACACACCCATACAGTGCCCACCACCCCATGATGTTTTTCTCACTCCTACTAGTGAATGTAATGTAACACACACCCATACAATGCGCACCACCCCGTGATGTTTTTCTCACTCCTACTAGTGAATCTAATGTAACACACACCAATACAATGCGCACCACACCGTGATGTTTTTCTCACTCCTACTAGTGAATGTAACGTAACACACACCCATACAATGCGCACCACCCCGTGATGTTTTTCTCACTCCTACTATTTAATCTAATGTAACACACACCCATACAATGCGCACCACCCCGTGATGTTTTTCTCATTCCTACTAGTGAATCTAATGTAACACACACCCATACATTGCGCACCACCCCGTGATGTTTTTCTCACTCCTACTGGTGAATGTAACATAACACACACCCATACAATGCGCAACACCCCGTGATGTTTTTCTCACTCCTACTAGTGAATGTAATGTAACACACAGCCTTACAATGCGCACCACCCCGTGATGTTTTTCTCACTCCTAATAGTGAATGTAATGTAACACGCACCCATACAATGCGCACCACCCCGTGATGTTTTTCTCATTCCTACTAGTGAATCTAATGTAACACACACCCATACATTGCGCACCACCCCGTGATGTTTTTCTCACTCCTACTAGTGAATGTAAGGTAACACACACCCATACAATGCGCACCACCCCGTGATGTTTTTCTCACTCCTACTAGTGAATGTAACGTAACACACACCCATACAATGCGCACCACCCCGTGATGTTTTTCTCACTCCTACTAGTGAATGTAACGTAACACACACCCATACAATGCACACAACCCCGTGATGTTTTTCTCACTCCTACTAGTGAATGTAACGTAACACACACCCATACAATGCGCACCACCCCGTGATGTTTTTCTCACTCCTACTAGTGAATGTAACGTAACACACACCCATACAATGCGCACCACCCCGTGATGTTTTTCTCACTCCTACTAGTGAATGTAACGTAACACACACCCATACAATGCGCACCACCCCGTGACGTTTTTCTCACTCCTACTAGTGAATGTAACATAACACACACCGGTACAATGCGCACCACCCCGTGACGTTTTTCTCACTCCTACTAGTGAATGTAACGTAACACACACCCGTACAATGCGCACCACCCCGTGACGTTTTTCTCACTCCTACTAGTGAATGTAACATAACACACACCGGTACAATGCGCACCACCCCGTGACGTTTTTCTCACTCCTACTAGTGAATGTAACGTAACACACACCCGTACAATGCGCACCACCCCGTGACGTTTTTCTCACTCCTACTAGTGAATGTAACATAACACACACCCATACAATGCGCACCACCCCGTGATGTTTTTCTCACTCCTACTAGTGAATCTAATGTAACACACACCCATACAATGCACACCACCCCGTGATGTTTTTCTCACTCCTACTAGTGAATCTAATGTAACACACACCCATACAATGCGCACCACCCCGTGATGTTTTTCTCACTCCTACTAGTGAATGTAACGTAACACACACCCGTACAATGCGCACCACCCCGTGACGTTTTTCTCACTCCTACTAGTGAATGTAACGTAACACACACCCATACAATGCGCACTACACCGTGATGTTTTTCTCACTCCTACTAGTGAATGTAATGTAACACACACCCATACAATGTGCGCCACCCCGTGATGTTTTTCTCACTCCTACTAGTGAATCTAATGTAACACACACCCATACAATGCGCCCCACCCCGTGATGTTTTTCTCACTCCTACTAGTGAATGTAACGTAACACACACCCATACAATGCGCACCACCCCGTGACGTTTTTCTCACTCCTACTAGTGAATGTAACGTAACACACACCCGTACAATGCGCACCACCCCGTGATGTTTTTCTCACTCCTACTAGTGAATGTAACGTAACACACACCCGTACAATGCGCACCACCCCGTGATGTTTTTCTCACTCCTACTAGTGAATGTAATGTAACACACACCCGTAAAATGCGCACCACCCCGTGATATTTTTCTCACTCCTACTAGTGAATCTAATGTAACACACACCCATACAATGCGCACCACCCCGTGATGTTTTTCTCACTCCTACTAGTGAATCTAATGTAACACACACCCATACAATGTGCACCACCCCGTGATGTTTTTCTCACTCCTACTAGTGAATCTAATGTAACACACACCCAGACAATGCGCACCACCCCGTGATGTTTTTCTCACTCCTACTAGTGAATGTAATGTAACACACACCCATACAATGCGCACCACACCGTGATGTTTTTCTCACTGCTACTAGTGAATGTAATGTAACACACACCCATACAATGCGCACCACCCCGTGATGTTTTTCTCACTGCTACTAGTTAATGTAATGTAACACACACCCATACAATGCGCACCACCCCGTGATGTTTTTCTCACTCCTACTAGTGAATGTAATGTAACACACACCCATACAATGCGCACCACCCCGTGATGTTTTTCTCACCCCTACTAGTGAATGTAATGTAACACACACCCACACAATGCGCACCACCCCGTGATGTCTTTCTCACTCCTACTAGTGAATGTAATGTAACACACACCCATACAATGCGCACCACCCCGTGATGTTTTTCTCACTCCTACTAGTGAATGTAATGTAACACACACCCATAAAATGCGCACCAAGCCGTGATGTTTTTCTCATTCCTACTAGTGAATGTAACGTAACACACACCCATACAATGCGAACCACCCCGTGATGTTTTTCTCACTCCTACTAGTGAATCTAATGTAACACACACCCATACAGTGCCCACCACCCCATGATGTTTTTCTCACTCCTACTAGTGAATGTAATGTAACACACACCCATACAATGCGCACCACCCCGTGATGTTTTTCTCACTCCTACTAGTGAATCTAATGTAACACACACCAATACAATGCGCACCACACCGTGATGTTTTTCTCACTCCTACTAGTGAATGTAACGTAACACACACCCATACAATGCGCACCACCCCGTGACGTTTTTCTCACTCCTACTAGTGAATGTAACGTAACACACACCCGTACAATGCGCACCACCCCGTGATGTTTTTCTCACTCCTACTAGTGAATGTAACGTAACACACACCCGTACAATGCGCACCACCCCGTGATGTTTTTCTCACTCCTACTAGTGAATGTAATGTAACACACACCCGTAAAATGCGCACCACCCCGTGATATTTTTCTCACTCCTACTAGTGAATCTAATGTAACACACACCCAAACAATGCGTACCACCCCGTGATGTTTTTCTCACTCCTACTAGTGAATCTAATGTAACACACACCCATACAATGTGCACCACCCCGTGATGTTTTTCTCACTCCTACTAGTGAATCTAATGTAACACACACCCAGACAATGCGCACCACCCCGTGATGTTTTTCTCACTCCTACTAGTGAATGTAATGTAACACACACCCATACAATGCGCACCACACCGTGATGTTTTTCTCACTGCTACTAGTGAATGTAATGTAACACACACCCATACAATGCGCACCACCCCGTGATGTTTTTCTCACTGCTACTAGTTAATGTAATGTAACACACACCCATACAATGCGCACCACCCCGTGATGTTTTTCTCACTCCTACTAGTGAATGTAATGTAACACACACCCATACAATGCGCACCACCCCGTGATGTTTTTCTCACCCCTACTAGTGAATGTAATGTAACACACACCCACACAATGCGCACCACCCCGTGATGTCTTTCTCACTCCTACTAGTGAATGTAATGTAACACACACCCATACAATGCGCACCACCCCGTGATGTTTTTCTCACTCCTACTAGTGAATGTAATGTAACACACACCCATAAAATGCGCACCAAGCCGTGATGTTTTTCTCATTCCTACTAGTGAATGTAACGTAACACACACCCATACAATGCGAACCACCCCGTGATGTTTTTCTCACTCCTACTAGTGAATCTAATGTAACACACACCCATACAGTGCCCACCACCCCATGATGTTTTTCTCACTCCTACTAGTGAATGTAATGTAACACACACCCATACAATGCGCACCACCCCGTGATGTTTTTCTCACTCCTACTAGTGAATCTAATGTAACACACACCAATACAATGCGCACCACACCGTGATGTTTTTCTCACTCCTACTAGTGAATGTAACGTAACACACACCCATACAATGCGCACCACCCCGTGATGTTTTTCTCACTCCTACTATTGAATCTAATGTAACACACACCCATACAATGCGCACCACCCCGTGATGTTTTTCTCATTCCTACTAGTGAATCTAATGTAACACACACCCATACATTGCGCACCACCCCGTGATGTTTTTCTCACTCCTACTGGTGAATGTAACATAACACACACCCATACAATGCGCAACACCCCGTGATGTTTTTCTCACTCCTACTAGTGAATGTAATGTAACACACAGCCTTACAATGCGCACCACCCCGTGATGTTTTTCTCACTCCTAATAGTGAATGTAATGTAACACGCACCCATACAATGCGCACCACCCCGTGATGTTTTTCTCATTCCTACTAGTGAATCTAATGTAACACACACCCATACATTGCGCACCACCCCGTGATGTTTTTCTCACTCCTACTAGTGAATGTAAGGTAACACACACCCATACAATGCGCACCACCCCGTGATGTTTTTCTCACTCCTACTAGTGAATGTAACGTAACACACACCCATACAATGCGCACCACCCCGTGATGTTTTTCTCACTCCTACTAGTGAATGTAACGTAACACACACCCATACAATGCACACAACCCCGTGATGTTTTTCTCACTCCTACTAGTGAATGTAACGTAACACACACCCATACAATGCGCACCACCCCGTGATGTTTTTCTCACTCCTACTAGTGAATGTAACGTAACACACACCCATACAATGCGCACCACCCCGTGATGTTTTTCTCACTCCTACTAGTGAATGTAACGTAACACACACCCATACAATGCGCACCACCCCGTGACGTTTTTCTCACTCCTACTGGTGAATGTAACATAACACACACCGGTACAATGCGCACCACCCCGTGACGTTTTTCTCACTCCTACTAGTGAATGTAACGTAACACACACCCGTACAATGCGCACCACCCCGTGACGTTTTTCTCACTCCTACTAGTGAATGTAACATAACACACACCGGTACAATGCGCACCACCCCGTGACGTTTTTCTCACTCCTACTAGTGAATGTAACGTAACACACACCCGTACAATGCGCACCACCCCGTGACGTTTTTCTCACTCCTACTAGTGAATGTAACGTAACACACACCCATACAATGCGCACCACCCCGTGATGTTTTTCTCACTCCTACTAGTGAATCTAATGTAACACACACCCATACAATGCGCACCACCCCGTGATGTTTTTCTCACTCCTACTAGTGAATCTAATGTAACACACACCCATACAATGCGCACCACCCCGTGATGTTTTTCTCACTCCTACTAGTGAATGTAACGTAACACACACCCGTACAATGCGCACCACCCCGTGACGTTTTTCTCACTCCTACTAGTGAATGTAACGTAACACACACCCATACAATGCGCACTACACCGTGATGTTTTTCTCACTCCTACTAGTGAATGTAATGTAACACACACCCATACAATGTGCACCACCCCGTGATGTTTTTCTCACTCCTACTAGTGAATCTAATGTAACACACACCCATACAATGCGCCCCACCCCGTGATGTTTTTCTCACTCCTACTAGTGAATGTAACGTAACACACACCCATACAATGCGCACCACCACGTGACGTTTTTCTCACTCCTACTAGTGAATGTAACGTAACACACACCCGTACAATGCGCACCACCCCGTGATGTTTTTCTCACTCCTACTAGTGAATGTAACGTAACACACACCCGTACAATGCGCACCACCCCGTGATGTTTTTCTCACTCCTACTAGTGAAAGTAATGTAACACACACCCGTAAAATGCGCACCACCCCGTGATATTTTTCTCACTCCTACTAGTGAATCTAATGTAACACACACCCATACAATGCGCACCACCCCGTGATGTTTTTCTCTCTGCTACTAATGAATGTAATGTAACACACACCCATACAATGCGCACCACCCCGTGATGTTTTTCTCACTGCTACTAGTTAATGTAATGTAACACACACCCATACAATGCGCACCACCCCGTGATGTTTTTCTCACTCCTACTAGTGAATGTAATGTAACACACACCCATACAATGCGCACCACCCCGTGATGTTTTTCTCACCCCTACTAGTGAATGTAATGTAACACACACCCACACAATGCGCACCACCCCGTGATGTCTTTCTCACTCCTACTAGTGAATGTAATGTAACACACACCCATACAATGCGCACCACCCCGTGATGTTTTTCTCACTCCTACTAGTGAATGTAATGTAACACACACCCATAAAATGCGCACCAAGCCGTGATGTTTTTCTCATTCCTACTAGTGAATGTAACGTAACACACACCCATACAATGCGAACCACCCCGTGATGTTTTTCTCACTCCTACTAGTGAATGTAATGTAACACACACCCATACAATGCGCACCACCCCGTGATGTTTTTCACACTCCTACTAGTGAATGTAAGGTAACAAACACCCGTAAAATGCGCACCACCCCGTGATGTTTTTCTCACTCCTACTAGTGAATGTAACGTAACACACACCCGTACAATGCGCACCACCCCGTGATGTTTTTCTCACTCCTACTAGTGAATGTAATGTAACACACACCCGTAAAATGCGCACCACCCCGTGATATTTTTCTCACTCCTACTAGTGAATCTAATGTAACACACACCCATACAATGCGCACCACCCCGTGATGTTTTTCTCACTCCTACTAGTGAATCTAATGTAACACACACCCATACAATGTGCACCACCCCGTGATGTTTTTCTCACTCCTACTAGTGAATCTAATGTAACACACACCCAGACAATGCGCACCACCCCGTGATGTTTTTCTCACTCCTACTAGTGAATGTAATGTAACACACACCCATACAATGCGCACCACACCGTGATGTTTTTCTCACTGCTACTAGTGAATGTAATGTAACACACACCCATACAATGCGCACCACCCCGTGATGTTTTTCTCACTGCTACTAGTTAATGTAATGTAACACACACCCATACAATGCGCACCACCCCGTGATGTTTTTCTCACTCCTACTAGTGAATGTAATGTAACACACACCCATACAATGCGCACCACCCCGTGATGTTTTTCTCACCCCTACTAGTGAATGTAATGTAACACACACCCACACAATGCGCACCACCCCGTGATGTCTTTCTCACTCCTACTAGTGAATGTAATGTAACACACACCCATACAATGCGCACCACCCCGTGATGTTTTTCTCACTCCTACTAGTGAATGTAATGTAACACACACCCATAAAATGCGCACCAAGCCGTGATGTTTTTCTCATTCCTACTAGTGAATGTAACGTAACACACACCCATACAATGCGAACCACCCCGTGATGTTTTTCTCACTCCTACTAGTGAATCTAATGTAACACACACCCATACAGTGCCCACCACCCCATGATGTTTTTCTCACTCCTACTAGTGAATGTAATGTAACACACACCCATACAATGCGCACCACCCCGTGATGTTTTTCTCACTCCTACTAGTGAATCTAATGTAACACACACCAATACAATGCGCACCACACCGTGATGTTTTTCTCACTCCTACTAGTGAATGTAACGTAACACACACCCATACAATGCGCACCACCCCGTGACGTTTTTCTCACTCCTACTAGTGAATGTAACGTAACACACACCCGTACAATGCGCACCACCCCGTGATGTTTTTCTCACTCCTACTAGTGAATGTAACGTAACACACACCCGTACAATGCGCACCACCCCGTGATGTTTTTCTCACTCCTACTAGTGAATGTAATGTAACACACACCCGTAAAATGCGCACCACCCCGTGATATTTTTCTCACTCCTACTAGTGAATCTAATGTAACACACACCCATACAATGCGTACCACCCCGTGATGTTTTTCTCACTCCTACTAGTGAATCTAATGTAACACACACCCATACAATGTGCACCACCCCGTGATGTTTTTCTCACTCCTACTAGTGAATCTAATGTAACACACACCCAGACAATGCGCACCACCCCGTGATGTTTTTCTCACTCCTACTAGTGAATGTAATGTAACACACACCCATACAATGCGCACCACACCGTGATGTTTTTCTCACTGCTACTAGTGAATGTAATGTAACACACACCCATACAATGCGCACCACCCCGTGATGTTTTTCTCACTGCTACTAGTTAATGTAATGTAACACACACCCATACAATGCGCACCACCCCGTGATGTTTTTCTCACTCCTACTAGTGAATGTAATGTAACACACACCCATACAATGCGCACCACCCCGTGATGTTTTTCTCACCCCTACTAGTGAATGTAATGTAACACACACCCACACAATGCGCACCACCCCGTGATGTCTTTCTCACTCCTACTAGTGAATGTAATGTAACACACACCCATACAATGCGCACCACCCCGTGATGTTTTTCTCACTCCTACTAGTGAATGTAATGTAACACACACCCATAAAATGCGCACCAAGCCGTGATGTTTTTCTCATTCCTACTAGTGAATGTAACGTAACACACACCCATACAATGCGAACCACCCCGTGATGTTTTTCTCACTCCTACTAGTGAATCTAATGTAACACACACCCATACAGTGCCCACCACCCCATGATGTTTTTCTCACTCCTACTAGTGAATGTAATGTAACACACACCCATACAATGCGCACCACCCCGTGATGTTTTTCTCACTCCTACTAGTGAATCTAATGTAACACACACCAATACAATGCGCACCACACCGTGATGTTTTTCTCACTCCTACTAGTGAATGTAACGTAACACACACCCATACAATGCGCACCACCCCGTGATGTTTTTCTCACTCCTACTATTGAATCTAATGTAACACACACCCATACAATGCGCACCACCCCGTGATGTTTTTCTCATTCCTACTAGTGAATCTAATGTAACACACACCCATACATTGCGCACCACCCCGTGATGTTTTTCTCACTCCTACTGGTGAATGTAACATAACACACACCCATACAATGCGCAACACCCCGTGATGTTTTTCTCACTCCTACTAGTGAATGTAATGTAACACACAGCCTTACAATGCGCACCACCCCGTGATGTTTTTCTCACTCCTAATAGTGAATGTAATGTAACACGCACCCATACAATGCGCACCACCCCGTGATGTTTTTCTCATTCCTACTAGTGAATCTAATGTAACACACACCCATACATTGCGCACCACCCCGTGATGTTTTTCTCACTCCTACTAGTGAATGTAAGGTAACACACACCCATACAATGCGCACCACCCCGTGATGTTTTTCTCACTCCTACTAGTGAATGTAACGTAACACACACCCATACAATGCGCACCACCCCGTGATGTTTTTCTCACTCCTACTAGTGAATGTAACGTAACACACACCCATACAATGCACACAACCCCGTGATGTTTTTCTCACTCCTACTAGTGAATGTAACGTAACACACACCCATACAATGCACACCACCCCGTGATGTTTTTCTCACTCCTACTAGTGAATGTAACGTAACACACACCCATACAATGCGCACCACCCCGTGATGTTTTTCTCACTCCTACTAGTGAATGTAACGTAACACACACCCATACAATGCGCACCACCCCGTGACGTTTTTCTCACTCCTACTGGTGAATGTAACATAACACACACCGGTACAATGCGCACCACCCCGTGACGTTTTTCTCACTCCTACTAGTGAATGTAACGTAACACACACCCGTACAATGCGCACCACCCCGTGACGTTTTTCTCACTCCTACTAGTGAATGTAACATAACACACACCGGTACAATGCGCACCACCCCGTGACGTTTTTCTCACTCCTACTAGTGAATGTAACGTAACACACACCCGTACAATGCGCACCACCCCGTGACGTTTTTCTCACTCCTACTAGTGAATGTAACGTAACACACACCCATACAATGCGCACCACCCCGTGATGTTTTTCTCACTCCTACTAGTGAATCTAATGTAACACACACCCATACAATGCGCACCACCCCGTGATGTTTTTCTCACTCCTACTAGTGAATCTAATGTAACACACACCCATACAATGCGCACCACCCCGTGATGTTTTTCTCACTCCTACTAGTGAATGTAACGTAACACACACCCGTACAATGCGCACCACCCCGTGACGTTTTTCTCACTCCTACTAGTGAATGTAACGTAACACACACCCATACAATGCGCACTACACCGTGATGTTTTTCTCACTCCTACTAGTGAATGTAATGTAACACACACCCATACAATGTGCACCACCCCGTGATGTTTTTCTCACTCCTACTAGTGAATCTAATGTAACACACACCCATACAATGCGCCCCACCCCGTGATGTTTTTCTCACTCCTACTAGTGAATGTAACGTAACACACACCCATACAATGCGCACCACCACGTGACGTTTTTCTCACTCCTACTAGTGAATGTAACGTAACACACACCCGTACAATGCGCACCACCCCGTGACGTTTTTCTCACTCCTACTAGTGAATGTAACGTAACACACACCCATACAATGCGCACTACACCGTGATGTTTTTCTCACTCCTACTAGTGAATGTAATGTAACACACACCCATACAATGTGCACCACCCCGTGATGTTTTTCTCACTCCTACTAGTGAATCTAATGTAACACACACCCATACAATGCGCCCCACCCCGTGATGTTTTTCTCACTCCTACTAGTGAATGTAACGTAACACACACCCATACAATGCGCACCACCACGTGACGTTTTTCTCACTCCTACTAGTGAATGTAACGTAACACACACCCGTACAATGCGCACCACCCCGTGATGTTTTTCTCACTCCTACTAGTGAATGTAACGTAACACACACCCATACAATGCGTACCACCCCGTGATGTTTTTCTCACTCCTACTAGTGAATCTAATGTAACACACACCCATACAATGTGCACCACCCCGTGATGTTTTTCTCACTCCTACTAGTGAATCTAATGTAACACACACCCAGACAATGCGCACCACCCCGTGATGTTTTTCTCACTCCTACTAGTGAATGTAATGTAACACACACCCATACAATGCGCACCACACCGTGATGTTTTTCTCACTGCTACTAGTGAATGTAATGTAACACACACCCATACAATGCGCACCACCCCGTGATGTTTTTCTCACTGCTACTAGTTAATGTAATGTAACACACACCCATACAATGCGCACCACCCCGTGATGTTTTTCTCACTCCTACTAGTGAATGTAATGTAACACACACCCATACAATGCGCACCACCCCGTGATGTTTTTCTCACCCCTACTAGTGAATGTAATGTAACACACACCCACACAATGCGCACCACCCCGTGATGTCTTTCTCACTCCTACTAGTGAATGTAATGTAACACACACCCATACAATGCGCACCACCCCGTGATGTTTTTCTCACTCCTACTAGTGAATGTAATGTAACACACACCCATAAAATGCGCACCAAGCCGTGATGTTTTTCTCATTCCTACTAGTGAATGTAACGTAACACACACCCATACAATGCGAACCACCCCGTGATGTTTTTCTCACTCCTACTAGTGAATCTAATGTAACACACACCCATACAGTGCCCACCACCCCATGATGTTTTTCTCACTCCTACTAGTGAATGTAATGTAACACACACCCATACAATGCGCACCACCCCGTGATGTTTTTCTCACTCCTACTAGTGAATCTAATGTAACACACACCAATACAATGCGCACCACACCGTGATGTTTTTCTCACTCCTACTAGTGAATGTAACGTAACACACACCCATACAATGCGCACCACCCCGTGATGTTTTTCTCACTCCTACTATTGAATCTAATGTAACACACACCCATACAATGCGCACCACCCCGTGATGTTTTTCTCATTCCTACTAGTGAATCTAATGTAACACACACCCATACATTGCGCACCACCCCGTGATGTTTTTCTCACTCCTACTGGTGAATGTAACATAACACACACCCATACAATGCGCAACACCCCGTGATGTTTTTCTCACTCCTACTAGTGAATGTAATGTAACACACAGCCTTACAATGCGCACCACCCCGTGATGTTTTTCTCACTCCTAATAGTGAATGTAATGTAACACGCACCCATACAATGCGCACCACCCCGTGATGTTTTTCTCATTCCTACTAGTGAATCTAATGTAACACACACCCATACATTGCGCACCACCCCGTGATGTTTTTCTCACTCCTACTAGTGAATGTAAGGTAACACACACCCATACAATGCGCACCACCCCGTGATGTTTTTCTCACTCCTACTAGTGAATGTAACGTAACACACACCCATACAATGCGCACCACCCCGTGATGTTTTTCTCACTCCTACTAGTGAATGTAACGTAACACACACCCATACAATGCACACAACCCCGTGATGTTTTTCTCACTCCTACTAGTGAATGTAACGTAACACACACCCATACAATGCGCACCACCCCGTGATGTTTTTCTCACTCCTACTAGTGAATGTAACGTAACACACACCCATACAATGCGCACCACCCCGTGATGTTTTTCTCACTCCTACTAGTGAATGTAACGTAACACACACCCATACAATGCGCACCACCCCGTGACGTTTTTCTCACTCCTACTGGTGAATGTAACATAACACACACCGGTACAATGCGCACCACCCCGTGACGTTTTTCTCACTCCTACTAGTGAATGTAACGTAACACACACCCGTACAATGCGCACCACCCCGTGACGTTTTTCTCACTCCTACTAGTGAATGTAACATAACACACACCGGTACAATGCGCACCACCCCGTGACGTTTTTCTCACTCCTACTAGTGAATGTAACGTAACACACACCCGTACAATGCGCACCACCCCGTGACGTTTTTCTCACTCCTACTAGTGAATGTAACGTAACACACACCCATACAATGCGCACCACCCCGTGATGTTTTTCTCACTCCTACTAGTGAATCTAATGTAACACACACCCATACAATGCGCACCACCCCGTGATGTTTTTCTCACTCCTACTAGTGAATCTAATGTAACACACACCCATACAATGCGCACCACCCCGTGATGTTTTTCTCACTCCTACTAGTGAATGTAACGTAACACACACCCGTACAATGCGCACCACCCCGTGACGTTTTTCTCACTCCTACTAGTGAATGTAACGTAACACACACCCATACAATGCGCACTACACCGTGATGTTTTTCTCACTCCTACTAGTGAATGTAATGTAACACACACCCATACAATGTGCACCACCCCGTGATGTTTTTCTCACTCCTACTAGTGAATCTAATGTAACACACACCCATACAATGCGCCCCACCCCGTGATGTTTTTCTCACTCCTACTAGTGAATGTAACGTAACACACACCCATACAATGCGCACCACCACGTGACGTTTTTCTCACTCCTACTAGTGAATGTAACGTAACACACACCCGTACAATGCGCACCACCCCGTGATGTTTTTCTCACTCCTACTAGTGAATGTAACGTAACACACACCCGTACAATGCGCACCACCCCGTGATGTTTTTCTCACTCCTACTAGTGAAAGTAATGTAACACACACCCGTAAAATGCGCACCACCCCGTGATATTTTTCTCACTCCTACTAGTGAATCTAATGTAACACACACCCATACAATGCGCACCACCCCGTGATGTTTTTCTCTCTGCTACTAGTGAATGTAATGTAACACACACCCATACAATGCGCACCACCCCGTGATGTTTTTCTCACTGCTACTAGTTAATGTAATGTAACACACACCCATACAATGCGCACCACCCCGTGATGTTTTTCTCACTCCTACTAGTGAATGTAATGTAACACACACCCATACAATGCGCACCACCCCGTGATGTTTTTCTCACCCCTACTAGTGAATGTAATGTAACACACACCCACACAATGCGCACCACCCCGTGATGTCTTTCTCACTCCTACTAGTGAATGTAATGTAACACACACCCATACAATGCGCACCACCCCGTGATGTTTTTCTCACTCCTACTAGTGAATGTAATGTAACACACACCCATAAAATGCGCACCAAGCCGTGATGTTTTTCTCATTCCTACTAGTGAATGTAACGTAACACACACCAATACAATGCGAACCACCCCGTGATGTTTTTCTCACTCCTACTAGTGAATGTAATGTAACACACACCCATACAATGCGCACCACCCCGTGATGTTTTTCACACTCCTACTAGTGAATGTAAGGTAACAAACACCCGTAAAATGCGCACCACCCCGTGATGTTTTTCTCACTCCTACTAGTGAATGTAACGTAACACACACCCGTACAATGCGCACCACCCCGTGACTTTTTTCTCACTCCTACTACTGAATGTAACGTAACACACACCCATACAATGCGCACCACCCCGTGATGTTTTTCTCACTGCTACTAGTTAATGTAATGTAACACGCACCCATACAATGCGCACCACCCCGTGATGTTTTTCTCACTCCTACTAGTGAATGTAATGTAACACACACCCATAAAATGCGCACCAAGCCGTGATGTTTTTCTCATTCCTACTAGTGAATGTAACGTAACACACACCCATACAATGCGAACCACCCCGTGATGTTTTTCTCACTCCTACTAGTGAATGTAATGTAACACACACCCATACAATGCGCACCACCCCGTGATGTTTTTCACACTCCTACTAGTGAATGTAACGTAACAAACACCCGTACAATGCGCACCACCCCGTGATGTTTTTCTCACTCCTACTAGTGAATGTAACGTAACACACACCCGTACAATGCGCACCACCCCGTGACTTTTTTCTCACTCCTACTACTGAATGTAACGTAACACACACCCATACAATGCGCACCACCCCGTGATGTTTTTCTCACTGCTACTAGTTAATGTAATGTAACACGCACCCATACAATGCGCACCACCCCGTGATGTTTTTCTCATTCCTACTAGTGAATGTAATGTAACACACACCCATACATTGCGCACCACCCCGTGCTGTTTTTCTCACTCCTACTAGTGAATGTAAGGTAACACACACCCATACAATGCGCACCACCCCGTGATGTTTTTCTCACTCCTACTAGTGAATGTAACGTAACACACACCCATACAATGCGCACCACCCCGTGATGTTTTTCTCACTCCTACTAGTGAATGTAACGTAACACACACCCATACAATGCGCACCACCCCGTGATGTTTTTCTCACTCCTACTAGTGAATGTAACGTAACACACACCCATACAATGTGCACCACATCATGACGTTTTTCTCACTCCTACTAGTGAATGTAACGTAACACACACCCGTACAATGCGCACCACCCCGTGACGTTTTTCTCACTCCTACTAGTGAATGTAGCGTAACACACACCCGTACAATGTGCACCACCCCGTGACGTTTTTCTCACTCCTACTAGTGAATGTAACGTAACACACACCCATACAATGCGCACCACCCCGTGATGTTTTTGTCACTCCTACTAGTGAATCTAATGTAACACACACCCATACAATGCGCAACACCCCGTGATGTTTTTCTCACTCCTACTAGTGAATCTAATGTAACACACACACATACAATGCGCACCACACCGTGATGTTTTTCTCACTGCTACTAGTGAATGTAATGTAACACACACCCATACAATGCGCACCACCCCATGATGTTTTTCTCTCTGCTACTAGTGAATGTAATGTAACACACACCCATACAATGCGCACCACCCCGTGATGTTTTTCTCACTGCTACTAGTTAATGTAATGTAACACACACCCATACAATGCGCACCACCCCGTGATGTTTTTCTCACTCCTACTAGTGAATGTAATGTAACACACACCCATACAATGCGCACCACCCCGTGATGTTTTTCTCACCCCTACTAGTGAATGTAATGTAACACACACCCACACAATGCGCACCACCCCGTGATGTCTTTCTCACTCCTACTAGTGAATGTAATGTAACACACACCCATACAATGCGCACCACCCCGTGATGTTTTTCTCACTCCTACTAGTGAATGTAATGTAACACACACCCATACAATGCGCACCACCCCGTGATGTTTTTCACACTCCTACTAGTGAATGTAAGGTAACAAACACCCGTACAATGCGCACCACCCCGTGATGTTTTTCTCACTCCTACTAGTGAATGTAACGTAACACACACCCGTACAATGCGCACCACCCCGTGACTTTTTTCTCACTCCTACTACTGAATGTAACGTAACACACACCCATACAATGCGCACCACCCCGTGATGTTTTTCTCACTGCTACTAGTTAATGTAATGTAACACGCACCCATACAATGCGCACCACCCCGTGATGTTTTTCTCACTCCTACTAGTGAATGTAATGTAACACACACCCATAAAATGCGCACCAAGCCGTGATGTTTTTCTCATTCCTACTAGTGAATGTAACGTAACACACACCCATACAATGCGAACCACCCCGTGATGTTTTTCTCACTCCTACTAGTGAATGTAATGTAACACACACCCATACAATGCGCACCACCCCGTGATGTTTTTCACAGTCCTACTACTGAATGTAACGTAACAAACACCCGTACGATGCGCACCACCCCGTGATGTTTTTCTCACTCCTACTAGTGAATGTAACGTAACACACACCCGTACAATGCGCACCACCCCGTGACTTTTTTCTCACTCCTACTACTGAATGTAACGTAACACACACCCATACAATGCGCACCACCCCGTGATGTTTTTCTCACTGCTACTAGTTAATGTAATGTAACACGCACCCATACAATGCGCACCACCCCGTGATGTTTTTCTCATTCCTACTAGTGAATGTAATGTAACACACACCCATACATTGCGCACCACCCCGTGCTGTTTTTCTCACTCCTACTAGTGAATGTAAGGTAACACACACCCATACAATGCGCACCACCCCGTGATGTTTTTCTCACTCCTACTAGTGAATGTAACGTAACACACACCCATACAATGCGCACCACCCCGTGATGTTTTTCTCACTCCTACTAGTGAATGTAACGTAACACACACCCATACAATGCGCACCACCCCGTGATGTTTTTCTCACTCCTACTAGTGAATGTAACGTAACACACACCCGTACAATGTGCACCACCCCGTGACGTTTTTCTCACTCCTACTAGTGAATGTAGCGTAACACACACCCGTACAATGCGCACCACCCCGTGACGTTTTTCTCACTCCTACTAGTGAATGTAACGTAACACACACCCATACAATGCGCACCACCCCGTGATGTTTTTGTCACTCCTACTAGTGAATCTAATGTAACACACACCCATACAATGCGCAACACCCCGTGACGTTTTTCTCACTCCTACTAGTGAATCTAATGTAACACACACCCATACAATGCGCACCACCCCGTGATGTTTTTCTCACTCCTAGTAGTGAATGTAACGTAACACACACACGTACAATGCGCACCACCCCGTGATGTTTTTCTCACTCCTACTAGTGAATGTAATGTAACACACACCCATACAATGCGCACCACCCCGTGATGTTTTTCTCACTCCTACTAGTGAATGTAATGTAACACACACCCATACAATGCGCACCACCCCGTGATGTTTTTCTCACTCCTACTAGTGAATGTAATGTAGCAAACACCCATACAATGCGCACCACCCCGTGATGTTTTTCTCACTCCTACTAGTGAATGTAATGTAGCACACACCCATACAATGCGCACCACCCCGTGATGTTTTTCTCACTCCTACAAGTGAATGTAATGTAGCACACACCCATACAATGCGCACCACCCCGTGATGTTTTTCTCACTCCTACTAGTGAATGTAATGTAGCACACACCCATACAATGCGCACCACCCCGTGATGTTTTTCTCACTGCTACTAGTGAATGTAATGTAACACACACCCATACAATGCGCACAACCCCGTGATGTTTTTCTCACTCCTACTAGTGAATGTAATGTAACACACACCCATACAATGCGAACCACCCCGTGATGTTTTTCTCACTCCTACTAGTGAATGTAATGTAACACACACCCATACAATGCGCACCACCCCGTGATGTTTTTCTCACTCCTACTAGTGAATGTAATGTAACACACACCCATACAATGCGCACCACCCCGTGATGTTTTTATCACTCCTACAAGTGAATGTAATGTAACACACACCCATACAATGCGCACCACCCCGTGATGTTTTTCTCACTCCTACTAGTAAATGTAATGTAACACACACCCATACAATGCGCACCACCCCGTGATGTTTTTCTCACTCCTACTAGTGAATCTAATGTAACACACACCCATACAATGCGCACCACCCCGTGATGTTTTTCTCACTCCTACTAGTGAATGTAATGTAACACACACCCATACAATGCGCACCACCCCGTCATGTTTTTCTCACTCCTACTAGAGAATGTAATTTAACACACACCGATACAATGCGCACCACCCCGTGATGTTTTTCTCACTCCTACTAGTGAATGTAATGTAACACACACCCATACAATGCGCACCACCCAGTGATGTTTTTCTCACTCCTACTAGTGAATGTAATGTAACACACACCCATACAATGCGCACCACCCCGTGATGTTTTACTCACTGCTACTAGTGAATGTAATGTAACACACACCCATACAATGCGCACCACCCCGTGATGTTTTTCTCACTCCTACTAGTGAATGTAATGTAACACACACCCATACAATGCGCACCACCCCGTGATGTTTTTCTCCCTCCTACTAGTGAATGTAACGTAACACACACCCATACAATGCGCACCACCACGTGATGTTTTTCTCACTCCTACTAGTGAATGTAACGTAACACACACCCATACAATGCGCACCACCCCGTGATGTTTTTCTCACTCCTACTAGTGAATGTAACGTAACACACACCCATACAATGCGCACTACCCCGTGATGTTTTTCTCACTCCTACTAGTGAATGTAACGTAACACACACCCATACAATGCGCACCACCCCGTGATGTTTTTCTCACTCCTACTAGTGAATGTAACGTAACACACACCCATACAATGCGCACCACCCCGTGATGTTTTACTCACTGCTACTAGTGAATGTAATGTAACACACACCCATACAATGCGCACCACCCCGTGATGTTTTTCTCACTCCTACTAGTGAATGTAATGTAACACACACCCATACAATGCGCACCACCCCGTGATGTTTTTCTCCCTCCTACTAGTGAATGTAACGTAACACACACCCATACAATGCGCACCACCCCGTGATGTTTTTCTCACTCCTACTAGTGAATGTAACGTAACACACACCCATACAATGCGCACCACCCCGTGATGTTTTTCTCACTCCTACTAGTGAATGTAACGTAACACACACCCATACAATGCGCACTACCCCGTGATGTTTTTCTCACTCCTACTAGTGAATGTAACGTAACACACACCCATACAATGCGCACCACCCCGTGATGTTTTTCTCACTCCTACTAGTGAATGTAACGTAACACACACCCATACAATGCGCACCACCCCGTGATGTTTTTCTCACTCCTACTAGTGAATGTAACGTAACACACACCCATACAATGCGCACCACCCTGTGATGTTTTTCTCACTCCTACTAGTGAATGTAACGTAACACACACCCATACAATATGCACCACCCCGTGATGTTTTTCTCACTCCTACTAGTGAATGTAATGTAACACACACCAATACAATGCGCACCACCCCGTGATGTTTTTCTCACTCCTACTAGTGAATCTAATGTAACACACACCCATACAATGCCCACCACCCCGTGATGTTTTTCTCACTCATACTAGTGAATGTAATGTAACACACACCCATACAATGCGCACCACCCTGTGATGTTTTTCTCACTCCTACTAGTGAATCTAATGTAACACACACCAATACAATGCGCACCACACCGTGATGTTTTTCTCACTCCTACTAGTGAATATAACGTAACACACACCCATACAATGCGCACCACCCCGTGATGTTTTTCTCACTCCTACTAGTGAATCTAATGTAACACACACCCATACAATGCGCACCACCCCGTGATGTTTTTCTCATTCCTACTAGTGAATCTAATGTAACACACACCCATACATTGCGCACCACCCCGTGATGTTTTTCTCACTCCTACTAGTGAATGTAATGTAACACACAACCATACAATGCGCACCACCCCGTGATGTTATTCTCACTCCTACTAGTGAATGTAATGTAACACACAGCCATACAATGCGCACCACTCCGTGATGTTTTTCGCACTCCTACTAGTGAATATAATGTAACACGCACCCATACAATGCGCACCACCCCGTGATGTTTTTCTCATTCCTACTAGTGAATCTAATGTAACACACACCCATACATTGCGCACCACCCCGTGATGTTTTTCTCACTCCTACTAGTGAATGTAAGGTAACACACACCCAAACAATGCGCACAACCCCGTGATGTTTTTCTCACTCCTACTAGTGAATGTAACGTAACACACACCCATACAATGCACACCACCCCGTGATGTTTTTCTCACTCCTACTAGTGAATGTAATGTAACACACACCCATACAATGCGCACCACCCCGTGATGTTTTTCTCATTTCTACTAATGAATGAAATGTAACACACACCCATACAATGCGCACCACCCCGTGATGTTTGTCTCACTCCTACTAGAGAATGTAACGTAACACACACCCATACAATGCGCAGCACCCCGTGATGTTTTTCTCACTCCTACTAGTGAATGTAATGTAACACACACGCATACAATGCGCACCACCCCGTGATGTTTTTCTCACTCCTATTAGTGAATGTAATGTAACACACACCCATACAATGCGCACCACCCCGTTATGTTTTTCTCACTCCTACTAGAGAATGTAATGTAACACACACCGATACAATGCGCACCACCCCGTGATGTTTTTCTCACTGCTACTAGTGAATGTAATGTAACACACAGCCATACAATGCGCACCACCCAGTGATGTTTTTCTCACTCCTACTAGTGAATATAATGTAACACACACCCATACAATGCGCACCACCCCGTGATGTTTTACTCACTGCTACTAGTGAATGTAATGTAACACACACCCATACAATGCGCACCACCCCGTGATGTTTTTCTCACTCCTACTAGTGAATGTAATGTAACACACACCCATACAATGCGCACCACCCCGTGATGTTTTTCTCCCTCCTACTAGTGAATGTAACGTAACACACACCCATACAATGCGCACCACCCCGTGATGTTTTTCTCACTCCTACTAGTGAATGTAACGTAACACACACCCATACAATGCGCACCACCCCGTGATGTTTTTCTCACTCCTACTAGTGAATCTAATGTAACACACACCCATACAATGCGCACCACCCCGTGATGTTTTTCTCACTCCTACTAATGAATGTAATGTAACACACACCCATACAATGCGCACCACCCCGTGATGTTTGTCTCACTCCTACTAGTGTATGTATCGTAACACACACCCATACAATGCGCAGCACCCCGTGATGTTTTTCTCACTCCTACTAGTGAATGTAATGTAACACACACGCATACAATGCGCACCACCTCGTGATGTTTTTCTCACTCCTACTAGTGAATGTAATGTAACACACACCCATACAATGCGCACCACCCCGTCATGTTTTTCTCACTCCTACTAGAGAATGTAATGTAACACACACCGATACAATGCGCACCACACCGTGATGTTTTTCTCACTCCTACTAGTGAATGTAACGTAACACACACCCATACAATGCGCACCACCCCGTGATGTTTTTCTCACTCCTACTATTGAATCTAATGTAACACACACCCATACAATGCGCACCACCCCGTGATTTTTTTCTCATTCCTACTAGTGAATATAATGTAACACACACCCATACATTGCGCACCACCCCGTGATGTTTTTCTCACTCCTACTGGTGAATGTAACGTAACACACACCCATACAATGCGCAACACCCCGTGATGTTTTTCTCACTCCTACTAGTGAATGTAATGTAACACACAGCCATACAATGCGCACCATCCCGTGATGTTTTTCTCACTCCTACTAGTGAATGTAATGTAACACGCACCCATACAATGCGCACCACCCCGTGATGATTTTCTCATTCCTACTAGTGAATCTAATGTAACACACACCCATACATTGCGCACCACCCCGTGATGTTTTTCTCACTCCTACTAGTGAATGTAAGGTAACACACACCCATACAATGCGCACCACCCCGTGATGTTTTTCTCACTCCTACTAGTGAATGTAACGTAACACACACCCATACAATGCGCACCACCCCGTGATGTTTTTCTCACTCCTACTAGTGAATGTAACGTAACACACACCCATACAATGCGCACAACCCCGTGATGTTTTTCTCACTCCTACTAGTGAATGTAATGTAACACACACCCATACAATGCGCACCACCCCGTGATGTTTTTCTCACTCCTACTAGTGAATGTAACGTAACACACACCCATACAATGCGCAACACCCCGTGATGTTTTTCTCACTCCTACTAGTGAATGTAACGTAACACACACCCATACAATGCGCACCACCCCGTGACGTTTTTCTCACTCCTACTAGTGAATGTAACATAACACACACCGGTACAATGCGCACCACACCGTGACGTTTTTCTCACTCCTACTAGTGAATGTAACGTAACACACACCCGTACAATGCGCACCACCCCGTGACGTTTTTCTCACTCCTACTAGTGTATGTAACGTAACACACACCCATACAATGCGCACCACCCCGTGATGTTTTTCTCACTCCTACTAGTGAATCTAATGTAACACACACCCATACAATGCGCACCACCCCGTGATGTTTTTCTCACTCCTACTAGTGAATCTAATGTAACCCACACCCATACAATGCGCACCACCCCGTGATGTTTTTCTCACTCCTACTAGTGAATGTAACGTAACACACACCCGTACAATGCGCACCACCCCGTGACGTTTTTCTCACTCCTACTAGTGAATGTAACGTAACACACACCCATACAATGCGCACTACACCGTGATGTTTTTCTCACTCCTACTAGTGAATGTAATGTAACACACACCCATACAATGTGCACCACCCCGTGATGTTTTTCTCACTCCTACTAGTGAATCTAATGTAACACACACCCATACAATGCGCCCCACCCCGTGATGTTTTTCTCACTCCTACTAGTGAATGTAACGTAACACACACCCATACAATGCGCACCACCCCGTGACGTATTTCTCACTCCTACTAGTGAATGTAACGTAACACACACCCGTACAATGCGCACCACCCCGTGATGTTTTTCTCACTCCTACTAGTGAATGTAACCTAACACACACCCGTACAATGCGCACCACCCTGTGATGTTTTTCTCACTCCTACTAGTGAATGTAATGTAACACACACCCGTAAAATGCGCACCACCCCGTGATGTTTTTCTCACTCCTACTAGTGAATCTAATGTAACACACACCCATACAATGCGCACCACCCCGTGATGTTTTTCTCACTCCTACTAGTGAATCTAATGTAACACACACCCATACAATGCGCACCACCCCGTGATGTTTTTCTCACTCCTACTAGTGAATCTAATGTAACACACACCCATACAATGCGCACCACCCCGTGATGCTTTTCTCACTCCTACTAGTGAATCTAATGTAACACACACCCATACAATGCGCACCACCCCGTGATGTTTTTCTCACTCCTACTAGTGAATGTAACGTAACACACACCCGTACAATGCGCACCACCCCGTGATGTTTTTCTCACTCCTACTAGTGAATGTAACGTAACACACACCCGTACAATGCGCACCACCCTGTGATGTTTTTCTCACTCCTACTAGTGAATGTAATGTAACACACACCCGTAAAATGTGCACCACCCCGTGATGTTTTTCTCACTCCTACTAGTGAATCTAATGTAACACACACCCATAGAATGCGCACCACCCCGTGATGTTTTTCTCACTCCTACTAGTGAATCTAATGTAACACACACCCATACAATGTGCACCACCCCGTGATGTTTTTCTCACTCCTACTAGTGAATCTAATGTAACACACACCCATACAATGCGCACCACCCCGTGATGCTTTTCTCACTCCTACTAGTGAATCTAATGTAACACACACCCATACAATGCGCACCACCCCGTGATGTTTTTCTCACTCCTACTAGTGAATGTAACGTAACACACACCCATACAATGCGCACCACCCCGTGATGTTTTTCTCACTCCTACTAGTGAATGTAACGTAACACACACCCATACAATGCGCACTACCCCGTGATGTTTTTCTCACTCCTACTAGTGAATGTAACGTAACACACACCCATACAATGCGCACCACCCCGTGATGTTTTTCTCACTCCTACTAGTGAATGTAACGTAACACACACCCATACAATGCGCACCACCCCGTGATGTTTTTCTCACTCCTACTAGTGAATGTAACGTAACACACACCCATACAATGCGCACCACCCTGTGATGTTTTTCTCACTCCTACTAGTGAATGTAACGTAACACACACCCATACAATATGCACCACCCCGTGATGTTTTTCTCACTCCTACTAGTGAATCTAATGTAACACACACCCATACAATGCCCACCACCCCGTGATGTTTTTCTCACTCCTACTAGTGAATGTAATGTAACACACACCAATACAATGCGCACCACCCCGTGATGTTTTTCTCACTCCTACTAGTGAATCTAATGTAACACACACCCATACAATGCGCACCACCCCGTGATGTTTTTCTCATTCCTACTAGTGAATCTAATGTAACACACACCCATACATTGCGCACCACCCCGTGATGTTTTTCTCACTCCTACTAGTGAATGTAATGTAACACACAACCATACAATGCGCACCACCCCGTGATGTTATTCTCACTCCTACTAGTGAATGTAATGTAACACACAGCCATACAATGCGCACCACTCCGTGATGTTTTTCGCACTCCTACTAGTGAATATAATGTAACACGCACCCATACAATGCGCACCACCCCGTGATGTTTTTCTCATTCCTACTAGTGAATCTAATGTAACACACACCCATACATTGCGCACCACCCCGTGATGTTTTTCTCACTCCTACTAGTGAATGTAAGGTAACACACACCCAAACAATGCGCACAACCCCGTGATGTTTTTCTCACTCCTACTAGTGAATGTAACGTAACACACACCCATACAATGCACACCACCCCGTGATGTTTTTCTCACTCCTACTAGTGAATGTAATGTAACACACACCCATACAATGCGCACCACCCCGTGATGTTTTTCTCATTTCTACTAATGAATGAAATGTAACACACACCCATACAATGCGCACCACCCCGTGATGTTTGTCTCACTCCTACTAGAGAATGTAACGTAACACACACCCATACAATGCGCAGCACCCCGTGATGTTTTTCTCACTCCTACTAGTGAATGTAATGTAACACACACGCATACAATGCGCACCACCCCGTGATGTTTTTCTCACTCCTATTAGTGAATGTAATGTAACACACACCCATACAATGCGCACCACCCCGTTATGTTTTTCTCACTCCTACTAGAGAATGTAATGTAACACACACCGATACAATGCGCACCACCCCGTGATGTTTTTCTCACTGCTACTAGTGAATGTAATGTAACACACAGCCATACAATGCGCACCACCCAGTGATGTTTTTCTCACTCCTACTAGTGAATATAATGTAACACACACCCATACAATGCGCACCACCCCGTGATGTTTTACTCACTGCTACTAGTGAATGTAATGTAACACACACCCATACAATGCGCACCACCCCGTGATGTTTTTCTCACTCCTACTAGTGAATGTAATGTAACACACACCCATACAATGCGCACCACCCCGTGATGTTTTTCTCCCTCCTACTAGTGAATGTAACGTAACACACACCCATACAATGCGCACCACCCCGTGATGTTTTTCTCACTCCTACTAGTGAATGTAACGTAACACACACCCATACAATGCGCACCACCCCGTGATGTTTTTCTCACTCCTACTAGTGAATCTAATGTAACACACACCCATACAATGCGCACCACCCCGTGATGTTTTTCTCACTCCTACTAATGAATGTAATGTAACACACACCCATACAATGCGCACCACCCCGTGATGTTTGTCTCACTCCTACTAGTGTATGTATCGTAACACACACCCATACAATGCGCAGCACCCCGTGATGTTTTTCTCACTCCTACTAGTGAATGTAATGTAACACACACGCATACAATGCGCACCACCTCGTGATGTTTTTCTCACTCCTACTAGTGAATGTAATGTAACACACACCCATACAATGCGCACCACCCCGTCATGTTTTTCTCACTCCTACTAGAGAATGTAATGTAACACACACCGATACAATGCGCACCACACCGTGATGTTTTTCTCACTCCTACTAGTGAATGTAACGTAACACACACCCATACAATGCGCACCACCCCGTGATGTTTTTCTCACTCCTACTATTGAATCTAATGTAACACACACCCATACAATGCGCACCACCCCGTGATTTTTTTCTCATTCCTACTAGTGAATATAATGTAACACACACCCATACATTGCGCACCACCCCGTGATGTTTTTCTCACTCCTACTGGTGAATGTAACGTAACACACACCCATACAATGCGCAACACCCCGTGATGTTTTTCTCACTCCTACTAGTGAATGTAATGTAACACACAGCCATACAATGCGCACCATCCCGTGATGTTTTTCTCACTCCTACTAGTGAATGTAATGTAACACGCACCCATACAATGCGCACCACCCCGTGATGATTTTCTCATTCCTACTAGTGAATCTAATGTAACACACACCCATACATTGCGCACCACCCCGTGATGTTTTTCTCACTCCTACTAGTGAATGTAAGGTAACACACACCCATACAATGCGCACCACCCCGTGATGTTTTTCTCACTCCTACTAGTGAATGTAACGTAACACACACCCATACAATGCGCACCACCCCGTGATGTTTTTCTCACTCCTACTAGTGAATGTAACGTAACACACACCCATACAATGCGCACAACCCCGTGATGTTTTTCTCACTCCTACTAGTGAATGTAATGTAACACACACCCATACAATGCGCACCACCCCGTGATGTTTTTCTCACTCCTACTAGTGAATGTAACGTAACACACACCCATACAATGCGCAACACCCCGTGATGTTTTTCTCACTCCTACTAGTGAATGTAACGTAACACACACCCATACAATGCGCACCACCCCGTGACGTTTTTCTCACTCCTACTAGTGAATGTAACATAACACACACCGGTACAATGCGCACCACACCGTGACGTTTTTCTCACTCCTACTAGTGAATGTAACGTAACACACACCCGTACAATGCGCACCACCCCGTGACGTTTTTCTCACTCCTACTAGTGTATGTAACGTAACACACACCCATACAATGCGCACCACCCCGTGATGTTTTTCTCACTCCTACTAGTGAATCTAATGTAACACACACCCATACAATGCGCACCACCCCGTGATGTTTTTCTCACTCCTACTAGTGAATCTAATGTAACCCACACCCATACAATGCGCACCACCCCGTGATGTTTTTCTCACTCCTACTAGTGAATGTAACGTAACACACACCCGTACAATGCGCACCACCCCGTGACGTTTTTCTCACTCCTACTAGTGAATGTAACGTAACACACACCCATACAATGCGCACTACACCGTGATGTTTTTCTCACTCCTACTAGTGAATGTAATGTAACACACACCCATACAATGTGCACCACCCCGTGATGTTTTTCTCACTCCTACTAGTGAATCTAATGTAACACACACCCATACAATGCGCCCCACCCCGTGATGTTTTTCTCACTCCTACTAGTGAATGTAACGTAACACACACCCATACAATGCGCACCACCCCGTGACGTATTTCTCACTCCTACTAGTGAATGTAACGTAACACACACCCGTACAATGCGCACCACCCCGTGATGTTTTTCTCACTCCTACTAGTGAATGTAACCTAACACACACCCGTACAATGCGCACCACCCTGTGATGTTTTTCTCACTCCTACTAGTGAATGTAATGTAACACACACCCGTAAAATGCGCACCACCCCGTGATGTTTTTCTCACTCCTACTAGTGAATCTAATGTAACACACACCCATACAATGCGCACCACCCCGTGATGTTTTTCTCACTCCTACTAGTGAATCTAATGTAACACACACCCATACAATGCGCACCACCCCGTGATGTTTTTCTCACTCCTACTAGTGAATCTAATGTAACACACACCCATACAATGCGCACCACCCCGTGATGCTTTTCTCACTCCTACTAGTGAATCTAATGTAACACACACCCATACAATGCGCACCACCCCGTGATGTTTTTCTCACTCCTACTAGTGAATGTAACGTAACACACACCCGTACAATGCGCACCACCCCGTGATGTTTTTCTCACTCCTACTAGTGAATGTAACGTAACACACACCCGTACAATGCGCACCACCCTGTGATGTTTTTCTCACTCCTACTAGTGAATGTAATGTAACACACACCCGTAAAATGTGCACCACCCCGTGATGTTTTTCTCACTCCTACTAGTGAATCTAATGTAACACACACCCATAGAATGCGCACCACCCCGTGATGTTTTTCTCACTCCTACTAGTGAATCTAATGTAACACACACCCATACAATGTGCACCACCCCGTGATGTTTTTCTCACTCCTACTAGTGAATCTAATGTAACACACACCCATACAATGCGCACCACCCCGTGATGCTTTTCTCACTCCTACTAGTGAATCTAATGTAACACACACCCATACAATGCGCACCACCCCGTGATGTTTTTCTCACTCCTACTAGTGAATGTAACGTAACACACACCCATACAATGCGCACCACCCCGTGATGTTTTTCTCACTCCTACTAGTGAATGTAACGTAACACACACCCATACAATGCGCACTACCCCGTGATGTTTTTCTCACTCCTACTAGTGAATGTAACGTAACACACACCCATACAATGCGCACCACCCCGTGATGTTTTTCTCACTCCTACTAGTGAATGTAACGTAACACACACCCATACAATGCGCACCACCCCGTGATGTTTTTCTCACTCCTACTAGTGAATGTAACGTAACACACACCCATACAATGCGCACCACCCTGTGATGTTTTTCTCACTCCTACTAGTGAATGTAACGTAACACACACCCATACAATATGCACCACCCCGTGATGTTTTTCTCACTCCTACTAGTGAATGTAATGTAACACACACCAATACAATGCGCACCACCCTGTGATGTTTTTCTCACTCCTACTAGTGAATCTAATGTAACACACACCCATACAATGCCCACCAACCCGTGATGTTTTTCTCACTCCTACTAGTGAATGTAATGTAACACACACCCATACAATGCGCACCACCCTGTGATGTTTTTCTCACTCCTACTAGTGAATCTAATGTAACACACACCAATACAATGCGCACCACACCGTGATGTTTTTCTCACTCCTACTAGTGAATATAATGTAACACACACCCATACAATGCGCACCACCCCGTGATGTTTTTCTCACTCCTACTAGTGAATCTAATGTAACACACACCCATACAATGCGCACCACCCCGTGATGTTTTTCTCATTCCTACTAGTGAATCTAATGTAACACACACCCATACATTGCGCACCACCCCGTGATGTTTTTCTCACTCCTACTAGTGAATGTAATGTAACACACAACCATACAATGCGCACCACCCCGTGATGTTATTCTCACTCCTACTAGTGAATGTAATGTAACACACAGCCATACAATGCGCACCACTCCGTGATGTTTTTCTCACTCCTACTAGTGAATATAATGTAACACGCACCCATACAATGCGCACCACCCCGTGATGTTTTTCTCATTCCTACTAGTGAATCTAAGGTAACACACACCCATACATTGCGCACCACCCCGTGATGTTTTTCTCACTCCTACTAGTGAATGTAAGGTAACACACACCCATACAATGCGCACAACCCCGTGATGTTTTTCTCACTCCTACTAGTGAATGTAACGTAACACACACCCATACAATGCGCACCACCCCGTGATGTTTTTCTCACTCCTACTAGTGAATGTAATGTAACACACACCCATACAATGCGCACCACCCCGTGATGTTTTTCTCACTCCTACTAATGAATGAAATGTAACACACACCCATACAATGCGCACCACCCCGTGATGTTTGTCTCACTCCTACTAGTGAATGTAACGTAACACACACCCATACAATGCGCAGCACCCCGTGATGTTTTTCTCACTCCTACTAGTGAATGTAATGTAACACACACGCATACAATGCGCACCACCTCGTGATGTTTTTCTCACTCCTATTAGTGAATGTAATGTAACACACACCCATACAATGCGCACCACCCCGTTATGTTTTTCTCACTCCTACTAGAGAATGTAATGTAACACACACCGATACAATGCGCACCACCCCGTGATGTTTTTCTCACTGCTACTAGTGAATGTAATGTAACACACACCCATACAATGCGCACCACCCAGTGATGTTTTTCTCACTCCTACTAGTGAATATAATGTAACACACACCCATACAATGCGCACCACCCCGTGATGTTTTACTCACTGCTACTAGTGAATGTAATGTAACACACACCCATACAATGCGCACCACCCCGTGATGTTTTTCTCTCTCCTACTAGTGAATGTAATGTAACACACACCCATACAATGCGCACCACCCCGTGATGTTTTTCTCCCTCCTACTAGTGAATGTAACGTAACACACACCCATACAATGCGCACCACCTCGTGATGTTTTTCTCACTCCTACTAGTGAATGTAACGTAACACACACCCATACAATGCGCACCACCCCGTGATGTTTTTCTCACTCCTCCTAGTGAATCTAATGTAACACACACCCATACAATGCGCACCACCCCGTGATGTTTTTCTCACTCCTACTAATGAATGTAATGTAACACACACCCATACAATGCGCACCACCCCGTGATGTTTGTCTCACTCCTACTAGTGTATGTAACGTAACACACACCCATACAATGCGCAGCACCCCGTGATGTTTTTCTCACTCCTACTAGTGAATGTAATGTAACACACACGCATACAATGCGCACCACCTCGTGATGTTTTTCTCACTCCTACTAGTGAATGTAATGTAACACACACCCATACAATGCGCACCACCCCGTCATGTTTTTCTCACTCCTACTAGAGAATGTAATGTAACACACACCGATACAATGCGCACCACCCCGTGATGTTTTTCTCACTGCTACTAGTGAATGTAATGAAACACACACCCATACAATGCGCACCACCCCGTTATGTTTTTCTCACTCCTACTAGTGAATGTAACGTAACACACACCCATACAATGCGCACCACCCCGTGATGTTTTTCTCACTCCTACTAGTGAATGTAACGTAACACACACCCATACAATGCGCACCACCCCGTGATGTTTTTCTCACTCCTACTAGTGAATGTAACGTAACACACACCCATACAATGCGCACCACCCCGTGATGTTTTTCTCACTCCTACTAGTGAATGTAACGTAACACACACCCATACAATGCGCACCACCCCGTGATGTTTTTCTCACTCCTACTAGTGAATGTAACGTAACACACACCCATACAATGCGCACCACCCCGTGATGTTTTTCTCACTCCTACTAGTGAATGTAATGTAACACACACCAATACAATGCGCACCACCCCGTGATGTTTTTCTCACTCCTACTAGTGAATCTAATGTAACACACACCCATACAATACCCACCACCCCGTGATGTTTTTCTCACTCCTACTAGTGAATGTAATGTAACACACACCCATACAATGCGCACCACCCCGTGATGTTTTTCTCACTCCTACTAGTGAATCTAATGTAACACACACCAATACAATGCGCACCACACCGTGATGTTTTTCTCACTCCTACTAGTGAATGTAACGTAACACACACCCATACAATGCGCACCACCCCGTGATGTTTTTCTCACTCCTACTATTGAATCTAATGTAACACACACCCATACAATGCGCACCACCCCGTGATGTTTTTCTCATTCCTACTAGTGAATATAATGTAACACACACCCATACATTGCGCACCACCCCGTGATGTTTTTCTCACTCCTACTGGTGAATGTAACGTAACACACACCCATACAATGCGCAACACCCCGTGATGTTTTTCTCACTCCTACTAGTGAATGTAATGTAACACACAGCCATACAATGCGCACCATCCCGTGATGTTTTTCTCACTCCTACTAGTGAATGTAATGTAACACGCACCCATACAATGCGCACCACCCCGTGATGATTTTCTCATTCCTACTAGTGAATCTAATGTAACACACACCCATACATTGCGCACCACCCCGTGATGTTTTTCTCACTCCTACTAGTGAATGTAAGGTAACACACACCCATACAATGCGCACCACCCCGTGATGTTTTTCTCACTCCTACTAGTGAATGTAACGTAACACACACCCATACAATGCGCACCACCCCGTGATGTTTTTCTCACTCCTACTAGTGAATGTAACGTAACACACACCCATACAATGCGCACAACCCCGTGATGTTTTTCTCACTCCTACTAGTGAATGTAATGTAACACACACCCATACAATGCGCATCAACCCGTGATGTTTTTCTCACTCCTACTAGTGAATGTAACGTAACACACACCCATACAATGCGCAACACCCCGTGATGTTTTTCTCACTCCTACTAGTGAATGTAACGTAACACACACCCATACAATGCGCACCACCCCATGACGTTTTTCTCACTCCTACTAGTGAATGTAACATAACACACACCGGTACAATGCGCACCACACCGTGACGTTTTTCTCACTCCTACTAGTGAATGTAACGTAACACACACCCGTACAATGCGCACCACCCCGTGACGTTTTTCTCACTCCTACTAGTGTATGTAACGTAACACACACCCATACAATGCGCACCACACCGTGATGTTTTTCTCACTCCTACTAGTGAATGTAATGTAACACACACCCATACAATGCGCACCACCCCGTGATGTTTTTCTCACTCCTACTAGTGAATGTAATGTAACACACACCCATACAATGCGCACCACCCCGTGATGTTTTTCTCACTCCTACTAGTGAATGTAACGTAACACACACCCGTACAATGCGCACCACCCCGTGACGTTTTTCTCACTCCTACTAGTGAATGTAACGTAACACACACCCATACAATGCGCACTACACCGTGATGTTTTTCTCACTCCTACTAGTGAATGTAATGTAACACACACCCATACAATGTGCACCACCCCGTGATGTTTTTCTCACTCCTACTAGTGAATCTAATGTAACACACACCCATACAATGCGCCCCACCCCGTGATGTTTTTCTCACTCCTACTAGTGAATGTAACGTAACACACACCCATACAATGCGCACCACCCCGTGACGTTTTTCTCACTCCTACTAGTGAATGTAACGTAACACACACCCGTACAATGCGCACCACCCCGTGACGTTTTTCTCACTCCTACTAGTGAATGTAACGTAACACACACCCGTACAATGCGCACCACCCTGTGATGTTTTTCTCACTCCTACTAGTGAATGTAATGTAACACACACCCGTAAAATGCGCACCACCCCGTGATGTTTTTCTCACTCCTACTAGTGAATCTAATGTAACACACACCCATACAATGCGCACCACCCCGTGATGTTTTTCTCACTCCTACTAGTGAATCTAATGTAACACACACCCATACAATGTGCACCACCCCGTGATGTTTTTCTCACTCCTACTAGTGAATCTAATGTAACACACACCCATACAATGCGCACCACCCCGTGATGCTTTTCCCACTCCTATTAGTGAATCTAATGTAACACACACCCATACAATGCGCACCACCCCGTGATGTTTTTCTCACTCCTACTAGTGAATGTAATGTAACACACACCCATACAATGCGCACCACACCGTGATGTTTTTCTCACTGCTACTAGTGAATGTAATGTAACACACACCCATACAATGCGCACCACCCCGTGATGTTTTTCTCTCTGCTACTAGTGAATGTAATGTAACACACACCCATACAATGCGCACCACCCCGTGATGTTTTTCTCACTGCTACTAGTTAATGTAATGTAACACACACCCATACAATGCGCACCACCCCGTGATGTTTTTCTCACTCCTACTAGTGAATGTAATGTAACACACACCCATACAATGCGCACCAACCCGTGATGTTTTTCTCACCCCTACAAGTGAATGTAATGTAACACACACCCACACAATGCGCACCACCCCGTGATGTTTTTCTCACTCCTACTAGTGAATCTAATGTAACACACACCCATACAATGCGCACCACCCCGTGATGTTTTTCTCATTCCTACTAGTGAATCTAATGTAACACACACCCATACATTGCGCACCACCCCGTGATGTTTTTCTCACTCCTACTAGTGAATGTAATGTAACACACAACCATACAATGCACACCACCCCGTGATGTTATTCTCACTCCTACTAGTGAATGTAATGTAACACACAGCCATACAATGCGCACCACTCCGTGATGTTTTTCTCACTCCTACTAGTGAATATAATGTAACACGCACCCATACAATGCGCACCACCCCGTGATGTTTTTCTCATTCCTACTAGTGAATCTAAGGTAACACACACCCATACATTGCGCACCACCCCGTGATGTTTTTCTCACTCCTACTAGTGAATGTAAGGTAACACACACCCATACAATGCGCACAACCCCGTGATGTTTTTCTCACTCCTACTAGTGAATGTAACGTAACACACACCCATACAATGCGCACCACCCCGTGATGTTTTTCTCACTCCTACTAGTGAATGTAATGTAACACACACCCATACAATGCGCACCACCCCGTGATGTTTTTCTCACTCCTACTAATGAATGAAATGTAACACACACCCATACAATGCGCACCACCCCGTGATGTTTGTCTCACTCCTACTAGTGAATGTAACGTAACACACACCCATACAATGCGCAGCACCCCGTGATGTTTTTCTCACTCCTACTAGTGAATGTAATGTAACACACACGCATACAATGCGCACCACCTCGTGATGTTTTTCTCACTCCTATTAGTGAATGTAATGTAACACACACCCATACAATGCGCACCACCCCGTTATGTTTTTCTCACTCCTACTAGAGAATGTAATGTAACACACACCGATACAATGCGCACCACCCCGTGATGTTTTTCTCACTGCTACTAGTGAATGTAATGTAACACACACCCATACAATGCGCACCACCCAGTGATGTTTTTCTCACTCCTACTAGTGAATATAATGTAACACACACCCATACAATGCGCACCACCCCGTGATGTTTTACTCACTGCTACTAGTGAATGTAATGTAACACACACCCATACAATGCGCACCACCCCGTGATGTTTTTCTCTCTCCTACTAGTGAATGTAATGTAACACACACCCATACAATGCGCACCACCCCGTGATGTTTTTCTCCCTCCTACTAGTGAATGTAACGTAACACACACCCATACAATGCGCACCACCTCGTGATGTTTTTCTCACTCCTACTAGTGAATGTAACGTAACACACACCCATACAATGCGCACCACCCCGTGATGTTTTTCTCACTCCTCCTAGTGAATCTAATGTAACACACACCCATACAATGCGCACCACCCCGTGATGTTTTTCTCACTCCTACTAATGAATGTAATGTAACACACACCCATACAATGCGCACCACCCCGTGATGTTTGTCTCACTCCTACTAGTGTATGTAACGTAACACACACCCATACAATGCGCAGCACCCCGTGATGTTTTTCTCACTCCTACTAGTGAATGTAATGTAACACACACGCATACAATGCGCACCACCTCGTGATGTTTTTCTCACTCCTACTAGTGAATGTAATGTAACACACACCCATACAATGCGCACCACCCCGTCATGTTTTTCTCACTCCTACTAGAGAATGTAATGTAACACACACCGATACAATGCGCACCACCCCGTGATGTTTTTCTCACTGCTACTAGTGAATGTAATGAAACACACACCCATACAATGCGCACCACCCCGTTATGTTTTTCTCACTCCTACTAGTGAATGTAACGTAACACACACCCATACAATGCGCACCACCCCGTGATGTTTTTCTCACTCCTACTAGTGAATGTAACGTAACACACACCCATACAATGCGCACCACCCCGTGATGTTTTTCTCACTCCTACTAGTGAATGTAACGTAACACACACCCATACAATGCGCACCACCCCGTGATGTTTTTCTCACTCCTACTAGTGAATGTAACGTAACACACACCCATACAATGCGCACCACCCCGTGATGTTTTTCTCACTCCTACTAGTGAATGTAACGTAACACACACCCATACAATGCGCACCACCCCGTGATGTTTTTCTCACTCCTACTAGTGAATGTAATGTAACACACACCAATACAATGCGCACCACCCCGTGATGTTTTTCTCACTCCTACTAGTGAATCTAATGTAACACACACCCATACAATACCCACCACCCCGTGATGTTTTTCTCACTCCTACTAGTGAATGTAATGTAACACACACCCATACAATGCGCACCACCCCGTGATGTTTTTCTCACTCCTACTAGTGAATCTAATGTAACACACACCAATACAATGCGCACCACACCGTGATGTTTTTCTCACTCCTACTAGTGAATGTAACGTAACACACACCCATACAATGCGCACCACCCCGTGATGTTTTTCTCACTCCTACTATTGAATCTAATGTAACACACACCCATACAATGCGCACCACCCCGTGATGTTTTTCTCATTCCTACTAGTGAATATAATGTAACACACACCCATACATTGCGCACCACCCCGTGATGTTTTTCTCACTCCTACTGGTGAATGTAACGTAACACACACCCATACAATGCGCACCATCCCGTGATGTTTTTCTCACTCCTACTAGTGAATGTAATGTAACACGCACCCATACAATGCGCACCACCCCGTGATGATTTTCTCATTCCTACTAGTGAATCTAATGTAACACACACCCATACAATGCGCACCACCCCGTGATGTTTTTCTCACTCCTACTAGTGAATCTAATGTAACACACACCCATACATTGCGCACCACCCCGTGATGTTTTTCTCACTCCTACTAGTGAATGTAAGGTAACACACACCCATACAATGCGCACCACCCCGTGATGTTTTTCTCACTCCTACTAGTGAATGTAACGTAACACACACCCATACAATGCGCACAACCCCGTGATGTTTTTCTCACTCCTACTAGTGAATGTAACGTAACACACACCCATACAATGCGCACAACCCCGTGATGTTTTTCTCACTCCTACTAGTGAATGTAATGTAACACACACCCATACAATGCGCACCACCCCGTGATGTTTTTCTCACTCCTACTAGTGAATGTAACGTAACACACACCCATACAATGCGCAACACCCCGTGATGTTTTTCTCACTCCTACTAGTGAATGTAACGTAACACACACCCGTACAATGCGCACCACCCCGTGACGTTTTTCTCACTCCTACTAGTGAATGTAACGTAACACACACCGGTACAATGCGCACCACACCGTGACGTTTTTCTCACTCCTACTAGTGAATGTAACGTAACACACACCCGTACAATGCGCACCACCCCGTGACGTTTTTCTCACTCCTACTAGTGTATGTAACGTAACACACACCCATACAATGCGCACCACCCCGTGATGTTTTTCTCACTCCTACTAGTGAATGTAATGTAACACACACCCATACAATGCGCACCACCCCGTGATGTTTTTCTCACTCCTACTAGTGAATGTAATGTAACACACACCCGTACAATGCGCACCACCCCGTGATGTTTTTCTCACTCCTACTAGTGAATGTAACGTAACACACACCCGTACAATGCGCACCACCCCGTGACGTTTTTCTCACTCCTACTAGTGAATGTAACGTAACACACACCCATACAATGCGCACTACACCGTGATGTTTTTCTCACTCCTACTAGTGAATGTAATGTAACACACACCCATACAATGTGCACCACCCCGTGATGTTTTTCTCACTCCTACTAGTGAATCTAATGTAACACACACCCATACAATGCGCCCCACCCCGTGATGTTTTTCTCACTCCTACTAGTGAATGTAACGTAACACACACCCGTACAATGCGCACCACCCCGTGACGTTTTTCTCACTCCTACTAGTGAATGTAACGTAACACACACCCGTACAATGCGCACCACCCCGTGACGTTTTTCTCACTCCTACTAGTGAATGTAACGTAACACACACCCGTACAATGCGCACCACCCTGTGATGTTTTTCTCACTCCTACTAGTGAATGTAATGTAACACACACCCGTAAAATGCGCACCACCCCGTGATGTTTTTCTCACTCCTACTAGTGAATCTAATGTAACACACACCCATACAATGCGCACCACCCCGTGATGTTTTTCTCACTCCTACTAGTGAATCTAATGTAACACACACCCATACAATGTGCACCACCCCGTGATGTTTTTCTCACTCCTACTAGTGAATCTAATGTAACACACACCCATACAATGCGCACCACCCCGTGATGCTTTTCCCACTCCTATTAGTGAATCTAATGTAACACACACCCATACAATGCGCACCACCCCGTGATGTTTTTCTCACTCCTACTAGTGAATGTAATGTAACACACACCCATACAATGCGCACCACCCCGTGATGTTTTTCTCACTGCTACTAGTGAATGTAATGTAACACACACCCATACAATGCGCACCACCCCGTGATGTTTTTCTCACTGCTACTAGTTAATGTAATGTAACACACACCCATACAATGCGCACCACCCCGTGATGTTTTTCTCACTCCTACTAGTGAATGTAATGTAACACACACCCATACAATGCGCACCACCCCGTGATGTTTTTCTCACTCCTACTAGTGAATGTAATGTAACACACACCCACACAATGCGCACCACCCCGTGATGTCTTTCTCACCCCTACTAGTGAATCTAATGTAACACACACCCACACAATGCGCACCACCCCGTGATGTCTTTCTCACTCCTACTAGTGAATGTAATGTAACACACACCCATACAATGCGCACCACCCCGTGATGTTTTTCTCACTCCTACTAGTGAATGTAATGTAACACACACCCATACAATGCGCACCACCCCGTGATGTTTTTCTCACTCCTACTAGTGAATGTAATGTAACACACACCCATACAATGCGCACCACCCCGTGATGTTTTTCTCACTCCTACTAGTGAATGTAATGTAACACACACCCATACAATGCGCACCACCCCGTGATGTTTTTCTCACTCCTACTAGTGAATGTAATGTAACACACACCCATACAATGCGCACCACCCCGTGATGTTTTTCTCAGTCCTACTAGTGAATGTAATGTAACACACACCCATACAATGCGCACCACCCCGTGATGTTTTTCTCACTGCTACTAGTGAATGTAATCTAACACACACCCATACAATGCGCACCACCCCGTGATGTTTTTCTCACTGCTACTAGTGAATGTAACGTAACACACAGCCATACAATGCGCACCACCCCGTGATGTTTTTATCACTGCTACTAGTGAATGTAACGTAACACACACCCATACAATGCGCACCACTCCGTGATGTTTTTCTCACTCCTACTAGTGAATGTAACGTTACACACACCCATAAAATGCGCACCACCCCGTGATGTTTTTCTCACTCCTACTAGTGAATGTAACGTAACACACACCCATACAATGAGCACCACCCCGTGATGTTTTTCTCACTCCTACTAGTGAATGTAACGTAACACACACCCATACAATGCGCACCACCCCGTGATGTTTTTATCACTCCTCCTAGTGAATGTAACGTAACACACACCCATACAATGCGCACAACCCCGAGATGGTTTTCTCACTCCTCCTAGTGAATGTAATGTAACACACACCCATACAATGCGCACCACCCCGTGATGTTTTTCTCACTCCGACTAGTGAATGTAATGTAACACACACCCATACAATGCGCACCACCCCGTGATGTTTTTCTCACTCCTACTAGTGAATGTAATGTAACACACACCCATACAATGCGCACCACCCCGTGATGTTTTTCTCACTCCTACTAGTGAATGTAATGTAACACACACCCATACAATGCGCACCACCCCGTGATGTTTTTCTCACTCCTACTAGTGAAAGTAATGTAACACACACCCATACAATGCGCACCACCCCGTGATGTTTTTCTCACTCCTACTAGTGAATGTAATGTAACACACACCCATACAATGCGCACCACCCCGTGATGTTTTTCTCACTCCTACTAGTGAATGTAATGTAACACACACCCATACAATGCGCACCACCCCGTGATGTTTTTCTCACTCCTACTAGTGAATGTAATGTAACACACACCCATACAATGCGCACCACACCGTGATGTTTTTCTCACTCCTACTAGTGAATGTAATGCAACACACACCCATACAATGCGCACCACCCCGTGATGTTTTTCTCACTCCTACTAGTGAATGTAACGTAACACACACCCATACAATGCGCACCACCCCGTGATGTTTTTCTCACTCCTACTAGTGAATGTAACGTAACACACACCCATACAATGCGCACCACCCCGTGACGTTTTTCTCACTCCTCCTAGTGAATGTAACGTAACACACACCCATACAATGCGCACCACCCCGTGATGTTTTTCTCACTTCTACTAGTGAATGTAATGTAACACACACCCATACAATGCGCACCACCCCGTGATGTTTTTCTCACTCCTACTAGTGAATGTAATGTAACAAACACCCATACAATGCGCACCACCCCGTGATGTTTTTCTCACTCCTACTAGTGAATGTAATGTAACACACACCCATACAATGCGCACCACCCCGTGATGTTTTACTCACTGATACTAGTGAATGTAATGTAACACACACCCATACAATGCGCACCACCCCATGATGTTTTTCTCACTCCTACTAGTGAATGTAATGTAACACACACCCATACAATGCGCACCACCCCGTGATGTTTTTCACACTCCTACTAGTGAATGTAATGTAACACACACCCATACAATGCGCACCACCCCGTGATGTTTTTCTCACTCCTACTAGTGAATGTAATGTAGCAAACACCCATACAATGAGCACCACCCCGTGATGTTTTTCTCACTCCTACTAGTGAATGTAATGTAGCACACACCCATACAATGCGCACCACCCCGTGATGTTTTTCTCACTCCTACAAGTGAATGTAATGTAGCACACACCCATACAATGCGCACCACCCCGTGATGTTTTTCTCACTCCTACTAGTGAATGTAATGTAGCACACACCCATACAATGCGCACCACCCCGTGATGTTTTTCTCACTGCTACTAGTGAATGTAATGTAACACACACCCATACAATGCGCACCACCCCGTGATGTTTTTCTCACTGCTACTAGTGAATGTAATGTAACACACACCCATACAATGCGCACCACCCCGTGATGTTTTTCTCACTCCTACTAGTGAATGTAATGTAACACACACCCATACAATGCGCACCACCCCGTGATGTTTTTCTCACTCCTACTAGTGAATGTAATGTAACACACACCCATACAATGCGCACAACCCCGTGATGTTTTTCTCACTCCTACAAGTGAGTGTAATGTAACACACACCCATACAATGCGCACCACCCCGTGATGTTTTTCTCACTCCTACTAGTGAATGTAATGTAACACACACCCATACAATGCGCACCACCCCGTGATGTTTTTCTCACTCCTACTAGTGAATGTAATGTAGCACACACCCATACAATGCGCACCACCCCGTGATGTTTTTCTCACTTTACTACTGAATGTAATGTAACACACACCCATACAATGCGCACCACCCTGTGATGTTTTTCTCACTCCTACTAGTGAATGTAATGTATCACACACCCATACAATGCGCACCACCCCGTGATGTTTTTCTCACCTCTACTAGTGAATGTAATGTAACACACCCATACAATGCGCACCACCCCGTGATGTTTTTCTCACCGCTACTAGTGAATGTAATGTAACACACACCCGTACAATGCGCACCACCCCGTGATGTTTTTCTCACTCCTACTAGTGAATGTAATGTAACACACACCCGTACAATACGCACCACCCCGTGATGTTTTTCTCACTCCTACTAGTGAATCTAATGTAACACACACCCGTACAATGCGCACCACCCCGTGATGTTTTTCTCACTCCTACTAGTGAATCTAATGTTACACACACCCATACAATGCGCACCACCCCATGATGTTTTTCTCTCTCCTACTAGTGAATGTAATGTAACACACACCCATACAATGCGCACCACCCCGTGATGTTTGTCTCACTCGTACTAGTGAATGTAATGTAACACACACCCATACAATCCGCACCACCCCGTGATGTTTTTCTCACTTCTACTAGTGAATGTAATGTAACACACACCCATACAATGCGCACCACCCTGTGATGTTTTACTCACTGCTACCAGTGAATGTAATGTAACACACACCCATACAATGCGCACCACCCCGTGATGTTTTTCTCACTCCTACTAGTGAATGTAATGTAACACACACCCATACAATGCGCACCACCCCGTGATGTTTTTCTCACTCCTACTAGTGAATGTAATGTAGCACACACCCATACAATGCGCACCACCCCGTGATGTTTTTCTCACTTTACTACTGAATGTAATGTAACACACACCCATACAATGCGCACCACCCTGTGATGTTTTTCTCACTCCTACTAGTGAATGTAATGTATCACACACCCATACAATGCGCACCACCCCGTGATGTTTTTCTCACCTCTACTAGTGAATGTAATGTAACACACCCATACAATGCGCACCACCCCGTGATGTTTTTCTCACCGCTACTAGTGAATGTAATGTAACACACACCCGTACAATGCGCACCACCCCGTGATGTTTTTCTCACTCCTACTAGTGAATGTAATGTAACACACACCCGTACAATACGCACCACCCCGTGATGTTTTTCTCACTCCTACTAGTGAATCTAATGTAACACACACCCGTACAATGCGCACCACCCCGTGATGTTTTTCTCACTCCTACTAGTGAATCTAATGTTACACACACCCATACAATGCGCACCACCCCATGATGTTTTTCTCTCTCCTACTAGTGAATGTAATGTAACACACACCCATACAATGCGCACCACCCCGTGATGTTGTCTCACTCGTACTAGTGAATGTAATGTAACACACACCCATACAATCCGCACCACCCCGTGATGTTTTTCTCACTCCTACTAGTGAATGTAATGTAACACACACCCATACAATGCGCACCACCCTGTGATGTTTTACTCACTGCTACCAGTGAATGTAATGTAACACACACCCATACAATGCGCACCACCCCGTGATGTTTTTCTCACTCCTACTAGTGAATGTAATGTAACACACACCCATACAATGCGCACCACCCCGTGATGTTTTTCTCACTCCTAATAGTGAATGTAATGTAGCACACACCCATACAATGCGCACCACCCCGTGATGTTTTTCTCACTCCTCCTAGAGAATGTAATGTAGCACACACCCATACAATGCGCACCACCCCGTGATGTTTTTCTCACTGCTACTAGTGAATGTAATGTAACACACACCCATACAATGCGCCCCACCCCGTGATGTTTTTCTCACTCCTACTAGTGAATGTAATGTAACACACACCCATACAATGCGCACCACCCCGTGATGTTTTTCTCACTCCTACTATTGAATGTACTGTAACACACACCCATACAATGCGCACCACCCCGTGATGTTTTTCTCACTCCTACTAGTGAATGTAATGTAACACACACCCATACAATGCGCACCACCCCGTGATGTTTTTCTCACTCCTACTAGTGAATGTAATGTAGCACACACCCATACAATGCGCACCACCCCGTGATGTTTTTCTCACTGCTACTAGTGAATGTAATGTAACACACACCCATACAATGCGCACAACCCCGTGATGTTTTTCTCACTCCTACTAGTGAATGTAATGTAACACACACCCATACAATGCGCACCACCCCGTGATGTTTTTCTCACTCCTACTAGTGAATGTAATGTAACACACACCCATACAATGCGCACCACCCCGTGATGTTTTTCTCACTCCTACTAGTGAATGTAATGTAACACACACCCATACAATGCGCACCACCCCGTGATGTTTTTATCACTCCTACAAGTGAATGTAATGTAACACACACCCATACAATGCGCACCACCCCGTGATGTTTTTCTCACTCCTACTAGTGAATGTAATGTAACACACACCCATACAATGCGCACCACCCCGTGATGTTTTTCTCACTCCTACTAGTGAATGTAATGTAGCACACACCCATACAATGCGCACCACCCCGTGATGTTTTTCTCACTTTACTACTGAATGTAATGTAACACACACCCATACAATGCGCACCACCCTGTGATGTTTTTCTCACTCCTACTAGTGAATGTAATGTATCACACACCCATACAATGCGCACCACCCCGTGATGTTTTTCTCACCGCTACTAGTGAATGTAATGTAACACACACCCGTACAATGCGCACCACCCCGTGATGTTTTTCTCACTCCTACTAGTGAATGTAATGTAACACACACCCGTACAATACGCACCACCCCGTGATGTTTTTCTCCTACTAGTGAATCTAATGTAACACACACCCGTACAATGCGCACCACCCCGTGATGTTTTTCTCACTCCTACTAGTGAATCTAATGTTACACACACCCATACAATGCGCACCACCCCATGATGTTTTTCTCTCTCCTACTAGTGAATGTAACGTAACACACAGCCATACAATGCGTACCACCCCGTGATGTTTTTCTCACTGCTACTAGTGAATGTAACGTAACACACACCCATACAATGCGCACCACTCCGTGATGTTTTTCTCACTCCTACTAGTGAATGTAACGTTACACACACCCATAAAATGCGCACCATCCCATGATGTTTTTCTCACTCCTACTAGTGAATGTAACGTAACACACACCCATACAATGCGCACCACCCCGTGATGTTTTTCTCACTCCTACTAGTGAATGTAACGTAACACACACCCATACAATGCGCAACACCCCGTGATGTTTTTCTCACTCCTACTAGTGAATGTAATGTAACACACAGCCATACAATGCGCACCATCCCGTGATGTTTTTCTCACTCCTACTAGTGAATGTAATGTAACACGCACCCATACAATGCGCACCACCCCGTGATGATTTTCTCATTCCTACTAGTGAATCTAATGTAACACACACCCATACATTGCGCACCACCCCGTGATGTTTTTCTCACTCCTACTAGTGAATGTAAGGTAACACACACCCATACAATGCGCACCACCCCGTGATGTTTTTCTCACTCCTACTAGTGAATGTAACGTAACACACACCCATACAATGCGCACCACCCCGTGATGTTTTTCTCACTCCTACTAGTGAATGTAACGTAACACACACCCATACAATGCGCACAACCCCGTGATGTTTTTCTCACTCCTACTAGTGAATGTAATGTAACACACACCCATACAATGCGCACCAACCCGTGATGTTTTTCTCACTCCTACTAGTGAATGTAACGTAACACACACCCATACAATGCGCAACACCCCGTGATGTTTTTCTCACTCCTACTAGTGAATGTAACGTAACACACACCCATACAATGCGCACCACCCCATGACGTTTTTCTCACTCCTACTAGTGAATGTAACATAACACACACCGGTACAATGCGCACCACACCGTGACGTTTTTCTCACTCCTACTAGTGAATGTAACGTAACACACACCCGTACAATGCGCACCACCCCGTGACGTTTTTCTCACTCCTACTAGTGTATGTAACGTAACACACACCCATACAATGCGCACCACACCGTGATGTTTTTCTCACTCCTACTAGTGAATGTAATGTAACACACACCCATACAATGCGCACCACCCCGTGATGTTTTTCTCACTCCTACTAGTGAATGTAATGTAACACACACCCATACAATGCGCACCACCCCGTGATGTTTTTCTCACTCCTACTAGTGAATGTAACGTAACACACACCCGTACAATGCGCACCACCCCGTGACGTTTTTCTCACTCCTACTAGTGAATGTAACGTAACACACACCCATACAATGCGCACTACACCGTGATGTTTTTCTCACTCCTACTAGTGAATGTAATGTAACACACACCCATACAATGTGCACCACCCCGTGATGTTTTTCTCACTCCTACTAGTGAATCTAATGTAACACACACCCATACAATGCGCCCCACCCCGTGATGTTTTTCTCACTCCTACTAGTGAATGTAACGTAACACACACCCATACAATGCGCACCACCCCGTGACGTTTTTCTCACTCCTACTAGTGAATGTAACGTAACACACACCCGTACAATGCGCACCACCCCGTGACGTTTTTCTCACTCCTACTAGTGAATGTAACGTAACACACACCCGTACAATGCGCACCACCCTGTGATGTTTTTCTCACTCCTACTAGTGAATGTAATGTAACACACACCCGTAAAATGCGCACCACCCCGTGATGTTTTTCTCACTCCTACTAGTGAATCTAATGTAACACACACCCATACAATGCGCACCACCCCGTGATGTTTTTCTCACTCCTACTAGTGAATCTAATGTAACACACACCCATACAATGTGCACCACCCCGTGATGTTTTTCTCACTCCTACTAGTGAATCTAATGTAACACACACCCATACAATGCGCACCACCCCGTGATGCTTTTCCCACTCCTATTAGTGAATCTAATGTAACACACACCCATACAATGCGCACCACCCCGTGATGTTTTTCTCACTCCTACTAGTGAATGTAATGTAACACACACCCATACAATGCGCACCACACCGTGATGTTTTTCTCACTGCTACTAGTGAATGTAATGTAACACACACCCATACAATGCGCACCACCCCGTGATGTTTTTCTCTCTGCTACTAGTGAATGTAATGTAACACACACCCATACAATGCGCACCACCCCGTGATGTTTTTCTCACTGCTACTAGTTAATGTAATGTAACACACACCCATACAATGCGCACCACCCCGTGATGTTTTTCTCACTCCTACTAGTGAATGTAATGTAACACACACCCATACAATGCGCACCACCCCGTGATGTTTTTCTCACCCCTACTAGTGAATGTAATGTAACACACACCCACACAATGCGCACCACCCCGTGATGTCTTTCTCACTCCTACTAGTGAATCTAATGTAACACACACCCATACAATGCGCACCACCCCGTGATGTTTTTCTCACTCCTACTAGTGAATGTAATGTAACACACACCCATACAATGCGCACCACCCCGTGATGTTTTTCTCACTCCTACTAGTGAATGTAATGTAACACACACCCATACAATGCGCACCACCCCGTGATGTTTTTCTCACTCCTACTAGTGAATGTAATGTAACACACACCCATACAATGCGCACCACCCCGTGATGTTTTTCTCACTCCTACTAGTGAATGTAATGTAACACACACCCATACAATGCGCACCACCCCGTGATGTTTTTCTCAGTCCTACTAGTGAATGTAATGTAACACACACCCATACAATGCGCACCACCCCGTGATGTTTTTCTCACTGCTACTAGTGAATGTAATCTAACACACACCCATACAATGCGCACCACCCCGTGATGTTTTTCTCACTGCTACTAGTGAATGTAACGTAACACACAGCCATACAATGCGCACCACCCCGTGATGTTTTTATCACTGCTACTAGTGAATGTAACGTAACACACACCCATACAATGCGCACCACTCCGTGATGTTTTTCTCACTCCTACTAGTGAATGTAACGTTACACACACCCATAAAATGCGCACCACCCCATGATGTTTTTCTCACTCCTACTAGTGAATGTAACGTAACACACACCCATACAATGAGCACCACCCCGTGATGTTTTTCTCACTCCTACTAATGAATGTAACGTAACACACACCCATACAATGCGCACCACCCCGTGATGTTTTTATCACTCCTCCTAGTGAATGTAACGTAACACACACCCATACAATGCGCACAACCCCGAGATGTTTTTCTCACTCCTCCTAGTGAATGTAATGTAACACACACCCATACAATGCGCACCACCCCGTGATGTTTTTCTCACTCCGACTAGTGAATGTAATGTAACACACACCCATACAATGCGCACCACCCCGTGATGTTTTTCTCACTCCTACTAGTGAATGTAATGTAACACACACCCATACAATGCGAACCACCCCGTGATGTTTTACTCACTGCTACTAGTGAATGTAATGTAACACACACCCATACAATGCGCACCACCCCGTGATGTTTTTCTCACTCCTACTAGTGAATGTAATGTAACACACACCCATACAATGCGCACCACCCCGTGATGTTTTTCTCACTCCTACTAGTGAAAGTAATGTAACACACACCCATACAATGCGCACCACCCCGTGATGTTTTTCTCACTCCTACTAGTGAATGTAATGTAACACACACCCATACAATGCGCACCACCCCGTGATGTTTTTCTCACTCCTACTAGTGAATGTAATGTAGCACACACCCATACAATGCACACCACCCCGTGATGTTTTTCTCACTCCTACTAGTGAATGTAATGTAGCACACACCCATACAATGCGCACCACCCCGTGATGTTTTTCTCACTCCTACTAGTGAATATAATGTAGCACACACCCATACAATGCGCACCACCCCGTGATGTTTTTCTCACTCCTACTAGTGAATGTAATGTAGCACACACCCATACATTGCGCACCACCCCGTGATGTTTTTCTCACTGCTACTAGTGAATGTAATGTAACACACACCCATACAATGCGCACCACCCCGTGATGTTTTTCTCACTCCTACTAGTGAATGTAATGTAACACACACCCATACAATGCGCACCACACCGTGATGTTTTTCTCACTCCTACTAGTGAATGTAATGCAACACACACCCATACAATGCGCACCACCCCGTGATGTTTTTCTCACTCCTACTAGTGAATGTAACGTAACACACACCCATACAATGCGCACCACCCCGTGATGTTTTTCTCACTCCTACTAGTGAATGTAACGTAACACACACCCATACAATGCGCACCACCCCGTGACGTTTTTCTCACTCCTCCTAGTGAATGTAACGTAACACACACCCATACAATGCGCACCACCCCGTGATGTTTTTCTCACTTCTACTAGTGAATGTAATGTAACACACACCCATACAATGCGCACCACCCCGTGATGTTTTTCTCACTCCTACTAGTGAATGTAATGTAACAAACACCCATACAATGCGCACCACCCCGTGATGTTTTTCTCACTCCTACTAGTGAATGTAATGTAACACACACCCATACAATGCGCACCACCCCGTGATGTTTTACTCACTGCTACTAGTGAATGTAATGTAACACACACCCATACAATGCGCACCACCCCGTGATGTTTTTCTCACTCCTACTAGTGAATGTAATGTAACACACACCCATACAATGCGCACCACCCCGTGATGTTTTTCACACTCCTACTAGTGAATGTAATGTAACACACACCCATACAATGCGCACCACCCCGTGATGTTTTTCTCACTCCTACTAGTGAATGTAATGTAGCAAACACCCATACAATGAGCACCACCCCGTGATGTTTTTCTCACTCCTACTAGTGAATGTAATGTAGCACACACCCATACAATGCGCACCACCCCGTGATGTTTTTCTCACTCCTACAAGTGAATGTAATGTAGCACACACCCATACAATGCGCACCACCCCGTGATGTTTTTCTCACTCCTACTAGTGAATGTAATGTAGCACACACCCATACAATGCGCACCACCCCGTGATGTTTTTCTCACTGCTACTAGTGAATGTAATGTAACACACACCCATACAATGCGCACCACCCCGTGATGTTTTTCTCACTGCTACTAGTGAATGTAATGTAACACACACCCATACAATGCGCACCACCCCGTGATGTTTTTCTCACTCCTACTAGTGAATGTAATGTAACACACACCCATACAATGCGCACCACCCCGTGATGTTTTTCTCACTCCTACTAGTGAATGTAATGTAACACACACCCATACAATGCGCACAACCCCGTGATGTTTTTCTCACTCCTACAAGTGAGTGTAATGTAACACACACCCATACAATGCGCACCACCCCGTGATGTTTTTCTCACTCCTACTAGTGAATGTAATGTAACACACACCCATACAATGCGCACCACCCCGTGATGTTTTTCTCACTCCTACTAGTGAATGTAATGTAGCACACACCCATACAATGCGCACCACCCCGTGATGTTTTTCTCACTTTACTACTGAATGTAATGTAACACACACCCATACAATGCGCACCACCCTGTGATGTTTTTCTCACTCCTACTAGTGAATGTAATGTATCACACACCCATACAATGCGCACCACCCCGTGATGTTTTTCTCACCTCTACTAGTGAATGTAATGTAACACACCCATACAATGCGCACCACCCCGTGATGTTTTTCTCACCGCTACTAGTGAATGTAATGTAACACACACCCGTACAATGCGCACCACCCCGTGATGTTTTTCTCACTCCTACTAGTGAATGTAATGTAACACACACCCGTACAATACGCACCACCCCGTGATGTTTTTCTCACTCCTACTAGTGAATCTAATGTAACACACACCCGTACAATGCGCACCACCCCGTGATGTTTTTCTCACTCCTACTAGTGAATCTAATGTTACACACACCCATACAATGCGCACCACCCCATGATGTTTTTCTCTCTCCTACTAGTGAATGTAATGTAACACACACCCATACAATGCGCACCACCCCGTGATGTTTGTCTCACTCGTACTAGTGAATGTAATGTAACACACACCCATACAATCCGCACCACCCCGTGATGTTTTTCTCACTTCTACTAGTGAATGTAATGTAACACACACCCATACAATGCGCACCACCCTGTGATGTTTTACTCACTGCTACCAGTGAATGTAATGTAACACACACCCATACAATGCGCACCACCCCGTGATGTTTTTCTCACTCCTACTAGTGAATGTAATGTAACACACACCCATACAATGCGCACCACCCCGTGATGTTTTTCTCACTCCTACTAGTGAATGTAATGTAGCACACACCCATACAATGCGCACCACCCCGTGATGTTTTTCTCACTTTACTACTGAATGTAATGTAACACACACCCATACAATGCGCACCACCCTGTGATGTTTTTCTCACTCCTACTAGTGAATGTAATGTATCACACACCCATACAATGCGCACCACCCCGTGATGTTTTTCTCACCTCTACTAGTGAATGTAATGTAACACACCCATACAATGCGCACCACCCCGTGATGTTTTTCTCACCGCTACTAGTGAATGTAATGTAACACACACCCGTACAATGCGCACCACCCCGTGATGTTTTTCTCACTCCTACTAGTGAATGTAATGTAACACACACCCGTACAATACGCACCACCCCGTGATGTTTTTCTCACTCCTACTAGTGAATCTAATGTAACACACACCCGTACAATGCGCACCACCCCGTGATGTTTTTCTCACTCCTACTAGTGAATCTAATGTTACACACACCCATACAATGCGCACCACCCCATGATGTTTTTCTCTCTCCTACTAGTGAATGTAATGTAACACACACCCATACAATGCGCACCACCCCGTGATGTTGTCTCACTCGTACTAGTGAATGTAATGTAACACACACCCATACAATCCGCACCACCCCGTGATGTTTTTCTCACTCCTACTAGTGAATGTAATGTAACACACACCCATACAATGCGCACCACCCCGTGATGTTTTTCTCACTCCTACTATTGAATGTACTGTAACACACACCCATACAATGCGCACCACCCCGTGATGTTTTTCTCACTCCTACTAGTGAATGTAATGTAACACACACCCATACAATGCGCACCACCCCGTGATGTTTTTCTCACTCCTACTAGTGAATGTAATGTAGCACACACCCATACAATGCGCACCACCCCGTGATGTTTTTCTCACTGCTACTAGTGAATGTAATGTAACACACACCCATACAATGCGCACAACCCCGTGATGTTTTTCTCACTCCTACTAGTGAATGTAATGTAACACACACCCATACAATGCGCACCACCCCGTGATGTTTTTCTCACTCCTACTAGTGAATGTAATGTAACACACACCCATACAATGCGCACCACCCCGTGATGTTTTTCTCACTCCTACTAGTGAATGTAATGTAACACACACCCATACAATGCGCACCACCCCGTGATGTTTTTATCACTCCTACAAGTGAATGTAATGTAACACACACCCATACAATGCGCACCACCCCGTGATGTTTTTCTCACTCCTACTAGTGAATGTAATGTAACACACACCCATACAATGCGCACCACCCCGTGATGTTTTTCTCACTCCTACTAGTGAATGTAATGTAGCACACACCCATACAATGCGCACCACCCCGTGATGTTTTTCTCACTTTACTACTGAATGTAATGTAACACACACCCATACAATGCGCACCACCCTGTGATGTTTTTCTCACTCCTACTAGTGAATGTAATGTATCACACACCCATACAATGCGCACCACCCCGTGATGTTTTTCTCACCGCTACTAGTGAATGTAATGTAACACACACCCGTACAATGCGCACCACCCCGTGATGTTTTTCTCACTCCTACTAGTGAATGTAATGTAACACACACCCGTACAATACGCACCACCCCGTGATGTTTTTCTCCTACTAGTGAATCTAATGTAACACACACCCGTACAATGCGCACCACCCCGTGATGTTTTTCTCACTCCTACTAGTGAATCTAATGTTACACACACCCATACAATGCGCACCACCCCATGATGTTTTTCTCTCTCCTACTAGTGAATGTAACGTAACACACAGCCATACAATGCGTACCACCCCGTGATGTTTTTCTCACTGCTACTAGTGAATGTAACGTAACACACACCCATACAATGCGCACCACTCCGTGATGTTTTTCTCACTCCTACTAGTGAATGTAACGTTACACACACCCATAAAATGCGCACCACCCCATGATGTTTTTCTCACTCCTACTAGTGAATGTAACGTAACACACACCCATACAATGCGCACCACCCCGTGATGTTTTTCTCACTCCTACTAATGAATGTAACGTAACACACACCCATACAATGCGCACCACCCCGTGATGTTTTTATCACTCCTCCTAGTGAATGTAACGTAACACACACCCATACAATGCGCACAACCCCGTGATGTTTTTCTCACTCCTCCTAGTGAATGTAATGTAACACACACCCATACAATGCGCACCACCCCGTGATGTTTTTCTCACTGCTACTAGTGAATGTAATGTAACACACACCCATACAATGCGCACCACCCCGTGATGTTTTTCTCCCTCCTAATAGTGAATGTAATGTAACACACACCCATACAATGCGCACCACCCCGTGATGTTTTTCTCACTCCTACTAGTGAAAGTAATGTAACACACACCCATACAATGCGCACCACCCCGTGATGTTTTTCTCACTCCTACTAGTGAATGTAATGTAACACACACCCATACAATGCGCACCACCCCGTGATGTTTTTCTCACTCCTACTAGTGAATGTAATGTAACACACACCCATACAATGCACACCACCCCGTGATGTTTTTCTCACTCCTACTAGTGAATGTAATGTAGCACACACCCATACAATGCGCACCACCCCGTGATGTTTTTCTCACTCCTACTAGTGAATGTAATGTAGCACACACCCATACAATGCGCACCACCCCGTGACGTTTTTCTCACTCCTACTAGTGAATGTAATGTAGCACACACCCATACAATGCGCACCACCCCGTGATGTTTTTCTCACTCCTACTAGTGAATGTAATGTAGCACACACCCATACATTGCGCACCACCCCGTGATGTTTTTCTCACTGCTACTAGTGAATGTAATGTAACACACACCCATACAATGCGCACCACCCCGTGATGTTTTTCTCACTCCTAGTAGTGAATGTAATGTAACACACACCCATACAATGCGCACCACACCGTGATGTTTTTCTCACTCCTACTAGTGAATGTAATGCAACACACACCCATACAATGCGCACCACCCCGTGATGTTTTTCTCACTCCTACTAGTGAATGTAATGTAACACACACCCATACAATGCGCACCACCCCGTGATGTTTTTCTCACTCCTACTAGTGAATGTAATGTAACACACACCCATACAATGCGCACCACCCCGTGATGTTTTTCTCACTCCTACTAGTGAATGTAATGTAACACACACCCATACAATGCGCACCACCCCGTGATGTTTTTCTCACTCCTACTAGTGAATGTAATGTAACACACAACCATACAATGCGCACCACCCCGTGATGTTTTTCTCACTCCTACTAGTGAATGTAACGTAACACACACCCGTACAATGCGCACCACCCCGTGATGTTTTTCTCACTTCTTCTAGTGAATGTAATGTAACACACACCCATACAATGCGCACCACCCCGTGATGTTTTTCTCACTCCTACTAGTGAATCTAATGTAACACACACCCATACAATGCGCACCACCCTGTGATGTTTTACTCACTCCTACTAGTGAATCTAATGTAACACACACCCATACAATGCGCACCACACCGTGATGTTTTTCTCACTGCTACTAGTGAATGTAATGTAACACACACCCATACAATGGGCACCACTCCGTGATGTTTTTCTCTCTGCTACTAGTGAATGTAATGTAACACACACCCATACAATGCGCACCACCCCGTGATGTTTTTCTCACTGCTACTAGTTAATGTAATGTAACACACACCCATACAATGCGCACCACCCCGTGATGTTTTTCTCACTCCTACTAGTGAATGTAATGTAACACACACCCATACAATGCGCACCACCCCGTGATGTTTTTCTCACTCCTACTAGTGAATGTAATGTAACACACACCCACACAATGCGCACAACCCCGTGATGTCTTTCTCACTCCTACTAGTGAATCTAATGTAACACACACCCATACAATGCGCACCACCCCGTGATGTTTGTCTCACTCCTACTAGTGAATGTAATGTAACACACACCCATACAATGCGCACCACCCCGTGATGTTTTTCTCACTCCTACTAGTGAATGTAATGTAACACACACCCATACAATGCGCACCACCTCGTGATGTTTTTCTCACTCCTACTAGTGAATGTAATGTAACACACACCCATACAATGCGCACCACCCCGTGATGTTTTTCTCACTCCTACTAGTGAATGTAATGTAACACACACCCATACAATGCGCACCACCCCGTGATGTTTTTCTCACTCCTACTAGTGAATGTAATGTAACACACACCCATACAATGCGCACCACCCCGTGATGTTTTTCTCACTGCTACTAGTGAATGTAATGTAACACACAGCCATACAATGCGCACCACCCCGTGATGTTTTTCTCACTGCTACTAGTGAATGTAACGTAACACACACCCATACAATGCGCACCACTCCGTGATGTTTTTCTCACTCCTACTAGTGAATGTAACGTTACACACACCCATACAATGCGCAGCACCCCGTGATGTTTTTCTCACTCCTACTAGTGAATGTAACGTAACACACACCCATACAGTGCGCACCACCCCGTGATGTTTTTCTCACTCCTACTAGTGAATGTAACGTAACACACACCCATACAATGCGCACCACCCAGTGATGTTTTTCTCACTCCTACTAGTGAATGTAACGTAACACACACCCATACAATGCGCACCACCCCGTGACGTTTTTCTCACTCCTCCTAGTGAATGTAACGTAACACACACCCATACAATGCGCACCACCCCGTGATGTTTTTCTCACTTCTACTAGTGAATGTAACGTAACACACACCCGTACAATGCGCACCACCCCGTGACGTTTTTCTCACTCCTACTAGTGAATGTAACGTAACACACACCCATACAATGCGCACTACACCGTGATGTTTTTCTCACTCCTACTAGTGAATGTAATGTAACACACACCCATACAATGTGCACCACCCCGTGATGTTTTTCTCACTCCTACTAGTGAATCTAATGTAACACACACCCATACAATGCGCCCCACCCCGTGATGTTTTTCTCACTCCTACTAGTGAATGTAACGTAACACACACCCATACAATGCGCACCACCCCGTGACGTTTTTCTCACTCCTACTAGTGAATGTAACGTAACACACACCCGTACAATGCGCACCACCCCGTGACGTTTTTCTCACTCCTACTAGTGAATGTAACGTAACACACACCCGTACAATGCGCACCACCCTGTGATGTTTTTCTCACTCCTACTAGTGAATGTAATGTAACACACACCCGTAAAATGCGCACCACCCCGTGATGTTTTTCTCACTCCTACTAGTGAATCTAATGTAACACACACCCATACAATGCGCACCACCCCGTGATGTTTTTCTCACTCCTACTAGTGAATCTAATGTAACACACACCCATACAATGTGCACCACCCCGTGATGTTTTTCTCACTCCTACTAGTGAATCTAATGTAACACACACCCATACAATGCGCACCACCCCGTGATGCTTTTCCCACTCCTATTAGTGAATCTAATGTAACACACACCCATACAATGCGCACCACCCCGTGATGTTTTTCTCACTCCTACTAGTGAATGTAATGTAACACACACCCATACAATGCGCACCACACCGTGATGTTTTTCTCACTGCTACTAGTGAATGTAATGTAACACACACCCATACAATGCGCACCACCCCGTGATGTTTTTCTCTCTGCTACTAGTGAATGTAATGTAACACACACCCATACAATGCGCACCACCCCGTGATGTTTTTCTCACTGCTACTAGTTAATGTAATGTAACACACACCCATACAATGCGCACCACCCCGTGATGTTTTTCTCACTCCTACTAGTGAATGTAATGTAACACACACCCATACAATGCGCACCACCCCGTGATGTTTTTCTCACCCCTACTAGTGAATGTAATGTAACACACACCCACACAATGCGCACCACCCCGTGATGTCTTTCTCACTCCTACTAGTGAATCTAATGTAACACACACCCATACAATGCGCACCACCCCGTGATGTTTTTCTCACTCCTACTAGTGAATGTAATGTAACACACACCCATACAATGCGCACCACCCCGTGATGTTTTTCTCACTCCTACTAGTGAATGTAATGTAACACACACCCATACAATGCGCACCACCCCGTGATGTTTTTCTCACTCCTACTAGTGAATGTAATGTAACACACACCCATACAATGCGCACCACCCCGTGATGTTTTTCTCACTCCTACTAGTGAATGTAATGTAACACACACCCATACAATGCGCACCACCCCGTGATGTTTTTCTCAGTCCTACTAGTGAATGTAATGTAACACACACCCATACAATGCGCACCACCCCGTGATGTTTTTCTCACTGCTACTAGTGAATGTAATCTAACACACACCCATACAATGCGCACCACCCCGTGATGTTTTTCTCACTGCTACTAGTGAATGTAACGTAACACACAGCCATACAATGCGCACCACCCCGTGATGTTTTTATCACTGCTACTAGTGAATGTAACGTAACACACACCCATACAATGCGCACCACTCCGTGATGTTTTTCTCACTCCTACTAGTGAATGTAACGTTACACACACCCATAAAATGCGCACCACCCCATGATGTTTTTCTCACTCCTACTAGTGAATGTAACGTAACACACACCCATACAATGAGCACCACCCCGTGATGTTTTTCTCACTCCTACTAATGAATGTAACGTAACACACACCCATACAATGCGCACCACCCCGTGATGTTTTTATCACTCCTCCTAGTGAATGTAACGTAACACACACCCATACAATGCGCACAACCCCGAGATGTTTTTCTCACTCCTCCTAGTGAATGTAATGTAACACACACCCATACAATGCGCACCACCCCGTGATGTTTTTCTCACTCCGACTAGTGAATGTAATGTAACACACACCCATACAATGCGCACCACCCCGTGATGTTTTTCTCACTCCTACTAGTGAATGTAATGTAACACACACCCATACAATGCGAACCACCCCGTGATGTTTTACTCACTGCTACTAGTGAATGTAATGTAACACACACCCATACAATGCGCACCACCCCGTGATGTTTTTCTCACTCCTACTAGTGAATGTAATGTAACACACACCCATACAATGCGCACCACCCCGTGATGTTTTTCTCACTCCTACTAGTGAAAGTAATGTAACACACACCCATACAATGCGCACCACCCCGTGATGTTTTTCTCACTCCTACTAGTGAATGTAATGTAACACACACCCATACAATGCGCACCACCCCGTGATGTTTTTCTCACTCCTACTAGTGAATGTAATGTAGCACACACCCATACAATGCACACCACCCCGTGATGTTTTTCTCACTCCTACTAGTGAATGTAATGTAGCACACACCCATACAATGCGCACCACCCCGTGATGTTTTTCTCACTCCTACTAGTGAATATAATGTAGCACACACCCATACAATGCGCACCACCCCGTGATGTTTTTCTCACTCCTACTAGTGAATGTAATGTAGCACACACCCATACATTGCGCACCACCCCGTGATGTTTTTCTCACTGCTACTAGTGAATGTAATGTAACACACACCCATACAATGCGCACCACCCCGTGATGTTTTTCTCACTCCTACTAGTGAATGTAATGTAACACACACCCATACAATGCGCACCACACCGTGATGTTTTTCTCACTCCTACTAGTGAATGTAATGCAACACACACCCATACAATGCGCACCACCCCGTGATGTTTTTCTCACTCCTACTAGTGAATGTAACGTAACACACACCCATACAATGCGCACCACCCCGTGATGTTTTTCTCACTCCTACTAGTGAATGTAACGTAACACACACCCATACAATGCGCACCACCCCGTGACGTTTTTCTCACTCCTCCTAGTGAATGTAACGTAACACACACCCATACAATGCGCACCACCCCGTGATGTTTTTCTCACTTCTACTAGTGAATGTAATGTAACACACACCCATACAATGCGCACCACCCCGTGATGTTTTTCTCACTCCTACTAGTGAATGTAATGTAACAAACACCCATACAATGCGCACCACCCCGTGATGTTTTTCTCACTCCTACTAGTGAATGTAATGTAACACACACCCATACAATGCGCACCACCCCGTGATGTTTTACTCACTGCTACTAGTGAATGTAATGTAACACACACCCATACAATGCGCACCACCCCGTGATGTTTTTCTCACTCCTACTAGTGAATGTAATGTAACACACACCCATACAATGCGCACCACCCCGTGATGTTTTTCACACTCCTACTAGTGAATGTAATGTAACACACACCCATACAATGCGCACCACCCCGTGATGTTTTTCTCACTCCTACTAGTGAATGTAATGTAGCAAACACCCATACAATGAGCACCACCCCGTGATGTTTTTCTCACTCCTACTAGTGAATGTAATGTAGCACACACCCATACAATGCGCACCACCCCGTGATGTTTTTCTCACTCCTACAAGTGAATGTAATGTAGCACACACCCATACAATGCGCACCACCCCGTGATGTTTTTCTCACTCCTACTAGTGAATGTAATGTAGCACACACCCATACAATGCGCACCACCCCGTGATGTTTTTCTCACTGCTACTAGTGAATGTAATGTAACACACACCCATACAATGCGCACCACCCCGTGATGTTTTTCTCACTGCTACTAGTGAATGTAATGTAACACACACCCATACAATGCGCACCACCCCGTGATGTTTTTCTCACTCCTACTAGTGAATGTAATGTAACACACACCCATACAATGCGCACCACCCCGTGATGTTTTTCTCACTCCTACTAGTGAATGTAATGTAACACACACCCATACAATGCGCACAACCCCGTGATGTTTTTCTCACTCCTACAAGTGAGTGTAATGTAACACACACCCATACAATGCGCACCACCCCGTGATGTTTTTCTCACTCCTACTAGTGAATGTAATGTAACACACACCCATACAATGCGCACCACCCCGTGATGTTTTTCTCACTCCTACTAGTGAATGTAATGTAGCACACACCCATACAATGCGCACCACCCCGTGATGTTTTTCTCACTTTACTACTGAATGTAATGTAACACACACCCATACAATGCGCACCACCCTGTGATGTTTTTCTCACTCCTACTAGTGAATGTAATGTATCACACACCCATACAATGCGCACCACCCCGTGATGTTTTTCTCACCTCTACTAGTGAATGTAATGTAACACACCCATACAATGCGCACCACCCCGTGATGTTTTTCTCACCGCTACTAGTGAATGTAATGTAACACACACCCGTACAATGCGCACCACCCCGTGATGTTTTTCTCACTCCTACTAGTGAATGTAATGTAACACACACCCGTACAATACGCACCACCCCGTGATGTTTTTCTCACTCCTACTAGTGAATCTAATGTAACACACACCCGTACAATGCGCACCACCCCGTGATGTTTTTCTCACTCCTACTAGTGAATCTAATGTTACACACACCCATACAATGCGCACCACCCCATGATGTTTTTCTCTCTCCTACTAGTGAATGTAATGTAACACACACCCATACAATGCGCACCACCCCGTGATGTTTGTCTCACTCGTACTAGTGAATGTAATGTAACACACACCCATACAATCCGCACCACCCCGTGATGTTTTTCTCACTTCTACTAGTGAATGTAATGTAACACACACCCATACAATGCGCACCACCCTGTGATGTTTTACTCACTGCTACCAGTGAATGTAATGTAACACACACCCATACAATGCGCACCACCCCGTGATGTTTTTCTCACTCCTACTAGTGAATGTAATGTAACACACACCCATACAATGCGCACCACCCCGTGATGTTTTTCTCACTCCTACTAGTGAATGTAATGTAGCACACACCCATACAATGCGCACCACCCCGTGATGTTTTTCTCACTTTACTACTGAATGTAATGTAACACACACCCATACAATGCGCACCACCCTGTGATGTTTTTCTCACTCCTACTAGTGAATGTAATGTATCACACACCCATACAATGCGCACCACCCCGTGATGTTTTTCTCACCTCTACTAGTGAATGTAATGTAACACACCCATACAATGCGCACCACCCCGTGATGTTTTTCTCACCGCTACTAGTGAATGTAATGTAACACACACCCGTACAATGCGCACCACCCCGTGATGTTTTTCTCACTCCTACTAGTGAATGTAATGTAACACACACCCGTACAATACGCACCACCCCGTGATGTTTTTCTCACTCCTACTAGTGAATCTAATGTAACACACACCCGTACAATGCGCACCACCCCGTGATGTTTTTCTCACTCCTACTAGTGAATCTAATGTTACACACACCCATACAATGCGCACCACCCCATGATGTTTTTCTCTCTCCTACTAGTGAATGTAATGTAACACACACCCATACAATGCGCACCACCCCGTGATGTTGTCTCACTCGTACTAGTGAATGTAATGTAACACACACCCATACAATCCGCACCACCCCGTGATGTTTTTCTCACTCCTACTAGTGAATGTAATGTAACACACACCCATACAATGCGCACCACCCTGTGATGTTTTACTCACTGCTACCAGTGAATGTAATGTAACACACACCCATACAATGCGCACCACCCCGTGATGTTTTTCTCACTCCTACTAGTGAATGTAATGTAACACACACCCATACAATGCGCACCACCCCGTGATGTTTTTCTCACTCCTAATAGTGAATGTAATGTAGCACACACCCATACAATGCGCACCACCCCGTGATGTTTTTCTCACTCCTCCTAGAGAATGTAATGTAGCACACACCCATACAATGCGCACCACCCCGTGATGTTTTTCTCACTGCTACTAGTGAATGTAATGTAACACACACCCATACAATGCGCCCCACCCCGTGATGTTTTTCTCACTCCTACTAGTGAATGTAATGTAACACACACCCATACAATGCGCACCACCCCGTGATGTTTTTCTCACTCCTACTATTGAATGTACTGTAACACACACCCATACAATGCGCACCACCCCGTGATGTTTTTCTCACTCCTACTAGTGAATGTAATGTAACACACACCCATACAATGCGCACCACCCCGTGATGTTTTTCTCACTCCTACTAGTGAATGTAATGTAGCACACACCCATACAATGCGCACCACCCCGTGATGTTTTTCTCACTGCTACTAGTGAATGTAATGTAACACACACCCATACAATGCGCACAACCCCGTGATGTTTTTCTCACTCCTACTAGTGAATGTAATGTAACACACACCCATACAATGCGCACCACCCCGTGATGTTTTTCTCACTCCTACTAGTGAATGTAATGTAACACACACCCATACAATGCGCACCACCCCGTGATGTTTTTCTCACTCCTACTAGTGAATGTAATGTAACACACACCCATACAATGCGCACCACCCCGTGATGTTTTTATCACTCCTACAAGTGAATGTAATGTAACACACACCCATACAATGCGCACCACCCCGTGATGTTTTTCTCACTCCTACTAGTGAATGTAATGTAACACACACCCATACAATGCGCACCACCCCGTGATGTTTTTCTCACTCCTACTAGTGAATGTAATGTAGCACACACCCATACAATGCGCACCACCCCGTGATGTTTTTCTCACTTTACTACTGAATGTAATGTAACACACACCCATACAATGCGCACCACCCTGTGATGTTTTTCTCACTCCTACTAGTGAATGTAATGTATCACACACCCATACAATGCGCACCACCCCGTGATGTTTTTCTCACCGCTACTAGTGAATGTAATGTAACACACACCCGTACAATGCGCACCACCCCGTGATGTTTTTCTCACTCCTACTAGTGAATGTAATGTAACACACACCCGTACAATACGCACCACCCCGTGATGTTTTTCTCCTACTAGTGAATCTAATGTAACACACACCCGTACAATGCGCACCACCCCGTGATGTTTTTCTCACTCCTACTAGTGAATCTAATGTTACACACACCCATACAATGCGCACCACCCCATGATGTTTTTCTCTCTCCTACTAGTGAATGTAACGTAACACACAGCCATACAATGCGTACCACCCCGTGATGTTTTTCTCACTGCTACTAGTGAATGTAACGTAACACACACCCATACAATGCGCACCACTCCGTGATGTTTTTCTCACTCCTACTAGTGAATGTAACGTTACACACACCCATAAAATGCGCACCACCCCATGATGTTTTTCTCACTCCTACTAGTGAATGTAACGTAACACACACCCATACAATGCGCACCACCCCGTGATGTTTTTCTCACTCCTACTAATGAATGTAACGTAACACACACCCATACAATGCGCACCACCCCGTGATGTTTTTATCACTCCTCCTAGTGAATGTAACGTAACACACACCCATACAATGCGCACAACCCCGTGATGTTTTTCTCACTCCTCCTAGTGAATGTAATGTAACACACACCCATACAATGCGCACCACCCCGTGATGTTTTTCTCACTGCTACTAGTGAATGTAATGTAACACACACCCATACAATGCGCACCACCCCGTGATGTTTTTCTCCCTCCTAATAGTGAATGTAATGTAACACACACCCATACAATGCGCACCACCCCGTGATGTTTTTCTCACTCCTACTAGTGAAAGTAATGTAACACACACCCATACAATGCGCACCACCCCGTGATGTTTTTCTCACTCCTACTAGTGAATGTAATGTAACACACACCCATACAATGCGCACCACCCCGTGATGTTTTTCTCACTCCTACTAGTGAATGTAATGTAACACACACCCATACAATGCACACCACCCCGTGATGTTTTTCTCACTCCTACTAGTGAATGTAATGTAGCACACACCCATACAATGCGCACCACCCCGTGATGTTTTTCTCACTCCTACTAGTGAATGTAATGTAGCACACACCCATACAATGCGCACCACCCCGTGACGTTTTTCTCACTCCTACTAGTGAATGTAATGTAGCACACACCCATACAATGCGCACCACCCCGTGATGTTTTTCTCACTCCTACTAGTGAATGTAATGTAGCACACACCCATACATTGCGCACCACCCCGTGATGTTTTTCTCACTGCTACTAGTGAATGTAATGTAACACACACCCATACAATGCGCACCACCCCGTGATGTTTTTCTCACTCCTAGTAGTGAATGTAATGTAACACACACCCATACAATGCGCACCACACCGTGATGTTTTTCTCACTCCTACTAGTGAATGTAATGCAACACACACCCATACAATGCGCACCACCCCGTGATGTTTTTCTCACTCCTACTAGTGAATGTAATGTAACACACACCCATACAATGCGCACCACCCCGTGATGTTTTTCTCACTCCTACTAGTGAATGTAATGTAACACACACCCATACAATGCGCACCACCCCGTGATGTTTTTCTCACTCCTACTAGTGAATGTAATGTAACACACACCCATACAATGCGCACCACCCCGTGATGTTTTTCTCACTCCTACTAGTGAATGTAATGTAACACACAACCATACAATGCGCACCACCCCGTGATGTTTTTCTCACTCCTACTAGTGAATGTAACGTAACACACACCCGTACAATGCGCACCACCCCGTGATGTTTTTCTCACTTCTTCTAGTGAATGTAATGTAACACACACCCATACAATGCGCACCACCCCGTGATGTTTTTCTCACTCCTACTAGTGAATCTAATGTAACACACACCCATACAATGCGCACCACCCTGTGATGTTTTTCTCACTCCTACTAGTGAATCTAATGTAACACACACCCATACAATGCGCACCACACCGTGATGTTTTTCTCACTGCTACTAGTGAATGTAATGTAACACACACCCATACAATGGGCACCACTCCGTGATGTTTTTCTCTCTGCTACTAGTGAATGTAATGTAACACACACCCATACAATGCGCACCACCCCGTGATGTTTTTCTCACTGCTACTAGTTAATGTAATGTAACACACACCCATACAATGCGCACCACCCCGTGATGTTTTTCTCACTCCTACTAGTGAATGTAATGTAACACACACCCATACAATGCGCACCACCCCGTGATGTTTTTCTCACTCCTACTAGTGAATGTAATGTAACACACACCCACACAATGCGCACAACCCCGTGATGTCTTTCTCACTCCTACTAGTGAATCTAATGTAACACACACCCATACAATGCGCACCACCCCGTGATGTTTGTCTCACTCCTACTAGTGAATGTAATGTAACACACACCCATACAATGCGCACCACCCCGTGATGTTTTTCTCACTCCTACTAGTGAATGTAATGTAACACACACCCATACAATGCGCACCACCTCGTGATGTTTTTCTCACTCCTACTAGTGAATGTAATGTAACACACACCCATACAATGCGCACCACCCCGTGATGTTTTTCTCACTCCTACTAGTGAATGTAATGTAACACACACCCATACAATGCGCACCACCCCGTGATGTTTTTCTCACTCCTACTAGTGAATGTAATGTAACACACACCCATACAATGCGCACCACCCCGTGATGTTTTTCTCACTGCTACTAGTGAATGTAATGTAACACACAGCCATACAATGCGCACCACCCCGTGATGTTTTTCTCACTGCTACTAGTGAATGTAACGTAACACACACCCATACAATGCGCACCACTCCGTGATGTTTTTCTCACTCCTACTAGTGAATGTAACGTTACACACACCCATACAATGCGCACCACCCCGTGATGTTTTTCTCACTCCTACTAGTGAATGTAATGTAACAAACAACCATACAATGTGCACCACCCCGTGATGTTTTACTCACTCCTACTAGTGAATGTAATGTAACACACACCCATACAATGCGCACCACCCCGTGATGTTTTACTCACTGCTACTAGTGAATGTAATGTAACACACACCCATACAATGCGCACCACCCCATGATGTTTTTCTCACTCCTACTAGTGAATGTAATGTAACACACACCCATACAATGCGCACCACTCCGTGATGTTTTTCTCACTCCTACTAGGGAATGTAATGTAACACACACCCATACAATGCGCACCACCCCGTGATGATTTTCTCACTCCTACTAGTGAATGTAATGTAGCAAACACCCATACAATGCGCACGACCCTGTGATGTTTTTCTCACTCCTACTAGTGAATGTAATGTAGCACACACCCATACAATGCACACCACCCCGTGATGTTTTTCTCACTCCTACAAGTGAATGTAATGTAGCACACACCCATACAATGCGCACCACCCCGTGATGTTTTTCTCACTCCTACTAGTGAATGTAATGTAGCACACACCCATACAATGCGCACCACCCCGTGATGTTTTTCTCACTGCTACTAGTGAATGTAATGTAACACACACCCATACAATGCGCACAACCCCGTGATGTTTTTCTCACTCCTACTAGTGAATGTAATGTAACACACACCCATACAATGCGCACCACCCCGTGATGTTTTTCTCACTCCTACTAGTGAATGTAATGTAACACACACCCATACAATGCGCACCACCCCGTGATGTTTTTCTCACTCCTACTAGTGAATGTAATGTAACACACACCCATACAATGCGCACCACCCCGTGATGTTTTTCTCACTCCTACAAGTGAATGTAATGTAACACACACCAATACAATACGCACCACCCCGTGATGTTTTTCTCACTCCTACTAGTGAATGTAATGTAACACACACCCATACAATGCGCACCACCCCGTGATGTTTTTCTCACTCCTACTAGTGAATGTAATGTAGCACACACCCATACAATGCGCACCACCCCGTGATGTTTTTCTCACTTTACTACTGAATGTAATGTAGCACACACCCATACAATGCGCACCACCCCGTGATGTTTTTCTCACCGCTACTAGTGAATGTAATGTAACACACACCCGTACAATGCGCACCACCCCGTGATGTTTTTCCCACTCCTACTAGTGAATGTAATGTAACACACACCCGTACAATACGCACCACCCCGTGATGTTTTTCTCACTCCTACTAGTGAATCTAATGTAACACACACCCGTACAATGCGCACCACCCCGTGATGTTTTTCTCACTCCTACTAGTGAATCTAATGTTACACACACCCATACAATGCGCACCACCCCATGATGTTTTTCTCTCTCCTACTAGTGAATGTAATGTAACACACACCCATACAATGCGCACCACCCCGTGATGTTTGTCTCACTCGTACTAGTGAATGTAATGTAACACACACCCATACAATGCGCACCACCCCGTGATGTTTTTCTCACTCCTACTAGTGAATGTAATGTAACACACACCCATACAATGCGCACCACCCTGTGATGTTTTACTCACTGCTACCAGTGAATGTAATGTAACACACACCCATACAATGCGCACCACCCCGTGATGTTTTTCTCACTCCTACTAGTGAATGTAATGTAACACACACCCATACAATGCGCACCACCCCGTGATGTTTTTCTCACTCCTACTAGTGAATGTAATGTAGCACACACCCATACAATGCGCACCACCCCGTGATGTTTTTCTCACTCCTCCTAGAGAATGTAATGTAGCACACACCCATACAATGCGCACCACCCCGTGATGTTTTTCTCACTGCTACTAGTGAATGTAATGTAACACACACCCATACAATGCGCCCCACCCCGTGATGTTTTTCTCACTCCTACTAGTGAATGTAATGTAACACACACCCATACAATGCGCACCACCCCGTGATGTTTTTCTCACTCCTACTATTGAATGTACTGTAACACACACCCATACAATGCGCACCACCCCGTGATGTTTTTCTCACTCCTACTAGTGAATGTAATGTAACACACACCCATACAATGCGCACCACCCCGTGATGTTTTTCTCACTCCTACTAGTGAATGTAATGTAACACACACCCATACAATGCGCACCACCCCGTGATGTTTTTCTCACTCCTACTAGTGAATGTAATGTAACACACACCCATACAATGCGCACCACCCCGTGATGTTTTTCTCACTCCTACTAGTGAATGTAATGTAACACACACCCATACAATGCGCACCACCCCGTGATGTTTTTCTCACTCCTACTAGTGAATGTAATGTAACACACACCCATACAATGCGCACCACCCCGTGATGTTTTTCTCACTCCTACTAGTGAATGTAATGTAACACACACCCATACAATGCGCACCACCCCGTGATGTTTTACTCACTGATACTAGTGAATGTAATGTAACACACACCCATACAATGCGCACCACCCCATGATGTTTTTCTCACTCCTACTAGTGAATGTAATGTAACACACACCCATACAATGCGCACCACCCCGTGATGTTTTTCTCACTCCTACTAGTGAATGTAATGTAACACACACCCATACAATGCGCACCACCCCGTGATGTTTTTCTCACTCCTACTAGTGAATGTAATGTAGCAAACACCCATACAATGCGCACCACCCCGTGATGTTTTTCTCACTCCTACTAGTGAATGTAATGTAGCACACACCCATACAATGCGCACCACCCCGTGATGTTTTTCTCACTCCTACAAGTGAATGTAATGTAGCACACACCCATACAATGCGCACCACCCCGTGATGTTTTTCTCACTCCTACTAGTGAATGTAATGTAGCACACACCCATACAATGCGCACCACCCCGTGATGTTTTTCTCACTGCTACTAGTGAATGTAATGTAACACACACCCATACAATGCGCACAACCCCGTGATGTTTTTCTCACTCCTACTAGTGAATGTAATGTAACACACACCCATACAATGCGCACCACCCCGTGATGTTTTTCTCACTCCTACTAGTGAATGTAATGTAACACACACCCATACAATGCGCACCACCCCGTGATGTTTTTCTCACTCCTACTAGTGAATGTAATGTAACACACACCCATACAATGCGCACCACCCCGTGATGTTTTTCTCACTCCTACAAGTGAATGTAATGTAACACACACCCATACAATGCGCACCACCCCGTGATGTTTTTCTCACTCCTACTAGTGAATGTAATGTAACACACACCCATACAATGCGCACCACCCCGTGATGTTTTTCTCACTCCTACTAGTGAATGTAATGTAACACACACCCATACAATGCGCACCACCCCGTGATGTTTTTCTCACTCCTACTAGTGAATGTAATGTAACACACACCCATACAATGCGCACCACCCCGTGATGTTTTTCTCACTCCTACTAGTGAATGTAATGTAACACACACCCATACAATGCGCACCACCCCGTGATGTTTTTCTCACTCCTACTAGTGAATGTAATGTAACACACACCCATACAATGCGCACCACCCCGTGATGTTTTTCTCACTCCTACTAGTGAATGTAATGTAGCACACACCCATACAATGCGCACCACCCCGTGATGTTTTTCTCACTGCTACTAGTGAATGTAATGTAACACACACCCATACAATGCGCACAACCCCGTGATGTTTTTCTCACTCCTACTAGTGAATGTAATGTAACACACACCCATACAATGCGCACCACCCCGTGATGTTTTTCTCACTCCTACTAGTGAATGTAATGTAACACACACCCATACAATGCGCAAAACCCCGTGATGTTTTTCTCACTCCTACTAGTGAATGTAATGTAACACACACCCATACAATGCGCACCACCCCGTGATGTTTTTCTCACTCCTACTAGTGAATGTAATGTAACACACACCCATACAATGCGCACCACCCCGTGATGTTTTTCTCACTCCTACTAGTGAATGTAATGTAACACACACCCATACAATGCGCACCACCCCGTGATGTTTTTCTCACTCCTACTAGTGAATGTAATGTAACACACACCCATACAATGTGCACCACCCCGTGATGTTTTTCTCACTCCTACTAGTGAATGTAATGTAACACACACCCATACAATGCGCACCACCCCGTGATGTTTTTCTCACTCCTACTAGTGAATGTAATGTAACACACACCCATACAATGCGCACCACCCCGTGATGTTTTACTCACTGATACTAGTGAATGTAATGTAACACACACCCATACAATGCGCACCACCCCATGATGTTTTTCTCACTCCTACTAGTGAATGTAATGTAACACACACCCATACAATGCGCACCACCCCGTGATGTTTTTCTCACTCCTACTAGTGAATGTAATGTAACACACACCCATACAATGCGCACCACCCCGTGATGTTTTTCTCACTCCTACTAGTGAATGTAATGTAGCAAACACCCATACAATGCGCACCACCCCGTGATGTTTTTCTCACACCTACTAGTGAATGTAATGTAGCACACACCCATACAATGCGCACCACCCCGTGATGTTTTTCTCACTCCTACAAGTGAATGTAATGTAGCACACACCCATACAATGCGCACCACCCCGTGATGTTTTTCTCACTCCTACTAGTGAATGTAATGTAGCACGCACCCATACAATGCGCACCACCCCGTGATGTTTTTCTCACTGCTACTAGTGAATGTAATGTAACACACACCCATACAATGCGCACAACCCCGTGATGTTTTTCTCACTCCTACTAGTGAATGTAATGTAACACACACCCATACAATGCGCACCACCCCGTGATGTTTTTCTCACTCCTACTAGTGAATGTAATGTAACACACACCCATACAATGCGCACCACCCCGTGATGTTTTTCTCACTCCTACTAGTGAATGTAATGTAACACACACCCATACAATGCGCACCACCCCGTGATGTTTTTCTCACTCCTACAAGTGAATGTAATGTAACACACACCCATACAATGCGCACCACCCCGTGATGTTTTTCTCACTCCTACTAGTGAATGTAATGTAACACACACCCATACAATGCGCACCACCCCGTGATGTTTTTCTCACTCCTACTAGTGAATGTAATGTAGCACACACCCATACAATGCGCACCACCCCGTGATATTTTTCTCACTTTACTACTGAATGTAATGTAACACACACCCATACAATGCGCACCACCCTGTGAAGTTTTTCTCACTCCTACTAGTGAATGTAATGTATCACACACCCATACAATGCGCACCACCCCGTGATGTTTTTCTCACCTCTACTAGTGAATGTAATGTAACACACACCCATACAATGCGCACCACCCCGTGATGTTTTTCTCACCGCTACTAGTGAATGTAATGTAACACACACCCGTACAATGCGCACCACCCCGTGATGTTTTTCTCACTCCTACTAGTGAATGTAATGTAACACACACCCGTACAATACGCACCACCCCGTGATGTTTTTCTCACTCCTACTAGTGAATCTAATGTAACACACACCCGTACAATGCGCACCACCCCGTGATGTTTTTCTCACTCCTACTAGTGAATCTAATGTTACACACACCCATACAATGCGCACCACCCCATGATGTTTTTCTCTCTCCTACTAGTGAATGTAATGTAACACACACCCATACAATGCGCACCACCCCGTGATGTTTTTCTCACTCCTACTAGTGAATGTAAGGTAACACACACCCATACAATGCGCACCACCCCGTGATGTTTTTATCACTCCTACAAGTGAATGTAATGTAACACACACCCATACAATGCGCACCACCCCGTGATGTTTTTCTCACTCCTACTAGTGAATGTAATGTAACACACACCCATACAATGCGCACCACCCCGTGATGTTTTTCTCACTCCTACTAGTGAATGTAATGTAGCACACACCCATACAATGCGCACCACCCCGTGATGTTTTTCTCACTTTACTACTGAATGTAATGTAACACACACCCATACAATGCGCACCACCCTGTGATGTTTTTCTCACTCCTACTAGTGAATGTAATGTATCACACACCCATACAATGCGCACCACCCCGTGATGTTTTTCTCACCGCTACTAGTGAATGTAATGTAACACACACCCGTACAATGCGCACCACCCCGTGATGTTTTTCTCACTCCTACTAGTGAATGTAATGTAACACACACCCGTACAATACGCACCACCCCGTGATGTTTTTCTCCTACTAGTGAATCTAATGTAACACACACCCGTACAATGCGCACCACCCCGTGATGTTTTTCTCACTCCTACTAGTGAATCTAATGTTACACACACCCATACAATGCGCACCACCCCATGATGTTTTTCTCTCTCCTACTAGTGAATGTAACGTAACACACAGCCATACAATGCGTACCACCCCGTGATGTTTTTCTCACTGCTACTAGTGAATGTAACGTAACACACACCCATACAATGCGCACCACTCCGTGATGTTTTTCTCACTCCTACTAGTGAATGTAACGTTACACACACCCATAAAATGCGCACCACCCCATGATGTTTTTCTCACTCCTACTAGTGAATGTAACGTAACACACACCCATACAATGCGCACCACCCCGTGATGTTTTTCTCACTCCTACTAATGAATGTAACGTAACACACACCCATACAATGCGCACCACCCCGTGATGTTTTTATCACTCCTCCTAGTGAATGTAACGTAACACACACCCATACAATGCGCACAACCCCGTGATGTTTTTCTCACTCCTCCTAGTGAATGTAATGTAACACACACCCATACAATGCGCACCACCCCGTGATGTTTTTCTCACTGCTACTAGTGAATGTAATGTAACACACACCCATACAATGCGCACCACCCCGTGATGTTTTTCTCCCTCCTAATAGTGAATGTAATGTAACACACACCCATACAATGCGCACCACCCCGTGATGTTTTTCTCACTCCTACTAGTGAAAGTAATGTAACACACACCCATACAATGCGCACCACCCCGTGATGTTTTTCTCACTCCTACTAGTGAATGTAATGTAACACACACCCATACAATGCGCACCACCCCGTGATGTTTTTCTCACTCCTACTAGTGAATGTAATGTAACACACACCCATACAATGCACACCACCCCGTGATGTTTTTCTCACTCCTACTAGTGAATGTAATGTAGCACACACCCATACAATGCGCACCACCCCGTGATGTTTTTCTCACTCCTACTAGTGAATGTAATGTAGCACACACCCATACAATGCGCACCACCCCGTGACGTTTTTCTCACTCCTACTAGTGAATGTAATGTAGCACACACCCATACAATGCGCACCACCCCGTGATGTTTTTCTCACTCCTACTAGTGAATGTAATGTAGCACACACCCATACATTGCGCACCACCCCGTGATGTTTTTCTCACTGCTACTAGTGAATGTAATGTAACACACACCCATACAATGCGCACCACCCCGTGATGTTTTTCTCACTCCTAGTAGTGAATGTAATGTAACACACACCCATACAATGCGCACCACACCGTGATGTTTTTCTCACTCCTACTAGTGAATGTAATGCAACACACACCCATACAATGCGCACCACCCCGTGATGTTTTTCTCACTCCTACTAGTGAATGTAATGTAACACACACCCATACAATGCGCACCACCCCGTGATGTTTTTCTCACTCCTACTAGTGAATGTAATGTAACACACACCCATACAATGCGCACCACCCCGTGATGTTTTTCTCACTCCTACTAGTGAATGTAATGTAACACACACCCATACAATGCGCACCACCCCGTGATGTTTTTCTCACTCCTACTAGTGAATGTAATGTAACACACAACCATACAATGCGCACCACCCCGTGATGTTTTTCTCACTCCTACTAGTGAATGTAACGTAACACACACCCGTACAATGCGCACCACCCCGTGATGTTTTTCTCACTTCTTCTAGTGAATGTAATGTAACACACACCCATACAATGCGCACCACCCCGTGATGTTTTTCTCATTCCTACTAGTGAATCTAATGTAACACACACCCATACAATGCGCACCACCCTGTGATGTTTTTCTCACTCCTACTAGTGAATCTAATGTAACACACACCCATACAATGCGCACCACACCGTGATGTTTTTCTCACTGCTACTAGTGAATGTAATGTAACACACACCCATACAATGGGCACCACTCCGTGATGTTTTTCTCTCTGCTACTAGTGAATGTAATGTAACACACACCCATACAATGCGCACCACCCCGTGATGTTTTTCTCACTGCTACTAGTTAATGTAATGTAACACACACCCATACAATGCGCACCACCCCGTGATGTTTTTCTCACTCCTACTAGTGAATGTAATGTAACACACACCCATACAATGCGCACCACCCCGTGATGTTTTTCTCACTCCTACTAGTGAATGTAATGTAACACACACCCACACAATGCGCACAACCCCGTGATGTCTTTCTCACTCCTACTAGTGAATCTAATGTAACACACACCCATACAATGCGCACCACCCCGTGATGTTTGTCTCACTCCTACTAGTGAATGTAATGTAACACACACCCATACAATGCGCACCACCCCGTGATGTTTTTCTCACTCCTACTAGTGAATGTAATGTAACACACACCCATACAATGCGCACCACCTCGTGATGTTTTTCTCACTCCTACTAGTGAATGTAATGTAACACACACCCATACAATGCGCACCACCCCGTGATGTTTTTCTCACTCCTACTAGTGAATGTAATGTAACACACACCCATACAATGCGCACCACCCCGTGATGTTTTTCTCACTCCTACTAGTGAATGTAATGTAACACACACCCATACAATGCGCACCACCCCGTGATGTTTTTCTCACTGCTACTAGTGAATGTAATGTAACACACAGCCATACAATGCGCACCACCCCGTGATGTTTTTCTCACTGCTACTAGTGAATGTAACGTAACACACACCCATACAATGCGCACCACTCCGTGATGTTTTTCTCACTCCTACTAGTGAATGTAACGTTACACACACCCATACAATGCGCAGCACCCCGTGATGTTTTTCTCACTCCTACTAGTGAATGTAACGTAACACACACCCATACAGTGCGCACCACCCCGTGATGTTTTTCTCACTCCTACTAGTGAATGTAACGTAACACACACCCATACAATGCGCACCACCCAGTGATGTTTTTCTCACTCCTACTAGTGAATGTAACGTAACACACACCCATACAATGCGCACCACCCCGTGACGTTTTTCTCACTCCTCCTAGTGAATGTAACGTAACACACACCCATACAATGCGCACCACCCCGTGATGTTTTTCTCACTTCTACTAGTGAATGTAATGTAACACACACCCATACAATGCGCACCACCCCGTGATGTTTTTCTCACTCCTACTAGTGAATGTAATGTAACAAACAACCATACAATGTGCACCACCCCGTGATGTTTTACTCACTCCTACTAGTGAATGTAATGTAACACACACCCATACAATGCGCACCACCCCGTGATGTTTTACTCACTGCTACTAGTGAATGTAATGTAACACACACCCATACAATGCGCACCACCCCATGATGTTTTTCTCACTCCTACTAGTGAATGTAATGTAACACACACCCATACAATGCGCACCACTCCGTGATGTTTTTCTCACTCCTACTAGGGAATGTAATGTAACACACACCCATACAATGCGCACCACCCCGTGATGATTTTCTCACTCCTACTAGTGAATGTAATGTAGCAAACACCCATACAATGCGCACGACCCTGTGATGTTTTTCTCACTCCTACTAGTGAATGTAATGTAGCACACACCCATACAATGCACACCACCCCGTGATGTTTTTCTCACTCCTACAAGTGAATGTAATGTAGCACACACCCATACAATGCGCACCACCCCGTGATGTTTTTCTCACTCCTACTAGTGAATGTAATGTAGCACACACCCATACAATGCGCACCACCCCGTGATGTTTTTCTCACTGCTACTAGTGAATGTAATGTAACACACACCCATACAATGCGCACAACCCCGTGATGTTTTTCTCACTCCTACTAGTGAATGTAATGTAACACACACCCATACAATGCGCACCACCCCGTGATGTTTTTCTCACTCCTACTAGTGAATGTAATGTAACACACACCCATACAATGCGCACCACCCCGTGATGTTTTTCTCACTCCTACTAGTGAATGTAATGTAACACACACCCATACAATGCGCACCACCCCGTGATGTTTTTCTCACTCCTACAAGTGAATGTAATGTAACACACACCAATACAATGCGCACCACCCCGTGATGTTTTTCTCACTCCTACTAGTGAATGTAATGTAACACACACCCATACAATGCGCACCACCCCGTGATGTTTTTCTCACTCCTACTAGTGAATGTAATGTAGCACACACCCATACAATGCGCACCACCCCGTGATGTTTTTCTCACTTTACTACTGAATGTAATGTAGCACACACCCATACAATGCGCACCACCCCGTGATGTTTTTCTCACCGCTACTAGTGAATGTAATGTAACACACACCCGTACAATGCGCACCACCCCGTGATGTTTTTCCCACTCCTACTAGTGAATGTAATGTAACACACACCCGTACAATACGCACCACCCCGTGATGTTTTTCTCACTCCTACTAGTGAATCTAATGTAACACACACCCGTACAATGCGCACCACCCCGTGATGTTTTTCTCACTCCTACTAGTGAATCTAATGTTACACACACCCATACAATGCGCACCACCCCATGATGTTTTTCTCTCTCCTACTAGTGAATGTAATGTAACACACACCCATACAATGCGCACCACCCCGTGATGTTTGTCTCACTCGTACTAGTGAATGTAATGTAACACACACCCATACAATGCGCACCACCCCGTGATGTTTTTCTCACTCCTACTAGTGAATGTAATGTAACACACACCCATACAATGCGCACCACCCTGTGATGTTTTACTCACTGCTACCAGTGAATGTAATGTAACACACACCCATACAATGCGCACCACCCCGTGATGTTTTTCTCACTCCTACTAGTGAATGTAATGTAACACACACCCATACAATGCGCACCACCCCGTGATGTTTTTCTCACTCCTACTAGTGAATGTAATGTAGCACACACCCATACAATGCGCACCACCCCGTGATGTTTTTCTCACTCCTCCTAGAGAATGTAATGTAGCACACACCCATACAATGCGCACCACCCCGTGATGTTTTTCTCACTGCTACTAGTGAATGTAATGTAACACACACCCATACAATGCGCCCCACCCCGTGATGTTTTTCTCACTCCTACTAGTGAATGTAATGTAACACACACCCATACAATGCGCACCACCCCGTGATGTTTTTCTCACTCCTACTATTGAATGTACTGTAACACACACCCATACAATGCGCACCACCCCGTGATGTTTTTCTCACTCCTACTAGTGAATGTAATGTAACACACACCCATACAATGCGCACCACCCCGTGATGTTTTTCTCACTCCTACTAGTGAATGTAATGTAACACACACCCATACAATGCGCACCACCCCGTGATGTTTTTCTCACTCCTACTAGTGAATGTAATGTAACACACACCCATACAATGCGCACCACCCCGTGATGTTTTTCTCACTCCTACTAGTGAATGTAATGTAACACACACCCATACAATGCGCACCACCCCGTGATGTTTTTCTCACTCCTACTAGTGAATGTAATGTAACACACACCCATACAATGCGCACCACCCCGTGATGTTTTTCTCACTCCTACTAGTGAATGTAATGTAACACACACCCATACAATGCGCACCACCCCGTGATGTTTTACTCACTGATACTAGTGAATGTAATGTAACACACACCCATACAATGCGCACCACCCCATGATGTTTTTCTCACTCCTACTAGTGAATGTAATGTAACACACACCCATACAATGCGCACCACCCCGTGATGTTTTTCTCACTCCTACTAGTGAATGTAATGTAACACACACCCATACAATGCGCACCACCCCGTGATGTTTTTCTCACTCCTACTAGTGAATGTAATGTAGCAAACACCCATACAATGCGCACCACCCCGTGATGTTTTTCTCACTCCTACTAGTGAATGTAATGTAGCACACACCCATACAATGCGCACCACCCCGTGATGTTTTTCTCACTCCTACAAGTGAATGTAATGTAGCACACACCCATACAATGCGCACCACCCCGTGATGTTTTTCTCACTCCTACTAGTGAATGTAATGTAGCACACACCCATACAATGCGCACCACCCCGTGATGTTTTTCTCACTGCTACTAGTGAATGTAATGTAACACACACCCATACAATGCGCACAACCCCGTGATGTTTTTCTCACTCCTACTAGTGAATGTAATGTAACACACACCCATACAATGCGCACCACCCCGTGATGTTTTTCTCACTCCTACTAGTGAATGTAATGTAACACACACCCATACAATGCGCACCACCCCGTGATGTTTTTCTCACTCCTACTAGTGAATGTAATGTAACACACACCCATACAATGCGCACCACCCCGTGATGTTTTTCTCACTCCTACAAGTGAATGTAATGTAACACACACCCATACAATGCGCACCACCCCGTGATGTTTTTCTCACTCCTACTAGTGAATGTAATGTAACACACACCCATACAATGCGCACCACCCCGTGATGTTTTTCTCACTCCTACTAGTGAATGTAATGTAACACACACCCATACAATGCGCACCACCCCGTGATGTTTTTCTCACTCCTACTAGTGAATGTAATGTAACACACACCCATACAATGCGCACCACCCCGTGATGTTTTTCTCACTCCTACTAGTGAATGTAATGTAACACACACCCATACAATGCGCACCACCCCGTGATGTTTTTCTCACTCCTACTAGTGAATGTAATGTAACACACACCCATACAATGCGCACCACCCCGTGATGTTTTTCTCACTCCTACTAGTGAATGTAATGTAGCACACACCCATACAATGCGCACCACCCCGTGATGTTTTTCTCACTGCTACTAGTGAATGTAATGTAACACACACCCATACAATGCGCACAACCCCGTGATGTTTTTCTCACTCCTACTAGTGAATGTAATGTAACACACACCCATACAATGCGCACCACCCCGTGATGTTTTTCTCACTCCTACTAGTGAATGTAATGTAACACACACCCATACAATGCGCAAAACCCCGTGATGTTTTTCTCACTCCTACTAGTGAATGTAATGTAACACACACCCATACAATGCGCACCACCCCGTGATGTTTTTCTCACTCCTACTAGTGAATGTAATGTAACACACACCCATACAATGCGCACCACCCCGTGATGTTTTTCTCACTCCTACTAGTGAATGTAATGTAACACACACCCATACAATGCGCACCACCCCGTGATGTTTTTCTCACTCCTACTAGTGAATGTAATGTAACACACACCCATACAATGTGCACCACCCCGTGATGTTTTTCTCACTCCTACTAGTGAATGTAATGTAACACACACCCATACAATGCGCACCACCCCGTGATGTTTTTCTCACTCCTACTAGTGAATGTAATGTAACACACACCCATACAATGCGCACCACCCCGTGATGTTTTACTCACTGATACTAGTGAATGTAATGTAACACACACCCATACAATGCGCACCACCCCATGATGTTTTTCTCACTCCTACTAGTGAATGTAATGTAACACACACCCATACAATGCGCACCACCCCGTGATGTTTTTCTCACTCCTACTAGTGAATGTAATGTAACACACACCCATACAATGCGCACCACCCCGTGATGTTTTTCTCACTCCTACTAGTGAATGTAATGTAACACACACCCATACAATGCGCACCACCCCGTGATGTTTTTCTCACTCCTACTAGTGAATGTAATGTAACACACACCCATACAATGCGCACCACCCCGTGATGTTTTTCTCACTCCTACTAGTGAATGTAATGTAACACACACCCATACAATGCGCACCACCCCGTGATGTTTTTCTCACTCCTACTAGTGAATGTAATGTAACACACACCCATACAATGCGCACCACCCCGTGATGTTTTTCTCACTCCTACTAGTGAATGTAATGTAGCACACACCCATACAATGCGCACCACCCCGTGATGTTTTTCTCACTGCTACTAGTGAATGTAATGTAACACACACCCATACAATGCGCACAACCCCGTGATGTTTTTCTCACTCCTACTAGTGAATGTAATGTAACACACACCCATACAATGCGCACCACCCCGTGATGTTTTTCTCACTCCTACTAGTGAATGTAATGTAACACACACCCATACAATGCGCAAAACCCCGTGATGTTTTTCTCACTCCTACTAGTGAATGTAATGTAACACACACCCATACAATGCGCACCACCCCGTGATGTTTTTCTCACTCCTACTAGTGAATGTAATGTAACACACACCCATACAATGCGCACCACCCCGTGATGTTTTTCTCACTCCTACTAGTGAATGTAATGTAACACACACCCATACAATGCGCACCACCCCGTGATGTTTTTCTCACTCCTACTAGTGAATGTAATGTAACACACACCCATACAATGTGCACCACCCCGTGATGTTTTTCTCACTCCTACTAGTGAATGTAATGTAACACACACCCATACAATGCGCACCACCCCGTGATGTTTTTCTCACTCCTACTAGTGAATGTAATGTAACACACACCCATACAATGCGCACCACCCCGTGATGTTTTACTCACTGATACTAGTGAATGTAATGTAACACACACCCATACAATGCGCACCACCCCATGATGTTTTTCTCACTCCTACTAGTGAATGTAATGTAACACACACCCATACAATGCGCACCACCCCGTGATGTTTTTCTCACTCCTACTAGTGAATGTAATGTAACACACACCCATACAATGCGCACCACCCCGTGATGTTTTTCTCACTCCTACTAGTGAATGTAATGTAGCAAACACCCATACAATGCGCACCACCCCGTGATGTTTTTCTCACACCTACTAGTGAATGTAATGTAGCACACACCCATACAATGCGCACCACCCCGTGATGTTTTTCTCACTCCTACAAGTGAATGTAATGTAGCACACACCCATACAATGCGCACCACCCCGTGATGTTTTTCTCACTCCTACTAGTGAATGTAATGTAGCACGCACCCATACAATGCGCACCACCCCGTGATGTTTTTCTCACTGCTACTAGTGAATGTAATGTAACACACACCCATACAATGCGCACAACCCCGTGATGTTTTTCTCACTCCTACTAGTGAATGTAATGTAACACACACCCATACAATGCGCACCACCCCGTGATGTTTTTCTCACTCCTACTAGTGAATGTAATGTAACACACACCCATACAATGCGCACCACCCCGTGATGTTTTTCTCACTCCTACTAGTGAATGTAATGTAACACACACCCATACAATGCGCACCACCCCGTGATGTTTTTCTCACTCCTACAAGTGAATGTAATGTAACACACACCCATACAATGCGCACCACCCCGTGATGTTTTTCTCACTCCTACTAGTGAATGTAATGTAACACACACCCATACAATGCGCACCACCCCGTGATGTTTTTCTCACTCCTACTAGTGAATGTAATGTAGCACACACCCATACAATGCGCACCACCCCGTGATATTTTTCTCACTTTACTACTGAATGTAATGTAACACACACCCATACAATGCGCACCACCCTGTGAAGTTTTTCTCACTCCTACTAGTGAATGTAATGTATCACACACCCATACAATGCGCACCACCCCGTGATGTTTTTCTCACCTCTACTAGTGAATGTAATGTAACACACACCCATACAATGCGCACCACCCCGTGATGTTTTTCTCACCGCTACTAGTGAATGTAATGTAACACACACCCGTACAATGCGCACCACCCCGTGATGTTTTTCTCACTCCTACTAGTGAATGTAATGTAACACACACCCGTACAATACGCACCACCCCGTGATGTTTTTCTCACTCCTACTAGTGAATCTAATGTAACACACACCCGTACAATGCGCACCACCCCGTGATGTTTTTCTCACTCCTACTAGTGAATCTAATGTTACACACACCCATACAATGCGCACCACCCCATGATGTTTTTCTCTCTCCTACTAGTGAATGTAATGTAACACACACCCATACAATGCGCACCACCCCGTGATGTTTGTCTCACTCGTACTAGTGAATGTAATGTAACACACACCCATACAATGCGCACCACCCCGTGATATTTTTCTCACTCCTACTAGTGAATGTAATGTAACACACACCCATACAATGCGCACCACCCTGTGATGTTTTACTCACTGCTACCAGTGAATGTAATGTAACACACACCCATACAATGCGCACCACCCCGTGATATTTTTCTCACTCCTACTAGTGAATGTAATGTAACACACACCCATACAATGCGCACCACCCCGTGATGTTTTTCTCACTCCTACTAGTGAATGTAATGTAGCACACACCCATACAATGCGCACCACCCCGTGATGTTTTTCTCACTCCTCCTAGAGAATGTAATGTAGCACACACCCATACAATGCGCACCACCCCGTGATGTTTTTCTCACTGCTACTAGTGAATGTAATGTAACACACACCCATACAATGCGCCCCACCCCGTGATGTTTTTCTCACTCCTACTAGTGAATGTAATGTAACACACACCCATACAATGCGCACCACCCCGTGATGTTTTTCTCACTCCTACTATTGAATGTACTGTAACACACACCCATACAATGCGCACCACCCCGTGATGTTTTTCTCACTCCTACTAGTGAATGTAATGTAACACACACCCATACAATGCGCACCACCCCGTGATGTTTTTCTCACTCCTACTAGTGAATGTAATGTAACACACACCCATACAATGCGCACCACCCCGTGATGTTTCTCACTCCTACTAGTGAATGTAATGTAACACACACCCATACAATGCGGACCCCCCCGTGATGTTTTTCTCACTCCTACTAGTGAATGTAATGTAACACACACCCGTACAATGCGCACCCCCCCGTGATGTTTTTCTCACTCCTACTAGTGAATGTAATGTAACACACACCCGTACAATGCGCACCATCCCGTGATGTTTTTCTCACTCCTACTAGTGAATGTAATGTAACACACACCCGTACAATGCGCACCATCCCGTGATGTTTTTCTCACTCCTACTAGTGAATGTAATGTAACACACACCCATACAATGCGCACCACCCCGTGATGTTTTTCTCACTCCTACTAGTGAATGTAATGTAACACACACCCATACAATGCGCACCACCCCGTGATGTTTTTCTCACTCCTACTAGTGAATGTAATGTAACACACACCCATACAATGCGCACCACCCCGTGATGTTTTACTCACTGATACTAGTGAATGTAATGTAACACACACCCATACAATGCGCACCACCCCATGATGTTTTTCTCACTCCTACTAGTGAATGTAATGTAACACACACCCATACAATGCGCACCACCCCGTGATGTTTTTCTCACTCCTACTAGTGAATGTAATGTAACACACACCCATACAATGCGCACCACCCCGTGATGTTTTTCTCACTCCTACTAGTGAATGTAATGTAGCAAACACCCATACAATGCGCACCACCCCGTGATGTTTTTCTCACTCCTACTAGTGAATGTAATGTAGCACACACCCATACAATGCGCACCACCCCGTGATGTTTTTCTCACTCCTACAAGTGAATGTAATGTAGCACACACCCATACAATGCGCACCACCCCGTGATGTTTTTCTCACTCCTACTAGTGAATGTAATGTAGCACGCACCCATACAATGCGCACCACCCCGTGATGTTTTTCTCACTGCTACTAGTGAATGTAATGTAACACACACCCATACAATGCGCACAACCCCGTGATGTTTTTCTCACTCCTACTAGTGAATGTAATGTAACACACACCCATACAATGCGCACCACCCCGTGATGTTTTTCTCACTCCTACTAGTGAATGTAATGTAACACACACCCATACAATGCGCACCACCCCGTGATGTTTTTCTCACTCCTACTAGTGAATGTAATGTAACACACACCCATACAATGCGCACCACCCCGTGATGTTTTTCTCACTCCTACAAGTGAATGTAATGTAACACACACCCATACAATGCGCACCACCCCGTGATGTTTTTCTCACTCCTACTAGTGAATGTAATGTAACACACACCCATACAATGCGCACCACCCCGTGATGTTTTTCTCACTCCTACTAGTGAATGTAATGTAGCACACACCCATACAATGCGCACCACCCCGTGATGTTTTTCTCACTTTACTACTGAATGTAATGTAACACACACCCATACAATGCGCACCACCCTGTGAAGTTTTTCTCACTCCTACTAGTGAATGTAATGTATCACACACCCATACAATGCGCACCACCCCGTGATGTTTTTCTCACCTCTACTAGTGAATGTAATGTAACACACACCCATACAATGCGCACCACCCCGTGATGTTTTTCTCACCGCTACTAGTGAATGTAATGTAACACACACCCGTACAATGCGCACCACCCCGTGATGTTTTTCTCACTCCTACTAGTGAATGTAATGTAACACACACCCGTACAATACGCACCACCCCGTGATGTTTTTCTCACTCCTACTAGTGAATCTAATGTAACACACACCCGTACAATAGGCACCACTCCGTGATATTTTTCTCACTCCTACTAGTGAATCTAATGTTACACACACCCATACAATGCGCACCACCCCATGATGTTTTTCTCTCTCCTACTAGTGAATGTAATGTAACACACACCCATACAATGCGCACCACCCCGTGATGTTTGTCTCACTCGTACTAGTGAATGTAATGTAACACACACCCATACAATGCGCACCACCCCGTGATGTTTTTCTCACTCCTACTAGTGAATGTAATGTAACACACACCCATACAATGCGCACCACCCTGTGATGTTTTACTCACTGCTACCAGTGAATGTAATGTAACACACACCCATACAATGCGCACCACCCCGTGATATTTTTCTCACTCCTACTAGTGAATGTAATGTAACACACACCCATACAATGCGCACCACCCCGTGATGTTTTTCTCACTCCTACTAGTGAATGTAATGTAGCACACACCCATACAATGCGCACCACCCCGTGATGTTTTTCTCACTCCTCCTAGAGAATGTAATGTAGCACACACCCATACAATGCGCACCACCCCGTGATGTTTTTCTCACTGCTACTAGTGAATGTAATGTAACACACACCCATACAATGCGCCCCACCCCGTGATGTTTTTCTCACTCCTACTAGTGAATGTAATGTAACACACACCCATACAATGCGCACCACCCCGTGATGTTTTTCTCACTCCTACTATTGAATGTACTGTAACACACACCCATACAATGCGCACCACCCCGTGATGTTTTTCTCACTCCTACTAGTGAATGTAATGTAACACACACCCATACAATGCGCACCACCCCGTGATGTTTTTCTCACTCCTACTAGTGAATGTAATGTAACACACACCCATACAATGCGCACCACCCCGTGATGTTTTTCTCACTCCTACTAGTGAATGTAATGTAACACACACCCATACAATGCGCACCACCCCGTGATGTATTTCTCACTCCTACTAGTGAATGTAATGTAACACACACCCATACAATGCGCACCACCCCGTGATGTTTTTCTCACTCCTACTAGTGAATGTAATGTAGCACACACCCATACAATGCGCACCACCCCGTGATGTTTTTCTCACTTTACTACTGAATGTAATGTAACACACACCCATACAATGCGCACCACCCCGTGATGTTTTTCCCACTCCTACTAGTGAATGTAATGTAACACACACCCATACAATGCGCACCACCCCGTGATGTTTCTCACTCCTACTAGTGAATGTAATGTAACACACACCCATACAATGCGGACCCCCCCGTGATGTTTTTCTCACTCCTACTAGTGAATGTAATGTAACACACACCCGTACAATGCGCACCCCCCCGTGATGTTTTTCTCACTCCTACTAGTGAATGTAATGTAACACACACCCGTACAATGCGCACCATCCCGTGATGTTTTTCTCACTCCTACTAGTGAATGTAATGTAACACACACCCGTACAATGCGCACCATCCCGTGATGTTTTTCTCACTCCTACTAGTGAATGTAATGTAACACACACCCATACAATGCGCACCACTCCGTGATGTTTTTCTCTCTGCTACTAGTGAATGTAATGTAACACACACCCATACAATGCGCACCACCCCGTAATGTTTTTCTCACTCCTACTAGTGAATGTAACGTAACACACACCCATACAATGGGCACCACCCAGTAACGTTTTTCTCACTCCTACTATTGAATGTAAGGTAACACACACCCGTACAATACGCACCACCCCGTGACGTTTTTCTCACTCCTACTAGTGAATGTAACGTAACACACACCCGTACAATGCGCACCACCCCGTGACGTTTTTCTCACTCCTACTAGTGAATGTAACGTAACACACACCCGTACAATGCGCACCACCCCGTGATGTTTTTCTCACTCCTACTAGTGAATGTAACGTAACACACACCCATACAATGCGCACCACCCCGTGATGTTTTTCTCACTCCTACTAGTGAATCTAATGTAACACACACCCATACAATGCGCACCACCCCGTGATGTTTTTCTCACTCCTACTAGTGAATCTAATGTAACACACACCCATACAATGTGCACCACCCAGTGATGTTTTTCTCACTCCTACTAGTGAATCTAATGTAACACACACCCATGCAATGCGCACCACCCCGTGATGTTTTTCTCACTCCTACTAGTGAATCTAATGTAACACACACCCATACAATGCGCACCACCCCGTGATGTTTTTCTCACTCCTACTAGTGAATGTAATGTAACACACACCCATACAATGCGCACCACACCGTGATGTTTTTCTCACTGCTACTAGTGAATGTAATGTAACACACACCCATACAATGCGCACCACCCCGGGATGTTTTTCTCTCTGCTACTAGTGAATGTAATGTCACACACACCCATACAATGCGCACCACCCCGTGATGTTTTTCTCACTCCTACTAGTGAATGTAATGTAACACACACCCATACAATGCGCACCACCCCGTGATGTTTTTCTCACTCCTACTAGTGAATGTAATGTAACACACACCCATTCAATGCGCACCACCCCGTGATGTTTTTCTCACTCCTACTAGTGAATGTAATGTAACACAGACCCATTCAATGCGCACCACCCCGTGATGTTTTTCTCACTCCTACTAGTGAATGTAATGTAACACACACCCACACAATGCGCACCACCCCGTGATGTCTTTCTCACTCCTACTAGTGAATCTAATGTAACACACACCCATACAATGCGGACCACCCCGTGATGTTTTTCTCACTCCTACTAGTGAATGTAATGTAACACACAGCCATACAATTCGCACCACCCCGTGATGTTTTTCTCACTCCTACTAGTGAATGTAACGTTACACACACCCATACAATGCGCACCACTCCGTGGTGTTTTTCTCACTCCTACTAGTGAATGTAACGTTACACACACCCATACAATGCGCACCACCCCATGATGTTTTTCTCACTGCTACTAGTGAATGTAACGTAACACACACCCATACAATGCGCACCACCCCGTGATGTTTTTCTCACTGCTACTAGTGAATGTAACGTAACACACACCCATACAATGCGCACCACCCCGTGATGTTTTTCTCACTCCTACTAGTTAATGTAATGTAACACACACCCATACAATGCGCACCACCCCGTGATGTTTTTCTCACTCCTACTAGTGAATGTAATGTAACACACACCCACACAATGCGCACCACCCCGTGATGTCTTTCTCACTCCTACTAGAGAATCTAATGTAACACACACCCATACAATGCGCACCACCCCGTGATGTTTTTCTCACTCCTACTAGTGAATGTAATGTAACACACACCCATACAATGCGCACCACCCCGTGATGTTTTTCTCACTCCTACTAGTGAATCTAATGTTACACACACCCATACAATGCGCACCACCCCGTGATGTTTTTCTCACTCCTACTAGTGAATGTAATGTAACACACACCCATACAATGCGCACCACCCCGTGATGTTTGTCTCACTCCTACTAGTGAATGTAATGTAACACACACCCATACAATGCGCACCACCCCGTGATGTTTTTCTCACTCCTACTAGTGAATGTAATGTAACACACACCCATACAATGCGCACCATCTCGTGATGTTTTTCTCACTCCTACTAGTGAATGTAATGTAACACACACCCATACAATGCGCACCACCCCGTGATGTTTTTCTCACTCCTACTAGTGAATGTAATGTAACACACACCCACACAATGCGCACCACCCCGTGATGTTTTTCTCACTCCTACTAGTTAATGTAATGTAACACACACCCATACAATGCGCACCACCCCGTGATGTTTTTCTCACTCCTACTAGTGAATGTAATGTAACACACACCCACACAATGCGCACCACCCCGTGATGTCTTTCTCACTCCTACTAGAGAATCTAATGTAACACACACCCATACAATGCGCACCACCCCGTGATGTTTTTCCCACTCCTACTAGTGAATGTAATGTAACACACACCCATACAATGCGCACCACCCCGTGATGTTTTTCTCACCTCTACTAGTGAATGTAATGTAACACACACCCGTACAATGCGCACCACCCCGTGATGTTTTTCTCACTCCTACTAGTGAATGTAATGTAACACACACCCGTACAATACGCACCACCCCGTGATGTTTTTCTCACTCCTACTAGTGAATGTAATGTAACACACACCCGTACAATACGCACCACCCCGTGATGTTTTTCTCACTCCTACAAGTGAATGTAATGTAACACACATCCATACAATGCGCACCACCCCGTGATGTTTTTCTCACTCCTACTAGTGAATGTAATGTAACACACACCCATACAATGCGCACCACTCCGTGATGTTTTTCTCTCTGCTACTAGTGAATGTAATGTAACACACACCCATACAATGCGCACCACCCCGTAATGTTTTTCTCACTCCTACTAGTGAATGTAACGTAACACACACCCATACAATGGGCACCACCCAGTAACGTTTTTCTCACTCCTACTATTGAATGTAACGTAACACACACCCGTACAATACGCACCACCCCGTGACGTTTTTCTCACTCCTACTAGTGAATGTAATGTAACACACACCCGTACAATGCGCACCATCCCGTGATGTTTTTCTCACTCCTACTAGTGAATGTAATGTAGCACACACCCATACAATGCGCACCACCCCGTGATGTTTTTCTCACTTGACTACTGAATGTAATGTAACACACACCCATACAATGCGCACCACCCCGTGATGTTTTTCTCACTCCTACTAGTGAATGTAATGTAACACACACCCATACAATGCGCACCACCCCGTGATGTTTTTCTCACTCCTACTAGTGAATGTAATGTAGCACACACCCATACAATGCGCACCACCCCGTGATGTTTTTCTCACTTTACTACTGAATGTAATGTAGCACACACCCATACAATGCGCACCACCCTGTGATGTTTTTCTCACTCCTACTAGTGAATGTAATGTATCACACACCCATATGATGCGCACCACCCCGTGATGTTTTTCTCACCTCTACTAGTGAATGTAATGTAACACACACCCATACAATGCGCACCACCCCGTGATGTTTTTCTCACCGCTACTAGTGAATGTAATGTAACACACACCCGTACAATGCGCACCACCCCGTGATGTTTTTCTCACTCCTACTAGTGAATGTAATGTAACACACACTCATACAATGCGCACCACCCCGTGATGTTTTTCTCACTCCTACTAGTGAATGTAATGTAACACACACCCATACAATGCGCACCACCCCGTGATGTTTTTCTCACTCCTACTAGTGAATGTAATGTAACACACACCCATACAATGCGCACCACCCCGTGATGTTTTTCTCACTCCTACTAGTGAATGTAATGTAACACACACCCATACAATGCGCACCACCCCGTGATGTTTTTCTCACTCCTATAAGTGAATGTAATGTAACACACACCCATACAATGCGCACCACCCCGTGATGTTTTTCTCACTCCTACTAGTGAATGTAATGTAACACACACCCACACAATGCGCACCACCCCGTGATGTCTTTCTCACTCCTACTAGAGAATCTAATGTAACACACACCCATACAATGCGCACCACCCCGTGATGTTTTTCTCACTCCTACTAGTGAATGTAATGTAACACACACCCATACAATGCGCACCACCCCGTGATGTTTTACTCACTGCTAGTAGTGAATGTAATGTAACACACACCCATACAATGCGCACCACCCCGTGATGTTTTTCTCACTGCTACTAGTGAATGTAATGTAACACACACCCATACAATGCGCACCACCCCGTGATGTTTTTCTCACTCCTACTAGTGAATGTAATGTAACACACACCCATACAATGCGCACCACCCCGTGATGTTTTTCTCACTCCTCCTAGTGAATGTAACGTAACACACACCCATACAATGCGCACCACCCCGTGATGTTTTTCTCACTTCTACTAGTGAATGTAATGTAACACACACCCATACAATGCGCACCACCCCGTGATGTTTTTCTCACTCCTACTAGTGAATGTAATGTAACAAACACCCATACAATGCGCACCACCCCGTGATGTTTTTCTCACTCCTACTAGTGAATGTAATGTAACACACACCCATACAATGCGCACCACCCCGTGATGTTTTACACACTGCTACTAGTGAATGTAATGTAACACACACCCATACAATGCGCACCACCCCGTGATGTTTTTCTCACTCCTACTAGTGAATGTAATGTAACACACACCCATACAATGCGCACCACCCCGTGATGTTTTTCTCACTCCTACTAGTGAATGTAATGTAACACACACCCATACAATGCGCACCACCCCGTGATGTTTTTCTCACTCCTACTAGTGAATGTAATGTAGCAAACACCCATACAATGCGCACCACCCCGTGATGTTTTTCTCACTCCTACTAGTGAATGTAATGTAGCACACACCCATACAATGCGCACCACCCCGTGATGTTTTTCTCACTCCTACAAGTGAATGTAATGTAGCACACACCCATACAATGCGCACCACCCCGTGATGTTTTTCTCACTCCTACTAGTGAATGTAATGTAGCACACACCCATACAATGCGCACCACCCCGTGATGTTTTTCTCACTGCTACTAGTGAATGTAATGTAACACACACCCATACAATGCGCACCACCCCGTGATGTTTTTCTCACTCCTACTAGTGAATGTAATGTAACACACACCCATACAATGCGCACCACCCCGTGATGTTTTTCTCACTCCTACTAGTGAATGTAATGTAACACACACCCATACAATGCGCACCACCCCGTGATGTTTTTCTCACTCCTACTAGTGAATGTAATGTAACACACACCCATACAATGCGCACCACCCCGTGATGTTTTTCTCACTCCTATAAGTGAATGTAATGTAACACACACCCATACAATGCGCACCACCCCGTGATGTTTTTCTCACTCCTACTAGTGAATGTAATGTAACACACACCCATACAATGCGCACCACCGCGTGATGTTTTTCTCACTCCTACTAGTTAATGTAATGTAGCACACACCCATACAATGCGCACCACCCCGTGATGTTTTTCTCACTCCTACTAGTGAATGTAATGTAGCACACACCCATACAATGCGCACCACCCCGTGATGTTTTTCTCACTTTACTACTGAATGTAATGTAACACACACCCATACAATGCGCACCACCCTGTGATGTTTTTCTCACTCCTACTAGTGAATGTAATGTATCACACACTCATACAATGCGCACCACCCCGTGATGTTTTTCTCACCTCTACTAGTGAATGTAATGTAACACACACCCATACAATGCGCACCACCCCGTGATGTTTTTCTCACCGCTACTAGTGAATGTAATGTAACACACACCCGTACAATGCGCAACACCCCGTGATGTTTTTCTCACTCCTACTAGTGAATGTAATGTAACACACACCCGTACAATACGCACCACCCCGTGATGTTTTTCTCACTCCTACTAGTGAATCTAATGTAACACACACCCGTACAATGCGCACCACCCCGTGATGTTTTTCTCACTCCTACTAGTGAATCTAATGTTACACACACCCATACAATGCGCACCACCCCATGATGTTTTTCTCTCTCCTACTAGTGAATGTAATGTAACACACACGCATACAATGCGCACCACCCCGTGATGTTTGTCTCACTCGTACTAGTGAATGTAATGTAACACACACCCATACAATGCGCACCACCCCGTTTTTCTCACTCCTCCTAGTGAATGTAATGTAGCACACACCCATACAATGCGCACCACCCCGTGATGTTTTTCTCACTGCTACTAGTGAATGTAATGTAACACACACCCATACAATGCGCACCACCCCGTGATGTTTTTCTCACTCCTACTAGTGAATGTAATGTAACACACACCCATACATTGCGCACCACCCCGTGATGTTTTTCTCACTCCTACTATTGAATGTACTGTAACACACACCCATACAATGCGCACCACCCCGTGATGTTTTTCTCACTCCTACTAGTGAATGTAATGTAACACACACCCATACAATGCGCACCACCCCGTGATGTTTTTCTCACTCCTACTAGTGAATGTAATGTAGCACACACCCATACAATGCGCACCACCCCGTGATGTTTTTCTCACTGCTACTAGTGAATGTAATGTAACACACACCTATACAATGCGCACAACCCCGTGATGTTTTTCTCACTCCTACTAGTGAATGTAATGTAACAGACACCCATACAATGCGCACCACCCCGTGATGTTTTTCTCACTCCTACTAGTGAATGTAATGTAACACACACCCATACAATGCGCACCACCCCGTGATGTTTTTCTCACTCCTACTAGTGAATGTAATGTAACACACACCCATACAATGCGCACCACCCCGTGATGTTTTTATCACTCCTACAAGTGAATGTAATGTAACACACACCCATACAATGCGCACCACCCCGTGATGTTTTTCTCACTCCTACTAGTGAATGTAATGTAACACACACCCATACAATGCGCACCACCCCGTGATGTTTTTCTCACTCCTACTAGTGAATGTAATGTAGCACACACCCATACAATCCGCACCACCCCGTGATGTTTTTGTCACTTTACTACTGAATGTAATGTAACACACACCCATACAATGCGCACCACCCTGTGATGTTTTTCTCACTCCTACTAGTGAATGTAATGTATCACACACCCATACAATGCGCACCACCCCGTGATGTTTTTCTCACCTCTACTAGTGAATGTAATGTAACACACACCCATACAATGCGCACCACCCCGTGATGTTTTTCTCACCGCTACTAGTGAATGTAATGTAACACACACCCGTACAATGCCCACCACCGCGTGATGTTTTTCTCACTCCTACTAGTGAATGTAATGTAACACACACCCGTACAATACGCACCACCCCGTGATGTTTTTCTCACTCCTACTAGTGAATCTAATGTAACACACACCTGTACAATGCGCACCACCCCGTGATGTTTTTCTCACTCCTACTAGTGAATCTAATGTTACACACACCCATACAATGCGCACCACCCCATGATGTTTTTCTCTCTCCTACTAGTGAATGTAACGTAACACACAGCCATACAATGCGTACCACCCCGTGATGTTTTTCTCACTGCTACTAGTGAATGTAACGTAACACACACCCATACAATGCGCACCACTCCGTGATGTTTTTCTCACTACTACTAGTGAATGTAACGTTACACACACCCATAAAATGCGCACAACCCCATGATGTTTTTCTCACTCCTACTAGTGAATGTAACGTAACACACACCCATACAATGCGCACCACCCTGTGATGTTTTTCTCACTCCTACTAATGAATGTAACGTAACACACACCCATACAATGCGCACCACCCCGTGATGTTTTTATCACTCCTCCTAGTGAATGTAACGTAACACACACCCATACAATGCGCACAACCCCGTGATGTTTTTCTCACTCCTCCTAGTGAATGTAATGTAACACACACCCATACAATGCGCACCACCCCGTGATGTTTTTCTCACTGCTACTAGTGAATGTAATGTAACACACACCCATACAATGCGCACCACCCCGTGATGTTTTTCTCACTGCTACTAGTGAATGTAATGTAACACACACCCATACAATGCGCACCACCCCGTGATGTTTTTCTCACTCCTACTAGTGAATGTAATGTAACACACACCCATACAATGCGCACCACTCCGTGATGTTTTTCTCTCTGCTACTAGTGAATGTAATGTAACACACACCCATACAATGCGCACCACCCCGTAATGTTTTTCTCACTCCTACTAGTGAATGTAACGTAACACACACCCATACAATGGGCACCACCCAGTAACGTTTTTCTCACTCCTACTATTGAATGTAACGTAACACACACCCGTACAATACGCACCACCCCGTGACGTTTTTCTCACTCCTACTAGTGAATGTAATGTAACACACACCCGTACAATGCGCACCATCCCGTGATGTTTTTCTCACTCCTACTAGTGAATGTAATGTAGCACACACCCATACAATGCGCACCACCCCGTGATGTTTTTCTCACTTTACTACTGAATGTAATGTAACACACACCCATACAATGCGCACGACCCCGTGATGTTTTTCTCACTCCTACTAGTGAATGTAATGTAACACACACCCATACAATGCGCACCACCCTGTGATGTTTTTCTCACTCCTACTAGTGAATGTAATGTAGCACACACCCATACAATGCGCACCACCCCGTGATGTTTTTCTCACTTTACTACTGAATGTAATGTAGCACACACCCATACAATGCGCACCACCCTGTGATGTTTTTCTCACTCCTACTAGTGAATGTAATGTATCACACACCCATATAATGCGCACCACCCCGTGATGTTTTTCTCACCTCTACTAGTGAATGTAATGTAACACACACCCATACAATGCGCACCACCCCGTGATGTTTTTCTCACCGCTACTAGTGAATGTAATATAACACACACCCGTACAATGCGCACCACCCCGTGATGTTTTTCTCACTCCTACTAGTGAATGTAATGTAACACACACCCATACAATGCGCACCACCCCGTGATGTTTTTCTCACTCCTACTAGTGAATGTAATGTAACACACACCCATACAATGCGCACCACCCCGTGATGTTTTTCTCACTCCTACTAGTGAATGTAATGTAACACACACCCATACAATGCGCACCACCCCGTGATGTTTTTCTCACTCCTACTAGTGAATGTAATGTAACACACACCCATACAATGCGCACCACCCCGTGATGTTTTTCTCACTCCTATAAGTGAATGTAATGTAACACACACCCATACAATGCGCACCACCCCGTGATGTTTTTCTCACTCCTACTAGTGAATGTAATGTAACACACACCCACACAATTTGCACCACCCCGTGATGTCTTTCTCACTCCTACTAGAGAATCTAATGTAACACACACCCATACAATGCGCACCACCCCGTGATGTTTTTCTCACTCCTACTAGTGAATGTAATGTAACACACACCCATACAATGCGCACCACCCCGTGATGTTTTACTCACTGCTAGTAGTGAATGTAATGTAACACACACCCATACAATGCGCACCACCCCGTGATGTTTTTCTCACTGCTACTAGTGAATGTAATGTAACACACACCCATACAATGCGCACCACCCCGTGATGTTTTTCTCACTCCTACTAGTGAATGTAATGTAACACACACCCATAAAATGCGCACCACCCCGTGATGTTTTTCTCACTCCTCCTAGTGAATGTAACGTAACACACACCCATACAATGCGCACCACCCCGTGATGTTTTTCTCACTTCTACTAGTGAATGTAATGTAACACACACCCATACAATGCGCACCACCCCGTGATGTTTTTCTCACTCCTACTAGTGAATGTAATGTAACAAACACCCATACAATGCGCACCACCCCGTGATGTTTTTCTCACTCCTACTAGTGAATGTAATGTAACACACACCCATACAATGCGCACCACCCCGTGATGTTTTACTCACTGCTACTAGTGAATGTAATGTAACACACACCCATACAATGCGCACCACCCCGTGATGTTTTTCTCACTCCTACTAGTGAATGTAATGTAACACACACCCATACAATGCGCACCACCCCGTGATGTTTTTCTCACTCCTACTAGTGAATGTAATGTAACACACACCCATACAATGCGCACCACCCCGTGATGTTTTTCTCACTCCTACTAGTGAATGTAATGTAGCAAACACCCATACAATGCGCACCACCCCGTGATGTTTTTCTCACTCCTACTAGTGAATGTAATGTAGCACACACCCATACAATGCGCACCACCCCGTGATGTTTTTCTCACTCCTACAAGTGAATGTAATGTAGCACACACCCATACAATGCGCACCACCCCGTGATGTTTTTCTCACTCCTACTAGTGAATGTAATGTAGCACACACCCATACAATGCGCACCACCCCGTGATGTTTTTCTCACTGCTACTAGTGAATGTAATGTAACACACACCCATACAATGCGCACCACCCCGTGATGTTTTTCTCACTCCTACTAGTGAATGTAATGTAACACACACCCATACAATGCGCACCACCCCGTGATGTTTTTCTCACTCCTACTAGTGAATGTAATGTAACACACACCCATACAATGCGCACCACCCCGTGATGTTTTTCTCACTCCTATAAGTGAATGTAATGTAACACACACCCATACAATGCGCACCACCCCGTGATGTTTTTCTCACTCCTACTAGTGAATGTAATGTAACACACACCCATACAATGCGCACCACCCCGTGATGTTTTTCTCACTCCTACTAGTGAATGTAATGTAGCACACACCCATACAATGCGCACCACCCCGTGATGTTTTTCTCACTTTACTACTGAATGTAATGTAACACACACCCATACAATGCGCACCACCCTGTGATGTTTTTCTCACTCCTACTAGTGAATGTAATGTATCACACACTCATACAATGCGCACCACCCCGTGATGTTTTTCTCACCTCTACTAGTGAATGTAATGTAACACACACCCATACAATGCGCACCACCCCGTGATGTTTTTCTCACCGCTACTAGTGAATGTAATGTAACACACACCCGTACAATGCGCAACACCCCGTGATGTTTTTCTCACTCCTACTAGTGAATGTAATGTAACACACACCCGTACAATACGCACCACCCCGTGATGTTTTTCTCACTCCTACTAGTGAATCTAATGTAACACACACCCGTACAATGCGCACCACCCCGTGATGTTTTTCTCACTCCTACTAGTGAATCTAATGTTACACACACCCATACAATGCGCACCACCCCATGATGTTTTTCTCTCTCCTACTAGTGAATGTAATGTAACACACACGCATACAATGCGCACCACCCCGTGATGTTTGTCTCACTCGTACTAGTGAATGTAATGTAACACACACCCATACAATGCGCACCACCCCGTTTTTCTCACTCCTCCTAGTGAATGTAATGTAGCACACACCCATACAATGCGCACCACCCCGTGATGTTTTTCTCACTGCTACTAGTGAATGTAATGTAACACACACCCATACAATGCGCACCACCCCGTGATGTTTTTCTCACTCCTACTAGTGAATGTAATGTAACACACACCCATACATTGCGCACCACCCCGTGATGTTTTTCTCACTCCTACTATTGAATGTACTGTAACACACACCCATACAATGCGCACCACCCCGTGATGTTTTTCTCACTCCTACTAGTGAATGTAATGTAACACACACCCATACAATGCGCACCACCCCGTGATGTTTTTCTCACTCCTACTAGTGAATGTAATGTAGCACACACCCATACAATGCGCACCACCCCGTGATGTTTTTCTCACTGCTACTAGTGAATGTAATGTAACACACACCCATACAATGCGCACAACCCCGTGATGTTTTTCTCACTCCTACTAGTGAATGTAATGTAACACACACCCATACAATGCGCACCACCCCGTGATGTTTTTCTCACTCCTACTAGTGAATGTAATGTAACACACACCCATACAATGCGCACCACCCCGTGATGTTTTTCTCACTCCTACTAGTGAATGTAATGTAACACACACCCATACAATGCGCACCACCCCGTGATGTTTTTATCACTCCTACAAGTGAATGTAATGTAACACACACCCATACAATGCGCACCACCCCGTGATGTTTTTCTCACTCCTACTAGTGAATGTAATGTAACACACACCCATACAATGCGCACCACCCCGTGATGTTTTTCTCACTCCTACTAGTGAATGTAATGTAGCACACACCCATACAATCCGCACCACCCCGTGATGTTTTTGTCACTTTACTACTGAATGTAATGTAACACACACCCATACAATGCGCACCACCCTGTGATGTTTTTCTCACTCCTACTAGTGAATGTAATGTATCACACACCCATACAATGCGCACCACCCCGTGATGTTTTTCTCACCTCTACTAGTGAATGTAATGTAACACACACCCATACAATGCGCACCACCCCGTGATGTTTTTCTCACCGCTACTAGTGAATGTAATGTAACACACACCCGTACAATGCCCACCACCGCGTGATGTTTTTCTCACTCCTACTAGTGAATGTAATGTAACACACACCCGTACAATACGCACCACCCCGTGATGTTTTTCTCACTCCTACTAGTGAATGTAATGTAGCAAACACCCATACAATGCGCACCACCCCGTGATGTTTTTCTCACTCCTACTAGTGAATGTAATGTAGCACACACCCATACAATGCGCACCACCCCGTGATGTTTTTCTCACTCCTACAAGTGAATGTAATGTAGCACACACCCATACAATGCGCACCACCCCGTGATGTTTTTCTCACTCCTACTAGTGAATGTAATGTAGCACACACCCATACAATGCGCACCACCCCGTGATGTTTTTCTCACTGCTACTAGTGAATGTAATGTAACACACACCCATACAATGCGCACCACCCCGTGATGTTTTTCTCACTCCTACTAGTGAATGTAATGTAACACACACCCATACAATGCGCACCACCCCGTGATGTTTTTCTCACTCCTACTAGTGAATGTAATGTAACACACACCCATACAATGCGCACCACCCCGTGATGTTTTTCTCACTCCTATAAGTGAATGTAATGTAACACACACCCATACAATGCGCACCACCCCGTGATGTTTTTCTCACTCCTACTAGTGAATGTAATGTAACACACACCCATACAATGCGCACCACCCCGTGATGTTTTTCTCACTCCTACTAGTGAATGTAATGTAGCACACACCCATACAATGCGCACCACCCCGTGATGTTTTTCTCACTTTACTACTGAATGTAATGTAACACACACCCATACAATGCGCACCACCCTGTGATGTTTTTCTCACTCCTACTAGTGAATGTAATGTATCACACACTCATACAATGCGCACCACCCCGTGATGTTTTTCTCACCTCTACTAGTGAATGTAATGTAACACACACCCATACAATGCGCACCACCCCGTGATGTTTTTCTCACCGCTACTAGTGAATGTAATGTAACACACACCCGTACAATGCGCAACACCCCGTGATGTTTTTCTCACTCCTACTAGTGAATGTAATGTAACACACACCCGTACAATACGCACCACCCCGTGATGTTTTTCTCACTCCTACTAGTGAATCTAATGTAACACACACCCGTACAATGCGCACCACCCCGTGATGTTTTTCTCACTCCTACTAGTGAATCTAATGTTACACACACCCATACAATGCGCACCACCCCATGATGTTTTTCTCTCTCCTACTAGTGAATGTAATGTAACACACACGCATACAATGCGCACCACCCCGTGATGTTTGTCTCACTCGTACTAGTGAATGTAATGTAACACACACCCATACAATGCGCACCACCCCGTTTTTCTCACTCCTCCTAGTGAATGTAATGTAGCACACACCCATACAATGCGCACCACCCCGTGATGTTTTTCTCACTGCTACTAGTGAATGTAATGTAACACACACCCATACAATGCGCACCACCCCGTGATGTTTTTCTCACTCCTACTAGTGAATGTAATGTAACACACACCCATACATTGCGCACCACCCCGTGATGTTTTTCTCACTCCTACTATTGAATGTACTGTAACACACACCCATACAATGCGCACCACCCCGTGATGTTTTTCTCACTCCTACTAGTGAATGTAATGTAACACACACCCATACAATGCGCACCACCCCGTGATGTTTTTCTCACTCCTACTAGTGAATGTAATGTAGCACACACCCATACAATGCGCACCACCCCGTGATGTTTTTCTCACTGCTACTAGTGAATGTAATGTAACACACACCCATACAATGCGCACAACCCCGTGATGTTTTTCTCACTCCTACTAGTGAATGTAATGTAACACACACCCATACAATGCGCACCACCCCGTGATGTTTTTCTCACTCCTACTAGTGAATGTAATGTAACACACACCCATACAATGCGCACCACCCCGTGATGTTTTTCTCACTCCTACTAGTGAATGTAATGTAACACACACCCATACAATGCGCACCACCCCGTGATGTTTTTATCACTCCTACAAGTGAATGTAATGTAACACACACCCATACAATGCGCACCACCCCGTGATGTTTTTCTCACTCCTACTAGTGAATGTAATGTAACACACACCCATACAATGCGCACCACCCCGTGATGTTTTTCTCACTCCTACTAGTGAATGTAATGTAGCACACACCCATACAATCCGCACCACCCCGTGATGTTTTTGTCACTTTACTACTGAATGTAATGTAACACACACCCATACAATGCGCACCACCCTGTGATGTTTTTCTCACTCCTACTAGTGAATGTAATGTATCACACACCCATACAATGCGCACCACCCCGTGATGTTTTTCTCACCTCTACTAGTGAATGTAATGTAACACACACCCATACAATGCGCACCACCCCGTGATGTTTTTCTCACCGCTACTAGTGAATGTAATGTAACACACACCCGTACAATGCCCACCACCGCGTGATGTTTTTCTCACTCCTACTAGTGAATGTAATGTAACACACACCCGTACAATACGCACCACCCCGTGATGTTTTTCTCACTCCTACTAGTGAATCTAATGTAACACACACCCGTACAATGCGCACCACCCCGTGATGTTTTTCTCACTCCTACTAGTGAATCTAATGTTACACACACCCATACAATGCGCACCACCCCATGATGTTTTTCTCTCTCCTACTAGTGAATGTAACGTAACACACAGCCATACAATGCGTACCACCCCGTGATGTTTTTCTCACTGCTACTAGTGAATGTAACGTAACACACACCCATACAATGCGCACCACTCCGTGATGTTTTTCTCACTACTACTAGTGAATGTAACGTTACACACACCCATAAAATGCGCACAACCCCATGATGTTTTTCTCACTCCTACTAGTGAATGTAACGTAACACACACCCATACAATGCGCACCACCCCGTGATGTTTTTCTCACTCCTACTAATGAATGTAACGTAACACACACCCATACAATGCGCACCACCCCGTGATGTTTTTATCACTCCTCCTAGTGAATGTAACGTAACACACACCCATACAATGCGCACCACCCCGTGATGTTTTTCTCACTCCTACTAGTGAATGTAATGTAACACACACCCATACAATGCGCACCACCCCGTGATGTTTTTCTCACTCCTACTAGTGAATGTAATGTAGCACACACCCATACAATCCGCACCACCCCGTGATGTTTTTGTCACTTTACTACTGAATGTAATGTAACACACACCCATACAATGCGCACCACCCTGTGATGTTTTTCTCACGCCTACTAGTGAATGTAATGTATCACACACCCATACAATGCGCACCACCCCGTGATGTTTTTCTCACCTCTACTAGTGAATGTAATGTAACACACACCCATACAATGCGCACCACCCCGTGATGTTTTTCTCACCGCTACTAGTGAATGTAATGTAACACACACCCGTACAATGCCCACCACCGCGTGATGTTTTTCTCACTCCTACTAGTGAATGTAATGTAACACACACCCGTACAATACGCACCACCCCGTGATGTTTTTCTCACTCCTACTAGTGAATCTAATGTAACACACACCCGTACAATGCGCACCACCCCGTGATGTTTTTCTCACTCCTACTAGTGAATCTAATGTTACACACACCCATACAATGCGCACCACCCCATGATGTTTTTCTCTCTCCTACTAGTGAATGTAACGTAACACACAGCCATACAATGCGTACCACCCCGTGATGTTTTTCTCACTGCTACTAGTGAATGTAACGTAACACACACCCATACAATGCGCACCACTCCGTGATGTTTTTCTCACTACTACTAGTGAATGTAACGTTACACACACCCATAAAATGCGCACAACCCCATGATGTTTTTCTCACTCCTACTAGTGAATGTAACGTAACACACACCCATACAATGCGCACCACCCCGTGATGTTTTTCTCACTCCTACTAATGAATGTAACGTAACACACACCCATACAATGCGCACCACCCCGTGATGTTTTTATCACTCCTCCTAGTGAATGTAACGTAACACACACCCATACAATGCGCACAACCCCGTGATGTTTTTCTCACTCCTCCTAGTGAATGTAATGTAACACACACCCATACAATGCGCACCACCCCGTGATGTTTTTCTCACTGCTACTAGTGAATGTAATGTAACACACACCCATACAATGCGCACCACCCCGTGATGTTTTTCTCACTGCTACTAGTGAATGTAATGTAACACACACCCATACAATGCGCACCACCCCGTGATGTTTTTCTCACTCCTACTAGTGAATGTAATGTAACACACACCCATACAATGCGCACCACTCCGTGATGTTTTTCTCTCTGCTACTAGTGAATGTAATGTAACACACACCCATACAATGCGCACCACCCCGTAATGTTTTTCTCACTCCTACTAGTGAATGTAACGTAACACACACCCATACAATGGGCACCACCCAGTAACGTTTTTCTCACTCCTACTATTGAATGTAACGTAACACACACCCGTACAATACGCACCACCCCGTGACGTTTTTCTCACTCCTACTAGTGAATGTAATGTAACACACACCCGTACAATGCGCACCATCCCGTGATGTTTTTCTCACTCCTACTAGTGAATGTAATGTAGCACACACCCATACAATGCGCACCACCCCGTGATGTTTTTCTCACTTTACTACTGAATGTAATGTAACACACACCCATACAATGCGCACGACCCCGTGATGTTTTTCTCACTCCTACTAGTGAATGTAATGTAACACACACCCATACAATGCGCACCACCCTGTGATGTTTTTCTCACTCCTACTAGTGAATGTAATGTAGCACACACCCATACAATGCGCACCACCCCGTGATGTTTTTCTCACTTTACTACTGAATGTAATGTAGCACACACCCATACAATGCGCACCACCCTGTGATGTTTTTCTCACTCCTACTAGTGAATGTAATGTATCACACACCCATATAATGCGCACCACCCCGTGATGTTTTTCTCACCTCTACTAGTGAATGTAATGTAACACACACCCATACAATGCGCACCACCCCGTGATGTTTTTCTCACCGCTACTAGTGAATGTAATATAACACACACCCGTACAATGCGCACCACCCCGTGATGTTTTTCTCACTCCTACTAGTGAATGTAATGTAACACACACCCATACAATGCGCACCACCCCGTGATGTTTTTCTCACTCCTACTAGTGAATGTAATGTAACACACACCCATACAATGCGCACCACCCCGTGATGTTTTTCTCACTCCTACTAGTGAATGTAATGTAACACACACCCATACAATGCGCACCACCCCGTGATGTTTTTCTCACTCCTACTAGTGAATGTAATGTAACACACACCCATACAATGCGCACCACCCCGTGATGTTTTTCTCACTCCTATAAGTGAATGTAATGTAACACACACCCATACAATGCGCACCACCCCGTGATGTTTTTCTCACTCCTACTAGTGAATGTAATGTAACACACACCCACACAATGCGCACCACCCCGTGATGTCTTTCTCACTCCTACTAGAGAATCTAATGTAACACACACCCATACAATGCGCACCACCCCGTGATGTTTTTCTCACTCCTACTAGTGAATGTAATGTAACACACACCCATACAATGCGCACCACCCCGTGATGTTTTACTCACTGCTAGTAGTGAATGTAATGTAACACACACCCATACAATGCGCACCACCCCGTGATGTTTTTCTCACTGCTACTAGTGAATGTAATGTAACACACACCCATACAATGCGCACCACCCCGTGATGTTTTTCTCACTCCTACTAGTGAATGTAATGTAACACACACCCATACAATGCGCACCACCCCGTGATGTTTTTCTCACTCCTCCTAGTGAATGTAACGTAACACACACCCATACAATGCGCACCACCCCGTGATGTTTTTCTCACTTCTACTAGTGAATGTAATGTAACACACACCCATACAATGCGCACCACCCCGTGATGTTTTTCTCACTCCTACTAGTGAATGTAATGTAACAAACACCCATACAATGCGCACCACCCCGTGATGTTTTTCTCACTCCTACTAGTGAATGTAATGTAACACACACCCATACAATGCGCACCACCCCGTGATGTTTTACTCACTGCTACTAGTGAATGTAATGTAACACACACCCATACAATGCGCACCACCCCGTGATGTTTTTCTCACTCCTACTAGTGAATGTAATGTAACACACACCCATACAATGCGCACCACCCCGTGATGTTTTTCTCACTCCTACTAGTGAATGTAATGTAACACACACCCATACAATGCGCACCACCCCGTGATGTTTTTCTCACTCCTACTAGTGAATGTAATGTAGCAAACACCCATACAATGCGCACCACCCCGTGATGTTTTTCTCACTCCTACTAGTGAATGTAATGTAGCACACACCCATACAATGCGCACCACCCCGTGATGTTTTTCTCACTCCTACAAGTGAATGTAATGTAGCACACACCCATACAATGCGCACCACCCCGTGATGTTTTTCTCACTCCTACTAGTGAATGTAATGTAGCACACACCCATACAATGCGCACCACCCCGTGATGTTTTTCTCACTGCTACTAGTGAATGTAATGTAACACACACCCATACAATGCGCACCACCCCGTGATGTTTTTCTCACTCCTACTAGTGAATGTAATGTAACACACACCCATACAATGCGCACCACCCCGTGATGTTTTTCTCACTCCTACTAGTGAATGTAATGTAACACACACCCATACAATGCGCACCACCCCGTGATGTTTTTCTCACTCCTATAAGTGAATGTAATGTAACACACACCCATACAATGCGCACCACCCCGTGATGTTTTTCTCACTCCTACTAGTGAATGTAATGTAACACACACCCATACAATGCGCACCACCCCGTGATGTTTTTCTCACTCCTACTAGTGAATGTAATGTAGCACACACCCATACAATGCGCACCACCCCGTGATGTTTTTCTCACTTTACTACTGAATGTAATGTAACACACACCCATACAATGCGCACCACCCTGTGATGTTTTTCTCACTCCTACTAGTGAATGTAATGTATCACACACTCATACAATGCGCACCACCCCGTGATGTTTTTCTCACCTCTACTAGTGAATGTAATGTAACACACACCCATACAATGCGCACCACCCCGTGATGTTTTTCTCACCGCTACTAGTGAATGTAATGTAACACACACCCGTACAATGCGCAACACCCCGTGATGTTTTTCTCACTCCTACTAGTGAATGTAATGTAACACACACCCGTACAATACGCACCACCCCGTGATGTTTTTCTCACTGCTACTAGTGAATCTAATGTAACACACACCCGTACAATGCGCACCACCCCGTGATGTTTTTCTCACTCCTACTAGTGAATCTAATGTTACACACACCCATACAATGCGCACCACCCCATGATGTTTTTCTCTCTCCTACTAGTGAATGTAATGTAACACACACGCATACAATGCGCACCACCCCGTGATGTTTGTCTCACTCGTACTAGTGAATGTAATGTAACACACACCCATACAATGCGCACCACCCCGTTTTTCTCACTCCTCCTAGTGAATGTAATGTAGCACACACCCATACAATGCGCACCACCCCGTGATGTTTTTCTCACTGCTACTAGTGAATGTAATGTAACACACACCCATACAATGCGCACCACCCCGTGATGTTTTTCTCACTCCTACTAGTGAATGTAATGTAACACACACCCATACATTGCGCACCACCCCGTGATGTTTTTCTCACTCCTACTATTGAATGTACTGTAACACACACCCATACAATGCGCACCACCCCGTGATGTTTTTCTCACTCCTACTAGTGAATGTAATGTAACACACACCCATACAATGCGCACCACCCCGTGATGTTTTTCTCACTCCTACTAGTGAATGTAATGTAGCACACACCCATACAATGCGCACCACCCCGTGATGTTTTTCTCACTGCTACTAGTGAATGTAATGTAACACACACCCATACAATGCGCACAACCCCGTGATGTTTTTCTCACTCCTACTAGTGAATGTAATGTAACACACACCCATACAATGCGCACCACCCCGTGATGTTTTTCTCACTCCTACTAGTGAATGTAATGTAACACACACCCATACAATGCGCACCACCCCGTGATGTTTTTCTCACTCCTACTAGTGAATGTAATGTAACACACACCCATACAATGCGCACCACCCCGTGATGTTTTTATCACTCCTACAAGTGAATGTAATGTAACACACACCCATACAATGCGCACCACCCCGTGATGTTTTTCTCACTCCTACTAGTGAATGTAATGTAACACACACCCATACAATGCGCACCACCCCGTGATGTTTTTCTCACTCCTACTAGTGAATGTAATGTAGCACACACCCATACAATCCGCACCACCCCGTGATGTTTTTGTCACTTTACTACTGAATGTAATGTAACACACACCCATACAATGCGCACCACCCTGTGATGTTTTTCTCACTCCTACTAGTGAATGTAATGTATCACACACCCATACAATGCGCACCACCCCGTGATGTTTTTCTCACCTCTACTAGTGAATGTAATGTAACACACACCCATACAATGCGCACCACCCCGTGATGTTTTTCTCACCGCTACTAGTGAATGTAATGTAACACACACCCGTACAATGCCCACCACCGCGTGATGTTTTTCTCACTCCTACTAGTGAATGTAATGTAACACACACCCGTACAATACGCACCACCCCGTGATGTTTTTCTCACTCCTACTAGTGAATCTAATGTAACACACACCCGTACAATGCGCACCACCCCGTGATGTTTTTCTCACTCCTACTAGTGAATCTAATGTTACACACACCCATACAATGCGCACCACCCCATGATGTTTTTCTCTCTCCTACTAGTGAATGTAACGTAACACACAGCCATACAATGCGTACCACCCCGTGATGTTTTTCTCACTGCTACTAGTGAATGTAACGTAACACACACCCATACAATGCGCACCACTCCGTGATGTTTTTCTCACTACTACTAGTGAATGTAACGTTACACACACCCATAAAATGCGCACAACCCCATGATGTTTTTCTCACTCCTACTAGTGAATGTAACGTAACACACACCCATACAATGCGCACCACCCCGTGATGTTTTTCTCACTCCTACTAATGAATGTAACGTAACACACACCCATACAATGCGCACCACCCCGTGATGTTTTTATCACTCCTCCTAGTGAATGTAACGTAACACACACCCATACAATGCGCACCACCCCGTGATGTTTTTCTCACTCCTACTAGTGAATGTAATGTAACACACACCCATACAATGCGCACCACCCCGTGATGTTTTTCTCACTCCTACTAGTGAATGTAATGTAGCACACACCCATACAATCCGCACCACCCCGTGATGTTTTTGTCACTTTACTACTGAATGTAATGTAACACACACCCATACAATGCGCACCACCCTGTGATGTTTTTCTCACGCCTACTAGTGAATGTAATGTATCACACACCCATACAATGCGCACCACCCCGTGATGTTTTTCTCACCTCTACTAGTGAATGTAATGTAACACACACCCATACAATGCGCACCACCCCGTGATGTTTTTCTCACCGCTACTAGTGAATGTAATGTAACACACACCCGTACAATACACACCACCGCGTGATGTTTTTCTCACTCCTACTAGTGAATGTAATGTAACACACACCCGTACAATACGCACCACCCCGTGATGTTTTTCTCACTCCTACTAGTGAATCTAATGTAACACACACCCGTACAATGCGCACCACCCCGTGATGTTTTTCTCACTCCTACTAGTGAATCTAATGTTACACACACCCATACAATGCGCACCACCCCATGATGTTTTTCTCTCTCCTACTAGTGAATGTAACGTAACACACAGCCATACAATGCGTACCACCCCGTGATGTTTTTCTCACTGCTACTAGTGAATGTAACGTAACACACACCCATACAATGCGCACCACTCCGTGATGTTTTTCTCACTACTACTAGTGAATGTAACGTTACACACACCCATAAAATGCGCACAACCCCATGATGTTTTTCTCACTCCTACTAGTGAATGTAACGTAACACACACCCATACAATGCGCACCACCCCGTGATGTTTTTCTCACTCCTACTAATGAATGTAACGTAACACACACCCATACAATGCGCACCACCCCGTGATGTTTTTATCACTCCTCCTAGTGAATGTAACGTAACACACACCCATACAATGCGCACAACCCCGTGATGTTTTTCTCACTCCTCCTAGTGAATGTAATGTAACACACACCCATACAATGCGCACCACCCCGTGATGTTTTTCTCACTGCTACTAGTGAATGTAATGTAACACACACCCATACAATGCGCACCACCCCGTGATGTTTTTCTCACTGCTACTAGTGAATGTAATGTAACACACACCCATACAATGCGCACCACCCCGTGATGTTTTTCTCACTCCTACTAGTGAATGTAATGTAACACACACCCATACAATGCGCACCACTCCGTGATGTTTTTCTCTCTGCTACTAGTGAATGTAATGTAACACACACCCATACAATGCGCACCACCCCGTAATGTTTTTCTCACTCCTACTAGTGAATGTAACGTAACACACACCCATACAATGGGCACCACCCAGTAACGTTTTTCTCACTCCTACTATTGAATGTAACGTAACACACACCCGTACAATACGCACCACCCCGTGACGTTTTTCTCACTCCTACTAGTGAATGTAATGTAACACACACCCGTACAATGCGCACCATCCCGTGATGTTTTTCTCACTCCTACTAGTGAATGTAATGTAGCACACACCCATACAATGCGCACCACCCCGTGATGTTTTTCTCACTTTACTACTGAATGTAATGTAACACACACCCATACAATGCGCACCACCCCGTGATGTTTTTCTCACTCCTACTAGTGAATGTAATGTAACACACACCCATACAATGCGCACCACCCTGTGATGTTTTTCTCACTCCTACTAGTGAATGTAATGTAGCACACACCCATACAATGCGCACCACCCCGTGATGTTTTTCTCACTTTACTACTGAATGTAATGTAGCACACACCCATACAATGCGCACCACCCTGTGATGTTTTTCTCACTCCTACTAGTGAATGTAATGTATCACACACCCATATAATGCGCACCACCCCGTGATGTTTTTCTCACCTCTACTAGTGAATGTAATGTAACACACACCCATACAATGCGCACCACCCCGTGATGTTTTTCTCACCGCTACTAGTGAATGTAATGTAACACACACCCGTACAATGCGCACCACCCCGTGATGTTTTTCTCACTCCTACTAGTGAATGTAATGTAACACACACCCATACAATGCGCACCACCCCGTGATGTTTTTCTCACTCCTACTAGTGAATGTAATGTAACACACACCCATACAATGCGCACCACCCCGTGATGTTTTTCTCACTCCTACTAGTGAATGTAATGTAACACACACCCATACAATGCGCACCACCCCGTGATGTTTTTCTCACTCCTACTAGTGAATGTAATGTAACACACACCCATACAATGCGCACCACCCCGTGATGTTTTTCTCACTCCTATAAGTGAATGTAATGTAACACACACCCATACAATGCGCACCACCCCGTGATGTTTTTCTCACTCCTACTAGTGAATGTAATGTAACACACACCCACACAATGCGCACCACCCCGTGATGTCTTTCTCACTCCTACTAGAGAATCTAATGTAACACACACCCATACAATGCGCACCACCCCGTGATGTTTTTCTCACTCCTACTAGTGAATGTAATGTAACACACACCCATACAATGCGCACCACCCCGTGATGTTTTTCTCACTCCTACTAGTGAATGTAATGTAGCACACACCCATACAATGCGCACCACCCCGTGATGTTTTTCTCACTCCTACAAGTGAATGTAATGTAGCACACACCCATACAATGCGCACCACCCCGTGATGTTTTTCTCACTCCTACTAGTGAATGTAATGTAGCACACACCCATACAATGCGCACCACCCCGTGATGTTTTTCTCACTGCTACTAGTGAATGTAATGTAACACACACCCATACAATGCGCACCACCCCGTGATGTTTTTCTCACTCCTACTAGTGAATGTAATGTAACACACACCCATACAATGCGCACCACCCCGTGATGTTTTTCTCACTCCTACTAGTGAATGTAATGTAACACACACCCATACAATGCGCACCACCCCGTGATGTTTTTCTCACTCCTACTAGTGAATGTAATGTAACACACACCCATACAATGCGCACCACCCCGTGATGTTTTTCTCACTCCTATAAGTGAATGTAATGTAACACACACCCATACAATGCGCACCACCCCGTGATGTTTTTCTCACTCCTACTAGTGAATGTAATGTAACACACACCCATACAATGCGCACCACCCCGTGATGTTTTTCTCACTCCTACTAGTGAATGTAATGTAGCACACACCCATACAATGCGCACCACCCCGTGATGTTTTTCTCACTTTACTACTGAATGTAATGTAACACACACCCATACAATGCGCACCACCCTGTGATGTTTTTCTCACTCCTACTAGTGAATGTAATGTATCACACACTCATACAATGCGCACCACCCCGTGATGTTTTTCTCACCTCTACTAGTGAATGTAATGTAACACACACCCATACAATGCGCACCACCCCGTGATGTTTTTCTCACCGCTACTAGTGAATGTAATGTAACACACACCCGTACAATGCGCAACACCCCGTGATGTTTTTCTCACTCCTACTAGTGAATGTAATGTAACACACACCCGTACAATACGCACCACCCCGTGATGTTTTTCTCACTCCTACTAGTGAATCTAATGTAACACACACCCGTACAATGCGCACCACCCCGTGATGTTTTTCTCACTCCTACTAGTGAATCTAATGTTACACACACCCATACAATGCGCACCACCCCATGATGTTTTTCTCTCTCCTACTAGTGAATGTAATGTAACACACACGCATACAATGCGCACCACCCCGTGATGTTTGTCTCACTCGTACTAGTGAATGTAATGTAACACACACCCATACAATGCGCACCACCCCGTTTTTCTCACTCCTCCTAGTGAATGTAATGTAGCACACACCCATACAATGCGCACCACCCCGTGATGTTTTTCTCACTGCTACTAGTGAATGTAATGTAACACACACCCATACAATGCGCACCACCCCGTGATGTTTTTCTCACTCCTACTAGTGAATGTAATGTAACACACACCCATACATTGCGCACCACCCCGTGATGTTTTTCTCACTCCTACTATTGAATGTACTGTAACACACACCCATACAATGCGCACCACCCCGTGATGTTTTTCTCACTCCTACTAGTGAATGTAATGTAACACACACCCATACAATGCGCACCACCCCGTGATGTTTTTCTCACTCCTACTAGTGAATGTAATGTAGCACACATCCATACAATGCGCACCACCCCGTGATGTTTTTCTCACTGCTACTAGTGAATGTAATGTAACACACACCCATACAATGCGCACAACCCCGTGATGTTTTTCTCACTCCTACTAGTGAATGTAATGTAACACACACCCATACAATGCGCACCACCCCGTGATGTTTTTCTCACTCCTACTAGTGAATGTAATGTAACACACACCCATACAATGCGCACCACCCCGTGATGTTTTTCTCACTCCTACTAGTGAATGTAATGTAACACACACCCATACAATGCGCACCACCCCGTGATGTTTTTATCACTCCTACAAGTGAATGTAATGTAACACACACCCATACAATGCGCACCACCCCGTGATGTTTTTCTCACTCCTACTAGTGAATGTAATGTAACACACACCCATACAATGCGCACCACCCCGTGATGTTTTTCTCACTCCTACTAGTGAATGTAATGTAGCACACACCCATACAATCCGCACCACCCCGTGATGTTTTTGTCACTTTACTACTGAATGTAATGTAACACACACCCATACAATGCGCACCACCCTGTGATGTTTTTCTCACTCCTACTAGTGAATGTAATGTATCACACACCCATACAATGCGCACCACCCCGTGATGTTTTTCTCACCTCTACTAGTGAATGTAATGTAACACACACCCATACAATGCGCACCACCCCGTGATGTTTTTCTCACCGCTACTAGTGAATGTAATGTAACACACACCCGTACAATGCCCACCACCGCGTGATGTTTTTCTCACTCCTACTAGTGAATGTAATGTAACACACACCCGTACAATACGCACCACCCCGTGATGTTTTTCTCACTCCTACTAGTGAATCTAATGTAACACACACCCGTACAATGCGCACCACCCCGTGATGTTTTTCTCACTCCTACTAGTGAATCTAATGTTACACACACCCATACAATGCGCACCACCCCATGATGTTTTTCTCTCTCCTACTAGTGAATGTAACGTAACACACAGCCATACAATGCGTACCACCCCGTGATGTTTTTCTCACTGCTACTAGTGAATGTAACGTAACACACACCCATACAATGCGCACCACTCCGTGATGTTTTTCTCACTACTACTAGTGAATGTAACGTTACACACACCCATAAAATGCGCACAACCCCATGATGTTTTTCTCACTCCTACTAGTGAATGTAACGTAACACACACCCATACAATGCGCACCACCCCGTGATGTTTTTCTCACTCCTACTAATGAATGTAACGTAACACACACCCATACAATGCGCACCACCCCGTGATGTTTTTATCACTCCTCCTAGTGAATGTAACGTAACACACACCCATACAATGCGCACAACCCCGTGATGTTTTTCTCACTCCTCCTAGTGAATGTAATGTAACACACACCCATACAATGCGCACCACCCCGTGATGTTTTTCTCACTGCTACTAGTGAATGTAATGTAACACACACCCATACAATCCGCACCACCCCGTGATGTTTTTCTCACTCCTACTAGTGAATGTAATGTAACACACACCCATACAATGCGCACCACCCCGTGATGTTTTTCTCACGCCTACTAGTGAAAGTAATGTAACACACACCCATACAATGCGCACCACCCCGTGATGTTTTTCTCACTCCTACTAGTGAATGTAATGTAACACACACCCATACAATGCGCACCACCCCGTGATGTTTTTCTCACTCCTACTAGTGAATGTAATGTAACACACACCCATACAATGCACACCACCCCGTGATGTTTTTCTCACTCCTACTAGTGAATGTAATGTAGCACACACCCATACAATGCGCACCACCCCGTGATGTTTTTCTCACTCCTACTAGTGAATGTAATGTAGCACACACCCATACAATGCGCACCACCCCGTGATGTTTTTCTCACTCCTACTAGTGAATGTAATGTAGCACACACCCATACAATGCGCACCACCCCGTGATGTTTTTCTCACTCCTACTAGTGAATGTAATGTAGCACACACCCATACATTGCGCACCACCCCGTGATGTTTTTCTCACTGCTACTAGTGAATGTAATGTAACACACACCCATACAATGCGCACCACCCCGTGATGTTTTTCTCACTCCTTCTAGTGAATGTAATGTAACACACACCCATACAATGCGCACCACCCCGTGATGTTTTTCTCACTCCTACTAATGAATCTAATGTAACACACACCCATACAATGCGCACCACCCCGTGATGTTTTTCTCACTCCTACTAGTGAATCTAATGTAACACAAACCCATACAATGCGCACCACACCGTGATGTTTTTCTCACTGCTACTAGTGAATGTAATGTAACACACACCCATACAATGGGCACCACTCCGTGATGTTTTTCTCTCTGCTACTAGTGAATGTAATGTAACACACACCCATACAATGCGCACCACCCCGTGATGTTTTTCTCACTGCTACTAGTTAATGAAATGTAACACACACCCATACAATGCGCACCACCCCGTGATGTTTTTCTCACTCCTACTAGTGAATGTAATGTAACACACACCCATACAATGCGCACCACCCCGTGATGTTTTTCTCACTCCTACTAGTGAATGTAATGTAACACACACCCACACAATGCGCACCACCCCGTGATGTCTTTCTCACTCCTACTAGTGAATCTAATGTAACACACACCCATACAATGCGCACCACCCCGTGATGTTTTTCTCACTCCTACTAGTGAATGTAATGTAACACACACCCATACAATGCGCACCACCCCGTGATGTTTGTCTCACTCCTACTAGTGAATGTAATGTAACACACACCCATACAATGCGCACCACCCCGTGATGTTTTTCTCACTCTTACTAGTGAATGTAATGTAACACACACCCATACAATGCGCACCACCTCGTGATGTTTTTCTCACTCCTACTAGTGAATGTAATGTAACACACAGCCATACAATGCGCACCACCCCGTGATGTTTTTCTCACTCCTACTAGTGAATGTAATGTAACACACACCCATACAATGCGCACCACCCCGTGATGTTTTTCTCACTCCTACTAGTGAATGTAATGTAGCAAACACCCATACAATGCGCACCACCCCGTGATGTTTTTCTCACTCCTACTAGTGAATGTAATGTAGCACACACCTATACAATGCGCACCACCCCGTGATGTTTTTCTCACTCCTACAAGTGAATGTAATGTAGCACACACCCATACAATGCGCACCACCCCGTGATGTTTTTCTCACTCCTACTAGTGAATGTAATGTAGCACACACCCATACAATGCGCACCACCCCGTGATGTTTTTCTCACTGCTACTAGTGAATGTAATGTAACACACACCCATACAATGCGCACAACCCTGTGATGTTTTTCTCACTCCTACTAGTGAATGTAATGTAACACACACCCATACAATGCGCACCACCCCGTGATGTTTTTCTCACTCCTACTAGTGAATGTAATGTAACACACACCCATACAATGCGCACCACCTCGTGATGTTTTTCTCACTCCTACTAGTGAATGTAATGTAACACACACCCATACAATGCGCACCACCCCGTGATGTTTTTCTCACTCCTACAAGTGAATGTAATGTAACACACACCCATACAATGCGCACCACCCCGTGATGTTTTTTTCACTCCTACTAGTGAATGTAATGTAACACACACCCATACAATGCGCACCACCCCGTGATGTTTTTCTCACTCCTACTAGTGAATGTAATGTAGCACACACCCATACAATGCACACCACCCCGTGATGTTTTTCTCACTTTACTACTGAATGTAATGTAACACACACCCATACAATGCGCACCACCCTGTGATGTTTTTCTCACTCCTACTAGTGAATGTAATGTATCACACACCCATACAATGCGCACCACCCCGTGATGTTTTTCTCACCTCTACTAGTGAATGTAATGTAACACACACCCATACAATGCGCACCACCCCGTGATGTTTTTCTCACCGCTACTAGTGAATGTAATGTAACACACACCCGTACAATGCGCACCACCCCGTGATGTTTTTCTCACTCCTACTAGTGAATGTAATGTAACACACACCCGTACAATACGCACCACCCCGTGATGTTTTTCTCACTCCTACTAGTGAATCTAATGTAACACACACCCGTACAATGCGCACCACCCCGTGATGTTTTTCTCACTCCTACTAGTGAATCTAATGTTACACACACCCATACAATGCGCACCACCCCATGATGTTTTTCTCTCTCCTACTAGTGAATGTAATGTAACACACACCCATACAATGCGCACCACCCCGTGATGTTTGTCTCACTCGTACTAGTGAATGTAATGTAACACACACCCATACAATGCGCACCACCCCGTGATGTTTTTCTCACTCCTACTAGTGAATGTAATGTAACACACACCCATACAATGCGCACCACCCTGTGATGTTTTACTCACTGCTACCAGTGAATGTAATGTAACACACACCCATACAATGCGCACCACCCCGTGATGTTTTTCTCACTCCTACTAGTGAATCTAATGTAACACACACCCATACAATGCGCACCACCCCGTTATGTTTTTCTCACTCCTACTAGTGAATCTAATGTAACACACACCCATACAATGCGCACCACCCCGTGATGTTTTTCTCACTCCTACTAGTGAATGTAATGTAACACACACCCATACAATGCGCACCACACCGTGATGTTTTTCTCACTGCTACTAGTGAATGTAATGTAACACACACCCATACAATGCGCACCACCGCGTGATGTTTTTCTCTCTGCTACTAGTGAATGTAATGTAACACACACCCATACAATGCGCACCACCCCGTGATGTTTTTCGCACTCCTACTAGTGAATGTAATGTAACACACACCCACACAATGCGCACCACCCCGTGATGTCTTTCTCACACCTACTAGTGAATCTAATGTAACACACACCCATACAATGCGCACCACCCCGTGATGTTTTTCTCACTCCTACTAGTGAATGTAATGTAGCACACAGCCATACAATGCGCACCACCCCGTGATGTTTTTCTCACTGCTGCTAGTGAATGTAACGTAACACACACCCATACAATGCGCACCACTCCGTGATGTTTTTCTCACTCCAACTAGTGAATGTAACGTTACACACACCCATACAATGCGCACCACCCCATGATGTTTTTCTCACTCCTACTAGTGAATGTAACGTCACACACACCCATACAATGCGCACCACCCCGTGATGTTTTTCTCACTCCTACTAGTGAATGTAACGTAACACACACCCATACAATGCGCACCACCCCGTGATGTTTTTCTCACTCCTACTAGTGAATGTAACGTAACACACACCCATACAATGCGCACCACCCCGTGATGTTTTTCTCACTCCTACTAGTGAATGTAATGTAACACACACCCATACAATGCGCACCACCCCGTGATGTTTTTTCACTCCTACTAGTGAATGTAATGTAACACACACCCATACAAAGCGCACCACACCGTGATGTTTTTCTCACTGCTACTAGTGAATGTAATGTAACACACACCCATACAATGCGCACCACCCCGTGATGTTTTTCTCTCTGCTACTAGTGAATGTAATGTAACACACACCCATACAATGCGCACCACCCCGTGATGTTTTTCTCACTCCTACTAGTGAATGTAACGTAACACACACCCATACAATGCGCACCACCTCGTGATGTTTTTCTCACTCCTACTAGTGAATGTAACGTAACACACACCCATACAATGCGCACCACCCCGTGATGTTTTTCTCACTCCTACTAGTGAATGTAACGTAACACACACCCATACAATGCGCACCACCCCGTGATGTTTTTCTCACTCCTACTAGTGAATGTAACGTAACACACACCCAAACAATGCGCACCACCCCGTGATGTTTTTCTCACTCCTACTAGTGAATGTAACGTAACACACACCCATACAATGCGCACCACCCCGTGATGTTTTTCTCACTCCTACTAGTGAATGTAACGTAACACACACCCATACAATGCGCACCACCCCATGATGTTTTTCTCACTGCTACTAGTGAATGTAAAGTAAAACACACCCATACAATGCGCACCACCCCGTGATGTTTTTCTCACTGCTACTAGTGAATGTAACGTAACACACACCCATACAATGCGCACCACCCCGTGATGTTTTTCTCACTGCTACTAGTGAATGTAACGTAACACACACCCATACAATGCGCACCACCCCGTGATGTTTTTCTCACTGCTACTAGTGAATGTAACGTAACACACACCCATACAATGCGCACCACCCCGTGATGTTTTTCTCACTGCTACTAGTGAATGTAACGTAACACACACCCATACAATGCGCACCACACCGTGATGTTTTTCTCACTGCTTCTAGTGAATCTAATGTAACACACACCGATACAATGCGCACCACCCCGTGATGTTTTTCTCACTGCTACTAGTGAAAGTAATGTAACACACACCCATACAATGCGAACCACCCCGTGATGTTTTTCTCACTCCTACTAGTGAATGTAATGTAACACACACCCATACAATGCGCACCACCCGGTGATGTTTTTCTCACTCCTACTAGTGAATGTAATGTAACACACACCCATACAATGCGCACCACCCGGTGATGTTTTTCTCACTCCTACTAGTGAATGTAATGTAACACACACCCATACAATGCGCACCACCCCGTGATGTTTTTCTCACTCCTACTAGTGAATGTAATGTAACACACACCCATACAATGCGCACGACCCCGTGATGTTTTTCTCACTCCTACTAGTGAATGTAATGTAACACACACCCATACAATGCGCAACACCCCGTGATGTTTTTCTCACTCCTACTAGTGAATGTAATGTAACACACACCCATACAATGCGCACCACCCCACAATGTTTTTCTCACTCCTACTAGTGAATGTAATGTAACACACACCCATACAATGCGCACCACCCCGTGATGTTTTTCTCACTCCTACTAGTGAATGTAATGTAACACACACCCATACAATGCGCACCCGCAAGTGATGTTTTACTCACTGCTACTAGTGAATGTAATGTAACACACACCCATACAATGCGCACGACCCCGTGATGTTTTTCTCACTCCTACTAGTGAATGTAATGTAACACACACCCATACAATGCGCAACACCCCGTGATGTTTTTCTCACTCCTACTAGTGAATGTAATGTAACACACACCCATACAATGCGCACCACCCCACAATGTTTTTCTCACTCCTACTAGTGAATGTAATGTAACACACACCCATACAATGCGCACCACCCCGTGATGTTTTTCTCACTCCTAGTAGTGAACGTAACGTAACACACACCCATACAATGCGCACCACTCCGTGATGTTTTTCTCACTCCTACTAGTGAATGTAATGTAACACACACCCATACAATGTGCACCACCCCGAGATGTTTTTCTCACTCCTACTAGTGAATGTAACGTAACACACACCCATACAATGCGCACCACCCCGTGATGTTTTTCTCACTCCTAGTAGTGAATGTAACGTAACACACACCCATACAATGCGCACCACCCCGTGATGTTTTTCTCTCTGCTACTAGTGAATGTAATGTAACACACACCCATACAATGCGCACCACCCCGTGATGTTTTTCTCACTGCTACTAGTGAATGTAATGTAACACACACCCATACAATGCGCACCACCCCGTGATGTTTTTCTCACTGCTACTAGTGAATGTAATGTAACACACACCCATACAATGCGCACCACCCCGTGATGTTTTTCTCACTGATACTAATAAATGTAATGTAACACACACCCATACAATGCGCACCACCCCGTGATGTTTTTCTCACTGCTACTAGTGAATCTAATGTAACACACACCCATACAATGCGCACCACCCCGTGATGTTTTTCTCACTGCTACTAGTGAATGTAATGTAACACACACCCATACAATGCGCACCACCCCGTGATGTTTTTCTCACTCCTACTAGTGAATGTAATGTAACACACACCCATACAATGCGCACCACCCCGTGATGTTTTTCTCACTGCTACTAGTGAATGTAATGTAACACACACCCATTCAATGCGCACCACCCCGTGATGTTTTTCTCACTCCTACTAGTGAAAGTAATGTAACACACACCCATACAATGCGCACCACCCCGTGATGTTTTTCTCACTCCTACTAGTGAATCTAATGTTACACATACCCATACAATGCGCACCACCCCGTGATGTTTTTCTCACTCCTACTAGTGAATGTAACGTAACACACACCCATACAATGCGCACCACCCCGTGATGTTTTTCTCACTCCTACTAGTGAATGTAACGTAACACACACCCATACAATTCGCACCACCCCGTGATGTTTTTCTCACTCCTACTAGTGAATGTAATGTAACACACACCCATACAATGCGCACCACCCCGTGATGTTTTTTCACTCCTACTAGTGAATGTAATGTAACACACACCCATACAAAGCGCACCACACCGTGATGTTTTTCTCACTGCTACTAGTGAATGTAATGTAACACACACCCATACAATGCGCACCACCCCGTGATGTTTTTCTCTCTGCTACTAGTGAATGTAATGTAACACACACCCATACAATGCGCACCACCCCGTGATGTTTTTCTCACTCCTACTAGTGAATGTAATGTAACACACACCCATACAATGCGCACCACCCCGTGATGTTTTTCTCACTCCTACTAGTGAATGTAATGTAACACACACCCACACAATGCGCACCACCCCGTGATGTCTTTCTCCCTCCTACTAGTGGATGTAACGTAACACACACCCATACAATGCGCACCACCCCGTGATGTTTTTCTCACTCCTACTAGTGGATGTAACGTAACACACACCCATACAATGCGCACCACCCCGTGATGTTTTTCTCACTCCTACTAGTGAATGTAACGTAACACACACCCATACAATGCGCACCACCCCGTGATGTTTTTCTCACTCCTACTAGTGAATGTAACGTAACACACACCCAAACAATGCGCACCACCCCGTGACGTTTTTCTCACTCCTACTAGTGAATGTAACGTAACACACACCCATACAATGCGCACCACCCCGTGATGTTTTTCTCACTCCTACTAGTGAATGTAACGTAACACACACCCATACAATGCGCACCACCCCGTGATGTTTTTCTCACTCCTACTAGTGAATGTAACGTAACACACACCCAAACAATGCGCACCACCCCGTGATGTTTTTCTCACTCCTACTAGTGAATGTAACGTAACACACACCCATACAATGCGCACCACCCCGTGATGTTTTTCTCACTCCTACTAGTGAATGTAATGTAACACACACCCATACAATGCGCACCACCCCGTGATGTTTTTTCACTCCTACTAGTGAATGTAATGTAACACACACCCATACAAAGCGCACCACACCGTGATGTTTTTCTCACTGCTACTAGTGAATGTAATGTAACACACACCCATACAATGCGCACCACCCCGTGATGTTTTTCTCTCTGCTACTAGTGAATGTAATGTAACACACACCCATACAATGCGCACCACCCCGTGATGTTTTTCTCACTCCTACTAGTGAATGTAACGTAACACACACCCATACAATGCGCACCACCCCGTGATGTTTTTCTCACTCCTACTAGTGAATGTAACGTAACACACACCCATACAATGCGCACCACCCCGTGATGTTTTTCTCACTCCTACTAGTGAATGTAACGTAACACACACCCATACAATGCGCACCACCCCGTGATGTTTTTCTCACTCCTACTAGTGAATGTAACGTAACACACACCCAAACAATGCGCACCACCCCGTGATGTTTTTCTCACTCCTACTAGTGAATGTAACGTAACACACACCCATACAATGCGCACCACCCCGTGATGTTTTTCTCACTCCTACTAGTGAATGTAACGTAACACACACCCATACAATGCGCACCACCCCATGATGTTTTTCTCACTGCTACTAGTGAATGTAAAGTAAAACACACCCATACAATGCGCACCACCCCGTGATGTTTTTCTCACTCCTACTAGTGAATGTAATGTAACACACACCCATACAATGCGCACCACCCCGAGATGTTTTTCTCACTCCTACTAGTGAATGTAACGTAACACACACCCATACAATGCGCACCACCCCGTGATGTTTTTCTCACTGCTACTAGTGAATGTAATGTAACACACACCCATACAATGCGCACCACCCCGTGATGTTTTTCTCACTGCTACTAGTGAATGTAATGTAACACACACCCATACAATGCGCACCACCACGTGATGTTTTTCTCACTGCTACTAGTGAATGTAATGTAACACACACCCATACAATGCGCACCACCCCGTGATGTTTTTCTCACTGATACTAATAAATGTAATGTAACACACACCCATACAATGCGCACCACCCCGTGATGTTTTTCTCACTGCTACTAGTGAATCTAATGTAACACACACCCATACAATGCGCACCACCCCGTGATGTTTTTCTCACTGCTACTAGTGAATGTAATGTAACACACACCCATACAATGCGCACCACCCCGTGATGTTTTTCTCGCTCCTACTAGTGAATGTAATGTAACACACACCCATACAATGCGCACCACCCCGTGATGTTTTTCTCACTGCTACTAGTGAATGTAATGTAACACACACCCATTCAATGCGCACCACCCCGTGATGTTTTTCTCACTCCTACTAGTGAAAGTAATGTAACACACACCCATACAATGCGCACCACCCCGTGATGTTTTTCTCACTCCTACTAGTGAATCTAATGTTACACATACCCATACAATGCGCACCACCCCGTGATGTTTTTCTCACTCATACTAGTGAATGTAACGTAACACACACCCATACAATGCGCACCACCCCGTGATGTTTTTCTCACTCCTACTAGTGAATGTAACGTAACACACACCCATACAATGCGCACCACCCCGTGATGTTTTTCTCACTCCTACTAGTGAATGTAATGTAACACACACCCATACAATGCGCACCACCCCGTGATGTTTTTTCACTCCTACTAGTGAATGTAATGTAACACACACCCATACAAAGCGCACCACACCGTGATGTTTTTCTCACTGCTACTAGTGAATGTAATGTAACACACACCCATACAATGCGCACCACCCCGTGATGTTTTTCTCTCTGCTACTAGTGAATGTAATGTAACACACACCCATACAATGCGCACCACCCCGTGACGTTTTTCTCCTACTAGTGAATCTAATGTAACACACACCCATACAATGCGCACCACCCCGTGACGTTTTTCTCCTACTAGTGAATCTAATGTAACACACACCCATACAATGCGCACGACCCCGTGATGTTTTTCTCACTCCTACTAGTGAATGTAATGTAACACACACCCATACAATGCGCACCACCCCGTGATGTTTTTCTCACTCCTACTAGTGAATGTAATGTAACACACACCCATACAATGCGCAACACCCCGTGATGTTTTTCTCACTCCTACTAGTGAATGTAATGTAACACACACCCATACAATGCGCACCACCCCACAATGTTTTTCTCACTCCTACTAGTGAATGTAATGTAACACACACCCATACAATGCGCACCACCCCGTGATGTTTTTCTCACTCCTACTAGTGAATGTAATGTAACACACACCCATACAATGCGCACCCGCAAGTGATGTTTTACTCACTGCTACTAGTGAATGTAATGTAACACACACCCATACAATGCGCACGACCCCGTGATGTTTTTCTCACTCCTACTAGTGAATGTAATGTAACACACACCCATACAATGCGCAACACCCCGTGATGTTTTTCTCACTCCTACTAGTGAATGTAATGTAACACACACCCATACAATGCGCACCACCCCGTGATGTTTTTCTCACTCCTAGTAGTGAACGTAACGTAACACACACCCATACAATGCGCACCACTCCGTGATGTTTTTCTCACTCCTACTAGTGAATGTAATGTAACACACACCCATACAATGTGCACCACCCCGAGATGTTTTTCTCACTCCTACTAGTGAATGTAACGTAACACACACCCATACAATGCGCACCACCCCGTGATGTTTTTCTCACTCCTAGTAGTGAATGTAACGTAACACACACCCATACAATGCGCACCACCCCGTGATGTTTTTCTCTCTGCTACTAGTGAATGTAATGTAACACACACCCATACAATGCGCACCACCCCGTGATGTTTTTCTCACTGCTACTAGTGAATGTAATGTAACACACACCCATACAATGCGCACCACCCCGTGATGTTTTTCTCACTGCTACTAGTGAATGTAATGTAACACACACCCATACAATGCGCACCACCCCGTGATGTTTTTCTCACTGATACTAATAAATGTAATGTAACACACACCCATACAATGCGCACCACCCCGTGATGTTTTTCTCACTGCTACTAGTGAATCTAATGTAACACACACCCATACAATGCGCACCACCCCGTGATGTTTTTCTCACTGCTACTAGTGAATGTAATGTAACACACACCCATACAATGCGCACCACCCCGTGATGTTTTTCTCACTCCTACTAGTGAATGTAATGTAACACACACCCATACAATGCGCACCACCCCGTGATGTTTTTCTCACTGCTACTAGTGAATGTAATGTAACACACACCCATTCAATGCGCACCACCCCGTGATGTTTTTCTCACTCCTACTAGTGAAAGTAATGTAACACACACCCATACAATGCGCACCACCCCGTGATGTTTTTCTCACTCCTACTAGTGAATCTAATGTTACACATACCCATACAATGCGCACCACCCCGTGATGTTTTTCTCACTCCTACTAGTGAATGTAACGTAACACACACCCATACAATGCGCACCACCCCGTGATGTTTTTCTCACTCCTACTAGTGAATGTAACGTAACACACACCCATACAATTCGCACCACCCCGTGATGTTTTTCTCACTCCTACTAGTGAATGTAATGTAACACACACCCATACAATGCGCACCACCCCGTGATGTTTTTTCACTCCTACTAGTGAATGTAATGTAACACACACCCATACAAAGCGCACCACACCGTGATGTTTTTCTCACTGCTACTAGTGAATGTAATGTAACACACACCCATACAATGCGCACCACCCCGTGATGTTTTTCTCTCTGCTACTAGTGAATGTAATGTAACACACACCCATACAATGCGCACCACCCCGTGATGTTTTTCTCACTCCTACTAGTGAATGTAATGTAACACACACCCATACAATGCGCACCACCCCGTGATGTTTTTCTCACTCCTACTAGTGAATGTAATGTAACACACACCCATACAATGCGCACCACCCCGTGATGTTTTTCTCACTCCTAGTAGTGAACGTAACGTAACACACACCCATACAATGCGCACCACTCCGTGATGTTTTTCTCACTCCTACTAGTGAATGTAATGTAACACACACCCATACAATGCGCACCACCCCGAGATGTTTTTCTCACTCCTACTAGTGAATGTAACGTAACACACACCCATACAATGCGCACCACCCCGTGATGTTTTTCTCACTGCTACTAGTGAATGTAATGTAACACACACCCATACAATGCGCACCACCCCGTGATGTTTTTCTCACTGCTACTAGTGAATGTAATGTAACACACACCCATACAATGCGCACCACCCCGTGATGTTTTTCTCACTGCTACTAGTGAATGTAATGTAACACACACCCATACAATGCGCACCACCCCGTGATGTTTTTCTCACTGCTACTAGTGAATGTAACGTAACACACACCCATACAATGCGCACCACACCGTGATGTTTTTCTCACTGCTTCTAGTGAATCTAATGTAACACACACCGATACAATGCGCACCACCCCGTGATGTTTTTCTCACTGCTACTAGTGAAAGTAATGTAACACACACCCATACAATGCGAACCACCCCGTGATGTTTTTCTCACTCCTACTAGTGAATGTAATGTAACACACACCCATACAATGCGCACCACCCGGTGATATTTTTCTCACTCCTACTAGTGAATGTAATGTAACACACACCCATACAATGCGCACCACCCCGTGATGTTTTTCTCACTGATACTAATAAATGTAATGTAACACACACCCATACAATGCGCACCACCCCGTGATGTTTTTCTCACTGCTACTAGTGAATCTAATGTAACACACACCCATACAATGCGCACCACCCCGTGATGTTTTTCTCACTGCTACTAGTGAATGTAATGTAACACACACCCATACAATGCGCACCACCCCGTGATGTTTTTCTCACTCCTACTAGTGAATGTAATGTAACACACACCCATACAATGCGCACCACCCCGTGATGTTTTTCTCACTGCTACTAGTGAATGTAATGTAACACACACCCATTCAATGCGCACCACCCCGTGATGTTTTTCTCACTCCTACTAGTGAAAGTAATGTAACACACACCCATACAATGCGCACCACCCCGTGATGTTTTTCTCACTCCTACTAGTGAATCTAATGTTACACATACCCATACAATGCGCACCACCCCGTGATGTTTTTCTCACTCCTACTAGTGAATGTAACGTAACACACACCCATACAATGCGCACCACCCCGTGATGTTTTTCTCACTCCTACTAGTGAATGTAACGTAACACACACCCATACAATTCGCACCACCCCGTGATGTTTTTCTCACTCCTACTAGTGAATGTAATGTAACACACACCCATACAATGCGCACCACCCCGTGATGTTTTTTCACTCCTACTAGTGAATGTAATGTAACACACACCCATACAAAGCGCACCACACCGTGATGTTTTTCTCACTGCTACTAGTGAATGTAATGTAACACACACCCATACAATGCGCACCACCCCGTGATGTTTTTCTCTCTGCTACTAGTGAATGTAATGTAACACACACCCATACAATGCGCACCACCCCGTGATGTTTTTCTCACTCCTACTAGTGAATGTAATGTAACACACACCCATACAATGCGCACCACCCCGTGATGTTTTTCTCACTCCTACTAGTGAATGTAATGTAACACACACCCATACAATGCGCACCACCCCGTGATGTTTTTCTCACTCCTAGTAGTGAACGTAACGTAACACACACCCATACAATGCGCACCACTCCGTGATGTTTTTCTCACTCCTACTAGTGAATGTAATGTAACACACACCCATACAATGCGCACCACCCCGAGATGTTTTTCTCACTCCTACTAGTGAATGTAACGTAACACACACCCATACAATGCGCACCACCCCGTGATGTTTTTCTCACTGCTACTAGTGAATGTAATGTAACACACACCCATACAATGCGCACCACCCCGTGATGTTTTTCTCACTGCTACTAGTGAATGTAATGTAACACACACCCATACAATGCGCACCACCCCGTGATGTTTTTCTCACTGCTACTAGTGAATGTAATGTAACACACACCCATACAATGCGCACCACCCCGTGATGTTTTTCTCACTGCTACTAGTGAATGTAACGTAACACACACCCATACAATGCGCACCACACCGTGATGTTTTTCTCACTGCTTCTAGTGAATCTAATGTAACACACACCGATACAATGCGCACCACCCCGTGATGTTTTTCTCACTGCTACTAGTGAAAGTAATGTAACACACACCCATACAATGCGAACCACCCCGTGATGTTTTTCTCACTCCTACTAGTGAATGTAATGTAACACACACCCATACAATGCGCACCACCCGGTGATATTTTTCTCACTCCTACTAGTGAATGTAATGTAACACACACCCATACAATGCGCACCACCCCGTGATGTTTTTCTCACTCCTACTAGTGAATGTAATGTAACACACACCCATACAATGCGCACGACCCCGTGATGTTTTTCTCACTCCTACTAGTGAATGTAATGTAACACACACCCATACAATGCGCAACACCCCGTGATGTTTTTCTCACTCCTACTAGTGAATGTAATGTAACACACACCCATACAATGCGCACCACCCCGTGATGTTTTTTCACTCCTACTAGTGAATGTAATGTAACACACACCCATACAAAGCGCACCACACCGTGATGTTTTTCTCACTGCTACTAGTGAATGTAATGTAACACACACCCATACAATGCGCACCACCCCGTGATGTTTTTCTCTCTGCTACTAGTGAATGTAATGTAACACACACCCATACAATGCGCACCACCCCGTGATGTTTTTCTCACTCCTACTAGTGAATGTAATGTAACACACACCCATACAGTGCGCACCACCCCGTGATGTTTTTCTCACTCCTACTAGTGAATGTAATGTAACACACACCCACACAATGCGCACCACCCCGTGATGTCTTTCTCCCTCCTACTAGTGGATGTAACGTAACACACACCCATACAATGCGCACCACCCCGTGATGTTTTTCTCACTCCTACTAGTGGATGTAACGTAACACACACCCATACAATGCGCACCACCCCGTGATGTTTTTCTCACTCCTACTAGTGAATGTAACGTAACACACACCCATACAATGCGCACCACCCCGTGATGTTTTTCTCACTCCTACTAGTGAATGTAACGTAACACACACCCAAACAATGCGCACCACCCCGTGATGTTTTTCTCACTCCTACTAGTGAATGTAACGTAACACACACCCATACAATGCGCACCACCCCGTGATGTTTTTCTCACTCCTACTAGTGAATGTAACGTAACACACACCCATACAATGCGCACCACCCCGTGATGTTTTTCTCACTCCTACTAGTGAATGTAACGTAACACACACCCAAACAATGCGCACCACCCCGTGATGTTTTTCTCACTCCTACTAGTGAATGTAACGTAACACACACCCATACAATGCGCACCACCCCGTGATGTTTTTCTCACTCCTACTAGTGAATGTAACGTAACACACACCCATACAATGCGCACCACCCCGTGATGTTTTTCTCACTCCTACTAGTGAATGTAATGTAACACACACCCATACAATGCGCACCACCCCGTGATGTTTTTTCACTCCTACTAGTGAATGTAATGTAACACACACCCATACAAAGCGCACCACACCGTGATGTTTTTCTCACTGCTACTAGTGAATGTAATGTAACACACACCCATACAATGCGCACCACCCCGTGATGTTTTTCTCTCTGCTACTAGTGAATGTAATGTAACACACACCCATACAATGCGCACCACCCCGTGACGTTTTTCTCCTACTAGTGAATCTAATGTAACACACACCCATACAATGCGCACCACCCCGTGACGTTTTTCTCCTACTAGTGAATCTAATGTAACACACACCCATACAATGCGCACGACCCCGTGATGTTTTTCTCACTCCTACTAGTGAATGTAATGTAACACACACCCATACAATGCGCACCACCCCGTGATGTTTTTCTCACTCCTACTAGTGAATGTAATGTAACACACACCCATACAATGCGCAACACCCCGTGATGTTTTTCTCACTCCTACTAGTGAATGTAATGTAACACACACCCATACAATGCGCACCACCCCACAATGTTTTTCTCACTCCTACTAGTGAATGTAATGTAACACACACCCATACAATGCGCACCACCCCGTGATGTTTTTCTCACTCCTACTAGTGAATGTAATGTAACACACACCCATACAATGCGCACCCGCAAGTGATGTTTTACTCACTGCTACTAGTGAATGTAATGTAACACACACCCATACAATGCGCACGACCCCGTGATGTTTTTCTCACTCCTACTAGTGAATGTAATGTAACACACACCCATACAATGCGCAACACCCCGTGATGTTTTTCTCACTCCTACTAGTGAATGTAATGTAACACACACCCATACAATGCGCACCACCCCACAATGTTTTTCTCACTCCTACTAGTGAATGTAATGTAACACACACCCATACAATGCGCACCACCCCGTGATGTTTTTCTCACTCCTAGTAGTGAACGTAACGTAACACACACCCATACAATGCGCACCACTCCGTGATGTTTTTCTCACTCCTACTAGTGAATGTAATGTAACACACACCCATACAATGCGCACCACCCCGAGATGTTTTTCTCACTCCTACTAGTGAATGTAACGTAACACACACCCATACAATGCGCACCACCCCGTGATGTTTTTCTCACTGCTACTAGTGAATGTAATGTAACACACACCCATACAATGCGCACCACCCCGTGATGTTTTTCTCACTGCTACTAGTGAATGTAATGTAACACACACCCATACAATGCGCACCACCCCGTGATGTTTTTCTCACTGCTACTAGTGAATGTAATGTAACACACACCCATACAATGCGCACCACCCCGTGATGTTTTTCTCACTGCTACTAGTGAATGTAACGTAACACACACCCATACAATGCGCACCACACCGTGATGTTTTTCTCACTGCTTCTAGTGAATCTAATGTAACACACACCGATACAATGCGCACCACCCCGTGATGTTTTTCTCACTGCTACTAGTGAAAGTAATGTAACACACACCCATACAATGCGAACCACCCCGTGATGTTTTTCTCACTCCTACTAGTGAATGTAATGTAACACACACCCATACAATGCGCACCACCCGGTGATATTTTTCTCACTCCTACTAGTGAATGTAATGTAACACACACCCATACAATGCGCACCACCCCGTGATGTTTTTCTCACTCCTACTAGTGAATGTAATGTAACACACACCCATACAATGCGCACGACCCCGTGATGTTTTTCTCACTCCTACTAGTGAATGTAATGTAACACACACCCATACAATGCGCAACACCCCGTGATGTTTTTCTCACTCCTACTAGTGAATGTAATGTAACACACACCCATACAATGCGCACCACCCCGTGATGTTTTTTCACTCCTACTAGTGAATGTAATGTAACACACACCCATACAAAGCGCACCACACCGTGATGTTTTTCTCACTGCTACTAGTGAATGTAATGTAACACACACCCATACAATGCGCACCACCCCGTGATGTTTTTCTCTCTGCTACTAGTGAATGTAATGTAACACACACCCATACAATGCGCACCACCCCGTGATGTTTTTCTCACTCCTACTAGTGAATGTAATGTAACACACACCCATACAGTGCGCACCACCCCGTGATGTTTTTCTCACTCCTACTAGTGAATGTAATGTAACACACACCCACACAATGCGCACCACCCCGTGATGTCTTTCTCCCTCCTACTAGTGGATGTAACGTAACACACACCCATACAATGCGCACCACCCCGTGATGTTTTTCTCACTCCTACTAGTGGATGTAACGTAACACACACCCATACAATGCGCACCACCCCGTGATGTTTTTCTCACTCCTACTAGTGAATGTAACGTAACACACACCCATACAATGCGCACCACCCCGTGATGTTTTTCTCACTCCTACTAGTGAATGTAACGTAACACACACCCAAACAATGCGCACCACCCCGTGATGTTTTTCTCACTCCTACTAGTGAATGTAACGTAACACACACCCATACAATGCGCACCACCCCGTGATGTTTTTCTCACTCCTACTAGTGAATGTAACGTAACACACACCCATACAATGCGCACCACCCCGTGATGTTTTTCTCACTCCTACTAGTGAATGTAACGTAACACACACCCAAACAATGCGCACCACCCCGTGATGTTTTTCTCACTCCTACTAGTGAATGTAACGTAACACACACCCATACAATGCGCACCACCCCGTGATGTTTTTCTCACTCCTACTAGTGAATGTAACGTAACACACACCCATACAATGCGCACCACCCCGTGATGTTTTTTCACTCCTACTAGTGAATGTAATGTAACACACACCCATACAAAGCGCACCACACCGTGATGTTTTTCTCACTGCTACTAGTGAATGTAATGTAACACACACCCATACAATGCGCACCACCCCGTGATGTTTTTCTCTCTGCTACTAGTGAATGTAATGTAACACACACCCATACAATGCGCACCACCCCGTGATGTTTTTCTCACTCCTACTAGTGAATGTAACGTAACACACACCCATACAATGCGCACCACCCCGTGATGTTTTTCTCACTCCTACTAGTGAATGTAACGTAACACACACCCATACAATGCGCACCACCCCGTGATGTTTTTCTCACTCCTACTAGTGAATGTAACGTAACACACACCCATACAATGCGCACCACCCCGTGATGTTTTTCTCACTCCTACTAGTGAATGTAACGTAACACACACCCAAACAATGCGCACCACCCCGTGATGTTTTTCTCACTCCTACTAGTGAATGTAACGTAACACACACCCATAAAATGCGCACCACCCCGTGATGTTTTTCTCACTGCTACTAGTGAATGTAACGTAACACACACCCATACAATGCGCACCACCCCGTGATGTTTTTCTCACTGCTACTAGTGAATGTAACGTAACACACACCCATACAATGCGCACCACCCCGTGATGTTTTTCTCACTGCTACTAGTGAATGTAACGTAACACACACCCATACAATGCGCACCACACCGTGATGTTTTTCTCACTGCTTCTAGTGAATCTAATGTAACACACACCGATACAATGCGCACCACCCCGTGATGTTTTTCTCACTGCTACTAGTGAAAGTAATGTAACACACACCCATACAATGCGAACCACCCGGTGATGTTTTTCTCACTCCTACTAGTGAATGTAATGTAACACACACCCATACAATGCGCACCACCCGGTGATATTTTTCTCACTCCTACTAGTGAATGTAATGTAACACACACCCATACAATGCGCACCACCCCGTGATGTTTTTCTCACTCCTACTAGTGAATGTAATGTAACACACACCCATACAATGCGCACGACCCCGTGATGTTTTTCTCACTCCTACTAGTGAATGTAATGTAACACACACCCATACAATGCGCAACACCCCGTGATGTTTTTCTCACTCCTACTAGTGAATGTAATGTAACACACACCCATACAATGCGCACCACCCCACAATGTTTTTCTCACTCCTACTAGTGAATGTAATGTAACACACACCCATACAATGCGCACCACCCCGTGATGTTTTTCTCACTCCTACTAGTGAATGTAATGTAACACACACCCATACAATGCGCACCCGCAAGTGATGTTTTACTCACTGCTACTAGTGAATGTAATGTAACACACACCCATACAATGCGCACGACCCCGTGATGTTTTTCTCACTCCTACTAGTGAATGTAATGTAACACACACCCATACAATGCGCAACACCCCGTGATGTTTTTCTCACTCCTACTAGTGAATGTAATGTAACACACACCCATACAATGCGCACCACCCCACAATGTTTTTCTCACTCCTACTAGTGAATGTAATGTAACACACACCCATACAATGCGCACCACCCCGTGATGTTTTTCTCACTCCTAGTAGTGAACGTAACGTAACACACACCCATACAATGTGCACCACTCCGTGATGTTTTTCTCACTCCTACTAGTGAATGTAATGTAACACACACCCATACAATGCGCACCACCCCGAGATGTTTTTCTCACTCCTACTAGTGAATGTAACGTAACACACACCCATACAATGCGCACCACCCCGTGATGTTTTTCTCACTGCTACTAGTGAATGTAATGTAACACACACCCATACAATGCGCACCACCCCGTGATGTTTTTCTCACTGCTACTAGTGAATGTAATGTAACACACACCCATACAATGCGCACCACCCCGTGATGTTTTTCTCACTGCTACTAGTGAATGTAATGTAACACACACCCATACAATGCGCACCACCCCGTGATGTTTTTCTCACTCCTACTAGTGAATGTAATGTAACACACACCCATACAATGCGCACCACCCCGTGATGTTTTTCTCACTGCTACTAGTGAATGTAATGTAACACACACCCATTCAATGCGCACCACCCCGTGATGTTTTTCTCACTCCTACTAGTGAAAGTAATGTAACACACACCCATACAATGCGCACCACCCCGTGATGTTTTTCTCACTCCTACTAGTGAATCTAATGTTACACATACCCATACAATGCGCACCACCCCGTGATGTTTTTCTCACTCATACTAGTGAATGTAACGTAACACACACCCATACAATGCGCACCACCCCGTGATGTTTTTCTCACTCCTACTAGTGAATGTAACGTAACACACACCCATACAATGCGCACCACCCCGTGATGTTTTTCTCACTCCTACTAGTGAATGTAATGTAACACACACCCATACAATGCGCACCACCCCGTGATGTTTTTTCACTCCTACTAGTGAATGTAATGTAACACACACCCATACAAAGCGCACCACACCGTGATGTTTTTCTCACTGCTACTAGTGAATGTAATGTAACACACACCCATACAATGCGCACCACCCCGTGATGTTTTTCTCTCTGCTACTAGTGAATGTAATGTAACACACACCCATACAATGCGCACCACCCCGTGATGTTTTTCTCACTCCTACTAGTGAATGTAATGTAACACACACCCATACAATGCGCACCACCCCGTGATGTTTTTCTCACTCCTACTAGTGAATGTAATGTAACACACACCCACACAATGCGCACCACCCCGTGATGTCTTTCTCCCTCCTACTAGTGGATGTAACGTAACACACACCCATACAATGCGCACCACCCCGTGATGTTTTTCTCACTCCTACTAGTGGATGTAACGTAACACACACCCATACAATGCGCACCACCCCGTGATGTTTTTCTCACTCCTACTAGTGAATGTAACGTAACACACACCCATACAATGCGCACCACCCCGTGATGTTTTTCTCACTCCTACTAGTGAATGTAACGTAACACACACCCAAACAATGCGCACCACCCCGTAATGTTTTTCTCACTCCTACTAGTGAATGTAACGTAACACACACCCATACAATGCGCACCACCCCGTGATGTTTTTCTCACTCCTACTAGTGAATGTAACGTAACACACACCCATACAATGCGCACCACCCCGTGATGTTTTTCTCACTCCTACTAGTGAATGTAACGTAACACACACCCAAACAATGCGCACCACCCCGTGATGTTTTTCTCACTCCTACTAGTGAATGTAACGTAACACACACCCAAACAATGCGCACCACCCCGTGATGTTTTTCTCACTCCTACTAGTGGATGTAACGTAACACACACCCATACAATGCGCACCACCCCGTGATGTTTTTCTCACTGCTACTAGTGAATGTAACGTAACACACACCCATACAATGCGCACCACCCCGTGATGTTTTTCTCACTCCTACTAGTGAATGTAACGTAACACACACCCAAACAATGCGCACCACCCCGTGATGTTTTTCTCACTCCTACTAGTGAATGTAACGTAACACACACCCATACAATGCGCACCACCCCGTGATGTTTTTCTCACTCCTACTAGTGAATGTAACGTAACACACACCCATACAATGCGCACCACCCCGTGATGTTTTTCTCACTCCTACTAGTGAATGTAACGTAACACACACCCATACAATGCGCACCACCCCGTGATGTTTTTCTCACTCCTACTAGTGAATGTAACGTAACACACACCCAAACAATGCGCACCACCCCGTGATGTTTTTCTCACTCCTACTAGTGAATGTAACGTAACACACACCCATACAATGCGCACCACCCCGTGATGTTTTTCTCACTGCTACTAGTGAATGTAAAGTAAAACACACCCATACAATGCGCACCACCCCGTGATGTTTTTCTCACTGCTACTAGTGAATGTAACGTAACACACACCCATACAATGCGCACCACCCCGTGATGTTTTTCTCACTGCTACTAGTGAATGTAACGTAACACACACCCATACAATGCGCACCACCCCGTGATGTTTTTCTCACTGCTACTAGTGAATGTAACGTAACACACACCCATACAATGCGCACCACCCCGTGATGTTTTTCTCACTGCTACTAGTGAATGTAACGTAACACACACCCATACAATGCGCACCACACCGTGATGTTTTTCTCACTGCTTCTAGTGAATCTAATGTAACACACACCCATACAATGCGCACCACCCCGTGATGTTTTTCTCACTGCTACTAGTGAAAGTAATGTAACACACACCCATACAATGCGAACCACCCCGTGATGTTTTTCTCACTCCTACTAGTGAATGTAATGTAACACACACCCATACAATGCGCACCACCCGGTGATGTTTTTCTCACTCCTACTAGTGAATGTAATGTAACACACACCCATACAATGCGCACCACCCGGTGATGTTTTTCTCACTCCTACTAGTGAATGTAATGTAACACACACCCATACAATGCGCACCACCCCGTGATGTTTTTCTCACTCCTACTAGTGAATGTAATGTAACACACACCCATACAATGCGCACGACCCCGTGATGTTTTTCTCACTCCTACTAGTGAATGCAATGTAACACACACCCATACAATGCGCAACACCCCGTGATGTTTTTCTCACTCCTACTAGTGAATGTAATGTAACACACACCCATACAATGCGCACCACCCCACAATGTTTTTCTCACTCCTACTAGTGAATGTAATGTAACACACACCCATACAATGCGCACCACCCCGTGATGTTTTTCTCACTCCTACTAGTGAATGTAATGTAACACACACCCATACAATGCGCACCCCCAAGTGATGTTTTACTCACTGCTACTAGTGAATGTAATGTAACACACACCCATACAATGCGCACCACCCCGTGATGTTTTTCTCACTCCTACTAGTGAATGTAATGTAACACACACCCATACAATGCGCACCACCCCGTGATGTTTTTCTCCCTCCTACTAGTGAATGTAACGTAGCACACACCCATACAATGCGCACCACCCCGTGATGTTTTTCTCACTCCTACTAGTGAATGTAACGTAACACACACCCATACAATGCGCACCACCCCGTGATGTTTTTCTCACTCCTAATAGTGAATGTAACATAACACACACACATACAATGCGCACCACCCCGTGATGTTTTTCTCACTCCTACTAGTGAATGTAACGTAACACACACCCATACAATGCGCACCACCCCGTGATGTTTTTCTCACTCCTAGTAGTGAACGTAACGTAACACACACCCATACAATGCGCACCACTCCGTGATGTTTTTCTCACTCCTACTAGTGAATGTAATGTAACACACACCCATACAATGCGCACCACCCCGAGATGTTTTTCTCACTCCTACTAGTGAATGTAACGTAACACACACCCATACAATGCGCACCACCCCGTGATGTTTTTCTCACTCCTAGTAGTGAATGTAACGTAACACACACCCATACAATGCGCACCACCCCGTGATGTTTTTCTCACTGCTACTAGTGAATGTAATGTAACACACACCCATACAATGCGCACCACCCCGTGATGTTTTTCTCACTGCTACTAGTGAATGTAATGTAACACACACCCATACAATGCGCACCACCCCGTGATGTTTTTCTCACTGCTACTAGTGAATGTAATGTAACACACACCCATACAATGCGCACCACCCCGTGATGTTTTTCTCACTGATACTAATAAATGTAATGTAACACACACCCATACAATGCGCACCACCCCGTGATGTTTTTCTCACTGCTACTAGTGAATCTAATGTAACACACACCCATACAATGCGCACCACCCCGTGATGTTTTTCTCACTCCTACTAGTGAATGTAATGTAACACACACCCATACAATGCGCACCACCCCGTGATGTTTTTCTCACTCCTACTAGTGAATGTAATGTAACACACACCCATACAATGCGCACCACCCCGTGATGTTTTTCTCACTGCTACTAGTGAATGTAATGTAACACACACCCATACAATGCGCACCACCCCGTGATGTTTTTCTCACTCCTACTAGTGAAAGTAATTTAACACACACCCATACAATGCGCACCACCCCGTGATGTTTTTCTCACTCCTACTAGTGAATGTAACGTAACACACACCCATACAATGCGCACCACCCCGTGATGTTTTTCTCACTGCTACTAGTGAATGTAATGTAACACACACCCATACAATGCGCACCACCCCGTGATGTTTTTCTCACTGCTACTACTGAATGTAATGTAACACACACCCATACAATGCGCACCACCCCGTGATGTTTTTCTCACTCCTACTAGTGAATCTAATGTAACACACACCCATACAATGCGCACCACCCCGTGATGTTTTTCTCACTGCTACTAGTGAAAGTAATTTAACACACACCCATACAATGTGCACCACCCCGTGATGTTTTTCTCACTCTTACTAGTGAATGTAATGTAACACACACCCATACAATGCGCACCACCCGGTGATGTTTTTCTCACTCCTACTAGTGAATGTAATGTAACACACACCCATACAATGCGCAACACCCCGTGATGTTTTTTTCACTCCTGCTAGTGAATGTAATGTAACACACACCCATACAATGCGCACCACCCCGTGATGTTTTTCTCACTCCTACTAATGAATGTAATGTAACACACACCCATACAATGCGCACCACCCCGTGATGTTTTTCTCACTCCTACTAGTGAATGTAATGTAACACACACCCATACAATGCGCACCACCCCGTGATGTTTTTCTCACTCCTACTAGTGAATGTAACGAAACACACACCCATACAATGCGCACCACCCCGTGATGTTTTTCTCACTCCTACTAGTGAATGTAACGTAACACACACCCATACAATGCGCACCACCCCGTGATGTTTTTCTCACTCCTAGTAGTGAATGTAACGTAACACACACCCATACAATGCGCACCAACCCGTGATGTTTTTCTCACTCCTACTAGTGAATGTAACGTAACACACACCCATACAATGCGCACCACCCCGTGATGTTTTTCTCACTCCTACTAGTGAATGTAACGTAACACACACCCATACAATGCGCACCACCCCGTGATGTTTTTCTCACTCCTAGTAGTGAATGTAACGTAACACACACCCATACAATGCGCACCACCCCGTGATGTTTTTCTCACTGCTACTAGTGAATGTAACGTAACACACACCCATACAATGCACACCACCCCGTGATGTTTTTCTCACTGCTACTAGTGAATGTAATGTAACACACACCCATACAATGCGCACCACCCCGTGATGTTTTTCTCACTGCTACTAGTGAATGTAATGTAACACACACCCATACAATGCGCACCACCCCGTGATGTTTTTCTCACTGCTACTAGTGAATGTAATGTAAGACACACCCATACAATGCGCACCACCCCGTGATGTTTTTCTCACTGCTACTAGTGAATCTAATGTAACACACACCCATACAATGCGCACCACCCCGTGATGTTTTTCTCACTGCTACTAGTGAATGTAATGTAACACACACCCATACAATGCGCACCACCCCGTGATGTTTTTCTCACTCCTACTAGTGAATGTAATGTAACACACACCCATACAATGCGCACCACCGCGTGATGTTTTTCTCACTCCTACTAGTGAATGTAATGTAACACACACCCATACAATGCGCACCACCCCGTGATGTTTTTCTCACTCCTACTAGTGAATGTAATGTAACACACACCCATACAATGCGCACCACCCCGTGATGTTTTTCTCACTCCTACTAGTGAATCTAATGTTACACACACCCATACAATGCGCACCACCCCGTGATGTTTTTCTCACTCCTACTAGTGAATGTAACGTAACACACACCCATACAATGCGCACTACCCCGTGATGTTTTTCTCACTGCTACTAGTGAATGTAATGTAACACACACCCATACAATGCGCACCACCCCGTGATGTTTTTCTCACTGCTACTAGTGAATGTAATGTAACACACACCCATACAATGCGCACCACCCCGTGATGTTTTTCTCACTGCTACTAGTGAATGTAATGTAACACACACCCATACAATGCGCACCACCCGGTGATGTTTTTCTCACTCCTACTAGTGAATGTAATGTAACACACACCCATACATTGCGCACCACCCCGTGATGTTTTTCTCACTCCTACTAGTGAATGTAATGTAACACACACCCATACAATGCGCACGACCCCGTGATTTTTTTCTCACTCCTACTAGTGAATGTAATGTAACACACACCCATACAATGCGCACCACCCCGTGATGTTTTTCTCACTCCTACTAGTGAATGTAATGTAACACGCACCCATACAATGCGCACCACCCCGTGATGTTTTACTCACTGCTAGTAGTGAATGTAATGTAACACACACCCATACAATGCGCACCACCCCGTGATGTTTTTCTCACTCCTACTAGTGAATGTAATGTAACACACACCCATACAATGCGCACCACCCCGTGATGTTTTTCTCCCTCCTACTAGTGAATGTAACGTAACACACACCCATACAATGCGCACCACCCCGTGATGTTTTTCTCACTCTACTAGTGAATGTAATGTAACACACACCCATACAATGCGCACCACCCCGTGATGTTTTTCTCACTGCTACTAGGGAATGTAATGTAACACACACCCATACAATGCGCACCACCCCGTGATGTTTTTCTCACTGCTACTAGTGAAAGTAATGTAACACACACCCATACAATGCGCACCACCCCGTGATGTTTTTCTCACTCCTACTAGTGAAGGTAATGTAACACACACCCATACAATGCGCACCACCCGGTGATGTTTTTCTCACTCCTACTAGTGAATGTAATGTAACACACACCCATACAATGCGCACCACCCGGTGATGTTTTTCTCACTCCTACTAGTGAATGTAATGTAACACACACCCATACATTGCGCACCACCCCGTGATGTTTTTGTCACTCCTACTAGTGAATGTAATGTAACACACACCCATACAATGCGCACGACCCCGTGATTTTTTTCTCACTCCTACTAGTGAATGTAATGTAACACACACCCATACAATGCGCACCACCCCGTGATGTTTTTCTCACTCCTACTAGTGAATGTAATGTAACACGCACCCATACAATGCGCACCACCCCGTGATGTTTTACTCACTGCTAGTAGTGAATGTAATGTAACACACACCCGTACAATGCGCACCACCCCGTGATGTTTTTCTCACTCCTACTAGTGAATGTAATGTAACACACACCCATACAATGCGCACCACCCCGTGATGTTTTTCTCCCTCCTACTAGTGAATGTAACGTAACACACACCCATACAATGCGCACCACCCCGTGATGTTTTCCTCACTCCTACTAGTGAATGTAACGTAACACACACCCATACGATGCGCACCACCCCGTGATGTTTTTCTCACTCCTACTAGTGAATGTAACGTAACACAGACCCATACAATGCGCACCACACCGTGATGTTTTTCTCACTCCTACTAGTGAATGTAACGTAACACACACCCATACAATGCGCACCACCCCGTGATGTTTTTCTCACTCCTAGTAGTGAATGTCACGTAACACACACCCATACAATGCGCACCACCCCGTGATGTTTTTCTCACTCCTACTAGTGAATGTCACGTATCACACACCCATACAATGCGCACCACCCCGTGATGTTTTTCTCACTCCTACTAGTGAATGTAATGTAACACACACCCATACAATGCGCACCACCCCGTGATGTTTTTCTCACTCCTAGTAGTGAATGTAACGTAACACACACCCATACAATGCGCACCACACCGTGATGTTTTTCTCACTGCTACTAGTGAATGTAATGTAACACACACCCATACGATGCGCACCACCCCGTGATGTTTTTCTCACTGCTACTAGTGAATGTAATGTAACACACACCCATACGATGCGCACCACCCCGTGATGTTTTTCTCACTGCTACTAGTGAATGTAATGTAACACACAACCATACAATGCGCACCACCCCGTGATGTTTTTCTAACTGCTACTAGTGAATGTAATGTAACACACACCCATACAATGCGCACCACACCGTGATGTTTTTCTCACTGCTACTAGTGAATCTAATGTAACACACACCCATACAATGCGCACCACCCCGTGATGTTTTTCTCACTGCTATTAGTGAATTTAATGTAACACACACCCATACAATGCGCACCACCCCGTGATGTTTTTCTCACTGCTACTAGTGAATGTAATGTAACACACACCCATACAATGCGCACCACCCCGTGATGTTTTTCTCACTCCTACTAGTGAATGTAATGTAACACACACCCATACAATGCGCACCACCCCGTGATGTTTTTCTCACTCCTACTAGTGAATCTAATGTTACACATACCCATACAATGCGCACCACCCCGTGATGTTTTTCTCACTCCTACTAGTGAATGTAACGTAACACACACCCATACAATGCGCACCACCCCGTGATGTTTTTCTCACTGCTACTAGTGAATGTAACGTAACACACACCCATACAATGCGCACCACCCCGTGATGTTTTTCTCACTGCTACTAGTGAATGTAATGTAACACACCCCCATACAATGCGCACCACCCGTTGATGTTTTTCTCACTCCTACTAGTGAATGTAATGTAACACACACCCATACAATGCGCACCACCCCGTGATGTTTTCCTCACTCCTACTAGTGAATGTAATGTAACACACACCCATACAATGCGCACCACCCGGTGATGTTTTTCTCACTCCTACTAGTGAATGTAATGTAACACACACCCATACATTGCGCACCACCCCATGATGTTTTTCTCACTCCTACTAGTGAATGTAATGTAACACACACCCATACAATGCGCACGACCCCGTGATGTTTTTCTCACTCCTACTATTGAATGTAATGTAACACTCACCCATACAATGCGCACCACCCCGTGATGTTTTTCTCACTCCTACTAGTGAATGTCATGTAACACACACCCATACAATGCGCAACACCCCGTGATGTTTTTCTCACTCCTACTAGTGAATGTAATGTAACACACACCCATACAATGCGCACCACCCCGTGATGTTTTTCTCACTGCTACTAGTGAATGTAATGTAACACACACCCATACAATGCGCACCACCCCGTGATGTTTTTCTCACTGCTACTAGTGAAAGTAATGTAACACACACCCATACAATGCGCACCACCCCGTGATGTTTTTCTCACTGCTACTAGTGAAGGTAATGTAACACACACCCATACAATGCGCACCACCCGGTGATGTTTTTCTCACTCCTACTAGTGAATGTAATGTAACACAAACCCATACAATGCGCACCACCCGGTGATGTTTTTCTCACTCCTACTAGTGAATGTAATGTAACACACACCCATATATTGCGCACCACCCCGTGATGTTTTTGTCACTCCTACTAGTGAATGTAATGTAACACACACCCATACAATGCGCACGACCCCGTGATGTTTTTCTCACTCCTACTAGTGAATGTAATGTAACACACACCCATACAATGCGCACCACCCGGTGATGTTTTTCTCACTCCTACTAGTGAATGTAATGTAACACACACCCATACAATGCGCACCACCCGGTGATGTTTTTCTCACTCCTACTAGTGAATGTAATGTAACACACACCCATACATTGCGCACCACCCCGTGATGTTTTTGTCACTCCTACTAGTGAATGTAATGTAACACACACCCATACAATGCGCACGACCCCGTGATTTTTTTCTCACTCCTACTAGTGAATGTAATGTAACACACACCCATACAATGCGCACCACCCCGTGATGTTTTTCTCACTGCTACTAGTGAATGTAATGTAACACACACCCATACAATGCGCACCACCCCGTGATGTTTTTCTCACTCCTACTAGTGAATCTAATGTAACACACACCCATACAATGCGCACCACCCCGTGATGTTTTTCTCACTGCTACTAGTGAAAGTAATTTAACACACACCCATACAATGTGCACCACCCCGTGATGTTTTTCTCACTCTTACTAGTGAATGTAATGTAACACACACCCATACAATGCGCACCACCCGGTGATGTTTTTCTCACTCCTACTAGTGAATGTAATGTAACACACACCCATACAATGCGCAACACCCCGTGATGTTTTTTTCACTCCTGCTAGTGAATGTAATGTAACACACACCCATACAATGCGCACCACCCCGTGATGTTTTTCTCACTCCTACTAATGAATGTAATGTAACACACACCCATACAATGCGCACCACCCCGTGATGTTTTTCTCACTCCTACTAGTGAATGTAATGTAACACACACCCATACAATGCGCACCACCCCGTGATGTTTTTCTCACTCCTACTAGTGAATGTAACGAAACACACACCCATACAATGCGCACCACCCCGTGATGTTTTTCTCACTCCTACTAGTGAATGTAACGTAACACACACCCATACAATGCGCACCACCCCGTGATGTTTTTCTCACTCCTAGTAGTGAATGTAACGTAACACACACCCATACAATGCGCACCAACCCGTGATGTTTTTCTCACTCCTACTAGTGAATGTAACGTAACACACACCCATACAATGCGCACCACCCCGTGATGTTTTTCTCACTCCTACTAGTGAATGTAACGTAACACACACCCATACAATGCGCACCACCCCGTGATGTTTTTCTCACTCCTAGTAGTGAATGTAACGTAACACACACCCATACAATGCGCACCACCCCGTGATGTTTTTCTCACTGCTACTAGTGAATGTAACGTAACACACACCCATACAATGCACACCACCCCGTGATGTTTTTCTCACTGCTACTAGTGAATGTAATGTAACACACACCCATACAATGCGCACCACCCCGTGATGTTTTTCTCACTGCTACTAGTGAATGTAATGTAACACACACCCATACAATGCGCACCACCCCGTGATGTTTTTCTCACTGCTACTAGTGAATGTAATGTAAGACACACCCATACAATGCGCACCACCCCGTGATGTTTTTCTCACTGCTACTAGTGAATCTAATGTAACACACACCCATACAATGCGCACCACCCCGTGATGTTTTTCTCACTGCTACTAGTGAATGTAATGTAACACACACCCATACAATGCGCACCACCCCGTGATGTTTTTCTCACTCCTACTAGTGAATGTAATGTAACACACACCCATACAATGCGCACCACCGCGTGATGTTTTTCTCACTCCTACTAGTGAATGTAATGTAACACACACCCATACAATGCGCACCACCCCGTGATGTTTTTCTCACTCCTACTAGTGAATGTAATGTAACACACACCCATACAATGCGCACCACCCCGTGATGTTTTTCTCACTCCTACTAGTGAATCTAATGTTACACACACCCATACAATGCGCACCACCCCGTGATGTTTTTCTCACTCCTACTAGTGAATGTAACGTAACACACACCCATACAATGCGCACTACCCCGTGATGTTTTTCTCACTGCTACTAGTGAATGTAATGTAACACACACCCATACAATGCGCACCACCCCGTGATGTTTTTCTCACTGCTACTAGTGAATGTAATGTAACACACACCCATACAATGCGCACCACCCCGTGATGTTTTTCTCACTGCTACTAGTGAATGTAATGTAACACACACCCATACAATGCGCACCACCCGGTGATGTTTTTCTCACTCCTACTAGTGAATGTAATGTAACACACACCCATACATTGCGCACCACCCCGTGATGTTTTTCTCACTCCTACTAGTGAATGTAATGTAACACACACCCATACAATGCGCACGACCCCGTGATTTTTTTCTCACTCCTACTAGTGAATGTAATGTAACACACACCCATACAATGCGCACCACCCCGTGATGTTTTTCTCACTCCTACTAGTGAATGTAATGTAACACGCACCCATACAATGCGCACCACCCCGTGATGTTTTACTCACTGCTAGTAGTGAATGTAATGTAACACACACCCATACAATGCGCACCACCCCGTGATGTTTTTCTCACTCCTACTAGTGAATGTAATGTAACACACACCCATACAATGCGCACCACCCCGTGATGTTTTTCTCCCTCCTACTAGTGAATGTAACGTAACACACACCCATACAATGCGCACCACCCCGTGATGTTTTTCTCACTCTACTAGTGAATGTAATGTAACACACACCCATACAATGCGCACCACCCCGTGATGTTTTTCTCACTGCTACTAGGGAATGTAATGTAACACACACCCATACAATGCGCACCACCCCGTGATGTTTTTCTCACTGCTACTAGTGAAAGTAATGTAACACACACCCATACAATGCGCACCACCCCGTGATGTTTTTCTCACTCCTACTAGTGAAGGTAATGTAACACACACCCATACAATGCGCACCACCCGGTGATGTTTTTCTCACTCCTACTAGTGAATGTAATGTAACACACACCCATACAATGCGCACCACCCGGTGATGTTTTTCTCACTCCTACTAGTGAATGTAATGTAACACACACCCATACATTGCGCACCACCCCGTGATGTTTTTGTCACTCCTACTAGTGAATGTAATGTAACACACACCCATACAATGCGCACGACCCCGTGATTTTTTTCTCACTCCTACTAGTGAATGTAATGTAACACACACCCATACAATGCGCACCACCCCGTGATGTTTTTCTCACTCCTACTAGTGAATGTAATGTAACACGCACCCATACAATGCGCACCACCCCGTGATGTTTTACTCACTGCTAGTAGTGAATGTAATGTAACACACACCCGTACAATGCGCACCACCCCGTGATGTTTTTCTCACTCCTACTAGTGAATGTAATGTAACACACACCCATACAATGCGCACCACCCCGTGATGTTTTTCTCCCTCCTACTAGTGAATGTAACGTAACACACACCCATACAATGCGCACCACCCCGTGATGTTTTCCTCACTCCTACTAGTGAATGTAACGTAACACACACCCATACGATGCGCACCACCCCGTGATGTTTTTCTCACTCCTACTAGTGAATGTAACGTAACACAGACCCATACAATGCGCACCACACCGTGATGTTTTTCTCACTCCTACTAGTGAATGTAACGTAACACACACCCATACAATGCGCACCACCCCGTGATGTTTTTCTCACTCCTAGTAGTGAATGTCACGTAACACACACCCATACAATGCGCACCACCCCGTGATGTTTTTCTCACTCCTACTAGTGAATGTCACGTATCACACACCCATACAATGCGCACCACCCCGTGATGTTTTTCTCACTCCTACTAGTGAATGTAATGTAACACACACCCATACAATGCGCACCACCCCGTGATGTTTTTCTCACTCCTAGTAGTGAATGTAACGTAACACACACCCATACAATGCGCACCACACCGTGATGTTTTTCTCACTGCTACTAGTGAATGTAATGTAACACACACCCATACGATGCGCACCACCCCGTGATGTTTTTCTCACTGCTACTAGTGAATGTAATGTAACACACACCCATACGATGCGCACCACCCCGTGATGTTTTTCTCACTGCTACTAGTGAATGTAATGTAACACACAACCATACAATGCGCACCACCCCGTGATGTTTTTCTAACTGCTACTAGTGAATGTAATGTAACACACACCCATACAATGCGCACCACACCGTGATGTTTTTCTCACTGCTACTAGTGAATCTAATGTAACACACACCCATACAATGCGCACCACCCCGTGATGTTTTTCTCACTGCTATTAGTGAATTTAATGTAACACACACCCATACAATGCGCACCACCCCGTGATGTTTTTCTCACTGCTACTAGTGAATGTAATGTAACACACACCCATACAATGCGCACCACCCCGTGATGTTTTTCTCACTCCTACTAGTGAATGTAATGTAACACACACCCATACAATGCGCACCACCCCGTGATGTTTTTCTCACTCCTACTAGTGAATCTAATGTTACACATACCCATACAATGCGCACCACCCCGTGATGTTTTTCTCACTCCTACTAGTGAATGTAACGTAACACACACCCATACAATGCGCACCACCCCGTGATGTTTTTCTCACTGCTACTAGTGAATGTAACGTAACACACACCCATACAATGCGCACCACCCCGTGATGTTTTTCTCACTGCTACTAGTGAATGTAATGTAACACACCCCCATACAATGCGCACCACCCGTTGATGTTTTTCTCACTCCTACTAGTGAATGTAATGTAACACACACCCATACAATGCGCACCACCCCGTGATGTTTTCCTCACTCCTACTAGTGAATGTAATGTAACACACACCCATACAATGCGCACCACCCGGTGATGTTTTTCTCACTCCTACTAGTGAATGTAATGTAACACACACCCATACATTGCGCACCACCCCATGATGTTTTTCTCACTCCTACTAGTGAATGTAATGTAACACACACCCATACAATGCGCACGACCCCGTGATGTTTTTCTCACTCCTACTATTGAATGTAATGTAACACTCACCCATACAATGCGCACCACCCCGTGATGTTTTTCTCACTCCTACTAGTGAATGTCATGTAACACACACCCATACAATGCGCAACACCCCGTGATGTTTTTCTCACTCCTACTAGTGAATGTAATGTAACACACACCCATACAATGCGCACCACCCCGTGATGTTTTTCTCACTGCTACTAGTGAATGTAATGTAACACACACCCATACAATGCGCACCACCCCGTGATGTTTTTCTCACTGCTACTAGTGAAAGTAATGTAACACACACCCATACAATGCGCACCACCCCGTGATGTTTTTCTCACTGCTACTAGTGAAGGTAATGTAACACACACCCATACAATGCGCACCACCCGGTGATGTTTTTCTCACTCCTACTAGTGAATGTAATGTAACACAAACCCATACAATGCGCACCACCCGGTGATGTTTTTCTCACTCCTACTAGTGAATGTAATGTAACACACACCCATATATTGCGCACCACCCCGTGATGTTTTTGTCACTCCTACTAGTGAATGTAATGTAACACACACCCATACAATGCGCACGACCCCGTGATGTTTTTCTCACTCCTACTAGTGAATGTAATGTAACACACACCCATACAATGCGCACCACCCGGTGATGTTTTTCTCACTCCTACTAGTGAATGTAATGTAACACACACCCATACAATGCGCACCACCCGGTGATGTTTTTCTCACTCCTACTAGTGAATGTAATGTAACACACACCCATACATTGCGCACCACCCCGTGATGTTTTTGTCACTCCTACTAGTGAATGTAATGTAACACACACCCATACAATGCGCACGACCCCGTGATTTTTTTCTCACTCCTACTAGTGAATGTAATGTAACACACACCCATACAATGCGCACCACCCCGTGATGTTTTTCTCACTGCTACTAGTGAATGTAATGTAACACACACCCATACAATGCACACCACCCCGTGATGTTTTTCTCACTGCTACTAGTGAATGTAATGTAACACACACCCATACAATGCGCACCACCCCGTGATGTTTTTCTCACTGCTACTAGTGAATGTAATGTAACACACACCCATACAATGCGCACCACCCCGTGATGTTTTTCTCACTGCTACTAGTGAAAGTAATGTAACACACACCCATACAATGCGCACCACCCCGTGATGTTTTTCTCACTCCTACTAGTGAAGGTAATGTAACACCCACCCATACAATGCGCACCACCCGGTGATGTTTTTCTCACTCCTACTAGTGAATGTAATGTAACACACACCCATACAATGTGCACCACCCGGTGATGTTTTTCTCACTCCTACTAGTGAATGTAATGTAACACACACCCATACATTGCGCACCACCCCGTGATGTTTTTGTCACTCCTACTAGTGAATGTAATGTAACACACACCCATACAATGCGCACGACCCCGTGATTTTTTTCTCACTCCTACTAGTGAATGTAATGTAACACACACCCATACAATGCGCACCACCCCGTGATGTTTTTCTCACTCCTACTAGTGAATGTAATGTAACACGCACCCATACAATGCGCACCACCCCGTGATGTTTTACTCACTGCTAGTAGTGAATGTAATGTAACACACACCCATACAATGCGCACCACCCCGTGATGTTTTTCTCACTCCTACTAGTGAATGTAATGTAACACACACCCATACAATGCGCACCACCCCGTGATGTTTTTCTCCCTCCTACTAGTGAATGTAACGTAACACACACCCATACAATGCGCACCACCCCGTGATGTTTTCCTCACTCCTACTAGTGAATGTAACGTAACACACACCCATACGATGCGCACCACCCCGTGATGTTTTTCTCACTCCTACTAGTGAATGTAACGTAACACAGACCCATACAATGCGCACCACACCGTGATGTTTTTCTCACTCCTACTAGTGAATGTAACGTAACACACACCCATACGATGCGCACCACCCCGTGATGTTTTTCTCACTCCTAGTAGTGAATGTCACGTAACACACACCCATACAATGCGCACCACCCCGTGATGTTTTTCTCACTCCTACTAGTGAATGTCACGTATCACACACCCATACAATGCGCACCACCCCGTGATGTTTTTCTCACTCCTACTAGTGAATGTAATGTAACACACACCCATACAATGCGGACCACCCCGTGATGTTTTTCTCACTCCTAGTAGTGAATGTAACGTAACACACACCCATACAATGCGCACCACACCGTGATGTTTTTCTCACTGCTACTAGTGAATGTAATGTAACACACACCCATACATTGCGCACCACCCCGTGATGTTTTTGTCACTCCTACTAGTGAATGTAATGTAACACACACCCATACAATGCGCACGACCCCGTGATTTTTTTCTCACTCCTACTAGTGAATGTAATGTAACACACACCCATACAATGCGCACCACCCCGTGATGTTTTTCTCACTCCTACTAGTGAATGTAATGTAACACGCACCCATACAATGCGCACCACCCCGTGATGTTTTACTCACTGCTAGTAGTGAATGTAATGTAACACATACCCATACAATGCGCACCACCCCGTGATGTTTTTCTCACTCCTACTAGTGAATGTAATGTAACACACACCCATACAATGCGCACCACCCCGTGATGTTTTTCTCCCTCCTACTAGTGAATGTAACGTAACACACACCCATACAATGCGCACCACCCCGTGATGTTTTCCTCACTCCTACTAGTGAATGTAACGTAACACACACCCATACGATGCGCACCACCCCGTGATGTTTTTCTCACTCCTACTAGTGAATGTAACGTAACACAGACCCATACAATGCGCACCACACCGTGATGTTTTTCTCACTCCTACTAGTGAATGTAACGTAACACACACCCATACAATGCGCACCACCCCGTGATGTTTTTCTCACTCCTAGTAGTGAATGTCACGTAACACACACCCATACAATGCGCACCACCCCGTGATGTTTTTCTCACTCCTACTAGTGAATGTCACGTATCACACACCCATACAATGCGCACCACCCCGTGATGTTTTTCTCACTCCTACTAGTGAATGTAATGTAACACACACCCATACAATGCGCACCACCCCGTGATGTTTTTCTCACTCCTAGTAGTGAATGTAACGTAACACACACCCATACAATGCGCACCACACCGTGATGTTTTTCTCACTGCTACTAGTGAATGTAATGTAACACACACCCATACGATGCGCACCACCCCGTGATGTTTTTCTCACTGCTACTAGTGAATGTAATGTAACACACACCCATACGATGCGCACCACCCCGTGATGTTTTTCTCACTGCTACTAGTGAATGTAATGTAACACACAACCATACAATGCGCACCACCCCGTGATGTTTTTCTAACTGCTACTAGTGAATGTAATGTAACACACACCCATACAATGCGCACCACACCGTGATGTTTTTCTCACTGCTACTAGTGAATCTAATGTAACACACACCCATACAATGCGCACCACCCCGTGATGTTTTTCTCACTGCTACTAGTGAATTTAATGTAACACACACCCATACAATGCGCACCACCCCGTGATGTTTTTCTCACTGCTACTAGTGAATGTAATGTAACACACACCCATACAATGCGCACCACCCCGTGATGTTTTTCTCACTCCTACTAGTGAATGTAATGTAACACACACCCATACAATGCGCACCACCCCGTGATGTTTTTCTCACTCCTACTAGTGAATCTAATGTTACACATACCCATACAATGCGCACCACCCCGTGATGTTTTTCTCACTCCTACTAGTGAATGTAACGTAACACACACCCATACAATGCGCACCACCCCGTGATGTTTTTCTCACTGCTACTAGTGAATGTAACGTAACACACACCCATACAATGCGCACCACCCCGTGATGTTTTTCTCACTGCTACTAGTGAATGTAATGTAACACACCCCCATACAATGCGCACCACCCGTTGATGTTTTTCTCACTCCTACTAGTGAATGTAATGTAACACACACCCATACAATGCGCACCACCCCGTGATGTTTTCCTCACTCCTACTAGTGAATGTAATGTAACACACACCCATACAATGCGCACCACCCGGTGATGTTTTTCTCACTCCTACTAGTGAATGTAATGTAACACACACCCATACATTGCGCACCACCCCATGATGTTTTTCTCACTCCTACTAGTGAATGTAATGTAACACACACCCATACAATGCGCACGACCCCGTGATGTTTTTCTCACTCCTACTATAGAATGTAATGTAACACACACCCATACAATGCGCACCACCCCGTGATGTTTTTCTCACTCCTACTAGTGAATGTCATGTAACACACACCCATACAATGCGCAACACCCCGTGATGTTTTTCTCACTCCTACTAGTGAATGTAATGTAACACACACCCATACAATGCGCACCACCCCGTGATGTTTTTCTCACTGCTACTAGTGAATGTAATGTAACACACACCCATACAATGCGCACCACCCCGTGATGTTTTTCTCACTGCTACTAGTGAAAGTAATGTAACACACACCCATACAATGCGCACCACCCCGTGATGTTTTTCTCACTGCTACTAGTGAAGGTAATGTAACACACACCCATACAATGCGCACCACCCGGTGATGTTTTTCTCACTCCTACTAGTGAATGTAATGTAACACAAACCCATACAATGCGCACCACCCGGTGATGTTTTTCTCACTCCTACTAGTGAATGTAATGTAACACACACCCATATATTGCGCACCACCCCGTGATGTTTTTGTCACTCCTACTAGTGAATGTAATGTAACACACACCCATACAATGCGCACGACCCCGTGATGTTTTTCTCACTCCTACTAGTGAATGTAATGTAACACACACCCATACAATGCGCACCACCCGGTGATGTTTTTCTCACTCCTACTAGTGAATGTAATGTAACACACACCCATACATTGCGCACCACCCCGTGATGTTTTTGTCACTCCTACTAGTGAATGTAATGTAACACACACCCATACAATGCGCACGACCCCGTGATGTTTTTCTCACTCCTACTAGTGAATGCAATGTAACACACACCCATACAATGCGCACCACCCCGTGATGTTTTTCTCACTCCTACTAGTGAATGTAATGTAACACACACCCATACAATGCGCACCACCCCGTGATGTTTTACTCACTGCTAGTAGTGAATGTAATGTAACACACACCCATACAATGCGCACCACCCCGTGATGTTTTTCTCACTGCTACTAGTGAATGTAATGTAACACACACCCATACAATGCGCACCACCCCGTGATGTTTTTCTCACTGCTACTAGTGAATGTAATGTAACACACACCCATACAATGCGCACCACCCCGTGATGTTTTTCTCACTGCTACTAGTGAATGTAATGTAACACACACCCATACAATGCGCACCACCCCGTGATGTTTTTCTCACTGCTACTAGTGAAAGTAATGTAACACACACCCATACAATGCGCACCACCCCGTGATGTTTTTCTCACTCCTACTAGTGAAGGTAATGTAACACACACCCATACAATGCGCACCACCCGGTGATGTTTTTCTCACTCCTACTAGTGAATGTAATGTAACACACACCCATACAATGCGCACCACCCGGTGATGTTTTTCTCACTCCTACTAGTGAATGTAATGTAACACACACCCATACATTGCGCACCACCCCATGATGTTTTTGTCACTCCTACTAGTGAATGTAATGTAACACACACCCATACAATGCGCACGACCCCGTGATTTTTTTCTCACTCCTACTAGTGAATGTAATGTAACACACACCCATACAATGCGCACCACCCCGTGATGTTTTTCTCACTCCTACTAGTGAATGTAATGTAACACGCACCCATACAATGCGCACCACCCCGTGATGTTTTACTCACTGCTAGTAGTGAATGTAATGTAACACACACCCATACAATGCGCACCACCCCGTGATGTTTTTCTCACTCCTACTAGTGAATGTAATGTAACACACACCCATACAATGCGCACCACCCCGTGATGTTTTTCTCCCTCCTACTAGTGAATGTAACGTAACACACACCCATACAATGCGCACCACCCCGTGATGTTTTTCTCACTGCTACTAGTGAATGTAATGTAACACACACCCATACAATGCGCACCACCCCGTGATGTTTTTCTCACTGCTACTAGTGAATGTAATGTAACACACACCCATACAATGCGCACCACCCCGTGATGTTTTTCTCACTGCTACTAGTGAATGTAATGTAACACACACCCATACAATGCGCACCACCCCGTGATGTTTTTCTCACTGCTACTAGTGAAAGTAATGTAACACACACCCATACAATGCGCACCACCCCGTGATGTTTTTCTCACTCCTACTAGTGAAGGTAATGTAACACACACCCATACAATGCGCACCACCCGGTGATGTTTTTCTCACTCCTACTAGTGAATGTAATGTAACACACACCCATACAATGCGCACCACCCGGTGATGTTTTTCTCACTCCTACTAGTGAATGTAATGTAACACACACCCATACATTGCGCACCACCCCGTGATGTTTTTGTCACTCCTACTAGTGAATGTAATGTAACACACACCCATACAATGCGCACGACCCCGTGATTTTTTTCTCACTCCTACTAGTGAATGTAATGTAACACACACCCATACAATGCGCACCACCCCGTGATGTTTTTCTCACTCCTACTAGTGAATGTAATGTAACACGCACCCATACAATGCGCACCACCCCGTGATGTTTTACTCACTGCTAGTAGTGAATGTAATGTAACACACACCCATACAATGCGCACCACCCCGTGATGTTTTTCTCACTCCTACTAGTGAATGTAATGTAACACACACCCATACAATGCGCACCACCCCGTGATGTTTTTCTCCCTCCTACTAGTGAATGTAACGTAACACACACCCATACAATGCGCACCACCCCGTGATGTTTTCCTCACTCCTACTAGTGAATGTAACGTAACACACACCCATACGATGCGCACCACCCCGTGATGTTTTTCTCACTCCTACTAGTGAATGTAACGTAACACAGACCCATACAATGCGCACCACACCGTGATGTTTTTCTCACTCCTATTAGTGAATGTAACGTAACACACACCCATACAATGCGCACCACCCCGTGATGTTTTTCTCACTCCTAGTAGTGAATGTCACGTAACACACACCCATACAATGCGCACCACCCCGTGATATTTTTCTCACTCCTACTAGTGAATGTCACGTATCACACACCCATACAATGCGCACCACCCCGTGATGTTTTTCTCACTCCTACTAGTGAATGTAATGTAACACACACCCATACAATGCGCACCACCCCGTGATGTTTTTCTCACTCCTAGTAGTGAATGTAACGTAACACACACCCATACAATGCGCACCACACCGTGATGTTTTTCTCACTGCTACTAGTGAATGTAATGTAACACACACCCATACGATGCGCACCACCCCGTGATGTTTTTCTCACTGCTACTAGTGAATGTAATGTAACACACACCCATACGATGCGCACCACCCCGTGATGTTTTTCTCACTGCTACTAGTGAATGTAATGTAACACACAACCATACAATGCGCACCACCCCGTGATGTTTTTCTAACTGCTACTAGTGAATGTAATGTAACACACACCCATACAATGCGCACCACACCGTGATGTTTTTCTCACTGCTACTAGTGAATCTAATGTAACACACACCCATACAATGCGCACCACCCCGTGATGTTTTTCTCACTGCTACTAGTGAATTTAATGTAACACACACCCATACAATGCGCACCACCCCGTGATGTTTTTCTCACTGCTACTAGTGAATGTAATGTAACACACACCCATACAATGCGCACCACCCCGTGATGTTTTTCTCACTCCTACTAGTGAATGTAATGTAACACACACCCATACAATGCGCACCACCCCGTGATGTTTTTCTCACTCCTACTAGTGAATCTAATGTTACACATACCCATACAATGCGCACCACCCCGTGATGTTTTTCTCACTCCTACTAGTGAATGTAACGTAACACACACCCATACAATGCGCACCACCCCGTGATGTTTTTCTCACTGCTACTAGTGAATGTAACGTAACACACACCCATACAATGCGCACCACCCCGTGATGTTTTTCTCACTGCTACTAGTGAATGTAATGTAACACACCCCCATACAATGCGCACCACCCGTTGATGTTTTTCTCACTCCTACTAGTGAATGTAATGTAACACACACCCATACAATGCGCACCACCCCGTGATGTTTTCCTCACTCCTACTAGTGAATGTAATGTAACACACACCCATACAATGCGCACCACCCTGTGATGTTTTACTCACTGCTAGTAGTGAATGTAATGTAACACACACCCATACAATGCGCACCACCCCGTGATGTTTTTCTCACTCCTACTAGTGAATGTAATGTAACACACACCCATACAATGCGCACCACCCCGTGATGTTTTTCTGCCTCCTACTAGTGAATGTAACGTAACACACACCCATACAATGCGCACCACCCCGTGATGTTTTTCTCACTCCTACTAGTGAATGTAACGTAACACACACACATACAATGCGCACCACCCCGTGATGTTTTTCTCAATCCTACTAGTGAATGTAACGTAACACACACCCATACAATGCGCAACACTCCGTGATGTTTTTCTCACTCCTACTAGTGAATGTAACGTAGCACACTCCCATACAATGCGCACCACCCCGGGATGTTTTTCTCACTCCTAGTAGTGAATGTAACGTAACACACACCCATACAATGCGCACCACCCCGTGATGTTTTTCTCACTCCTACTAGTGAATGTAATGTAACACACACCCATACAATGCGCACCACCCCGTGATGTTTTTCTCACTCCTACTAGTGAATGTAACGTAACACACACCCATACAATGCGCACCACCCCGTGATGTTTTTCTCACTCCTACTAGTGAATGTAACGTAACACACACCCATACAATGCGCACCACCCCGTGATGTTTTTCTCACTGCTACTAGTGAATGTAATGTAACACACACCCATACAATGCGCACCACCCCGTGATGTTTTTCTCACTCCTCCTAGTGAATGTAACGTAACACACACCCATACAATGCGCACCACCCCGTGATGTTTTTCTCACTGCTACTAGTGAATGTAACGTAACACACACATACAATGCGCACCACCCCGTGATGTTTTTCTCACTGCTACTAGTGAATGTAATGTAACACACACCCATACAATGCGCACCGCCCCGTGATGTTTTTCTCACTGCTACTAGTGAATCTAATGTAACACACACCCATACAATGCGCACCACCCCGTGATGTTTTTCTCACTCCTACTAGTGAATCTAATGTTACACACACCCATACAATGCGCACCACTCCGTGATGTTTTTCTCACTCCTACCTGTGAATGTAATGTAACACACACCCATACAATGCGCACCACCCCGTGATGTTTGTCTCACTCGTACTAAGTGAATGTAATATAACACACACCCATACAATGCGCACCACCCCGTGATGTTTTTCTCACTCCTACTAGTGAATGTAATGTAACACACACCCATACAATGCGCACCACCCCGTGATGGTTTTCTCACTGCTACTAGTGAATGTAATGTAACACACATCCATACAATGCGCACCACCCCGTGATGTTTTTCTCACTGCTACTAGTGAATGTAACGTAACACACAGCCATACAATGCGCACCACCCCGTGATGTTTTTCTCACTGCTACTAGTGAATGTAACGTAACACACACCCATACAATGCGCACCACCCCGTGATGTTTTTCTCACTCCTACTAGTGAATGTAACGTTACACACACCCATACAATGCGCACCACCCCGTGATGTTTTTCTCACTCCTACTAGTGAATGTAACGTAACACACACCAATACAATGCGCACCACCCCGTGATGTTTTTCTCACTCCTGCTAGTGTATGTAACGTAACACACACCCATACCATGCGCACCATCCCGTGATGTTTTTCTCACTCCTGCTAGTGAATGTAACGTAACACACACCCATACAATGCGCACCACCCCGTGATGTTTTTCTCACTCCTACTAGTGAATGTAACGTAACACACACCCATACAATGCGCACCACCCCGTGATGTTTTTCTCACTGCTACTAGTGAATGTAACGTTACACACACCCATACAATGCGAACCACCCCGTGATGTTTTTCTCACTGCTACTAGTGAATGTAATGTAACACACAACCATACAATGCGCACCACCCCGTGATGTTTTTCTCACTGCTACTAGTGAATCTAATGTAACACACACCCATACAATGCGCACCACCCCGTGATGTTTTTCTCACTCCTACTAGTGAAAGTAATGTAACACACACCCATACAATGGGCACCACCCCGTGATGTTTTTCTCACTCCTACTAGTGAAAGTAATGTAACACACACCCATACAATGGGCACCACCCCGTGATGTTTTTCTCACTCCTACTAGTGAAAGTAATGTAACACACACCCATACATTGCGCACCACCCCGTGATGTTTTTCTCACTCCTACTAGTGAATGTAATGTAACACACACCCATACAATGCGCACGACCCCGTGATGTTTTTGTCACTCCTACTAGTGAATGTAATGTAACACACACCCATACAATGCGCACCACCCGGTGATGTTTTTCTCACTCCTACTAGTGAATGTAATGTAACACACACCCATACAATGCGCACCACCCCGTGATGTTTTTCTCACTCCTACTAGTAAATGTAATGTAACACACACCCATACAATGCGCACCACACCGTGATGTTTTTCTCACTGCTACTAGTGAATGTAATGTAACACACACCCATACAATGCGCACCACCCCGTGATGTTTTTCTCACTCCTACTAGTGAATGTAATGTAACACACACCCATACAATGCGCACTACCCCGTGATGTTTTTCTCACTCCTACTAGTGAATCTAATGTTACACATACCCATACAATGCGCACCACCCCGTGATGTTTTTCTCACTCCTACTAGTGAATGTAACGTAACACACACCCATACAATGCGCACCACCCCGTGATGTTTTTCTCACTGCTACTAGTGAATGTAATGTAACACACACCCATACAATGCGCACCACCCCGTGATGTTTTTCTCACTGCTACTAGTGAATGTAATGTAACACACACCCATACAATGCGCACCACCCGGTGATGTTTTTCTCACTCCTACTAGTGAATGTAATGTAACACACACCCATACAATGCGCACCACCCCGTGATGTTTTCCTCACTCCTACTAGTGAATGTAATGTAACACACACCCATACAATGCGCACCACCCTGTGATGTTTTACTCACTGCTAGTAGTGAATGTAATGTAACACACACCCATACAATGCGCACCACCCCGTGATGTTTTTCTCACTCCTACTAGTGAATGTAATGTAACACACACCCATACAATGCGCACCACCCCGTGATGTTTTTCTCCCTCCTACTAGTGAATGTAACGTAACACACACCCATACAATGCGCACCACCCCGTGATGTTTTTCTCACTCCTACTAGTGAATGTAACGTAACACACACCCATACAATGCGCATCACCCCGTGATGTTTTTCTCACTCCTACTAGTGAATGTAACGTAACACACACCCATACAATGCGCAACACCCCGTGATGTTTTTCTCACTCCTACTAGTGAATGTAACGTAACACACACCCATACAATGCGCACCACCCCGTGATGTTTTTCTCACTCCTAGTAGTGAATGTAACGTAACACACACCCATACAATGCGCACCACCCCGTGATGTTTTTCTCACTCCTACTAGTGAATGTAATGTAACACACACCCATACAATGCGCACCACCCCGTGATGTTTTTCTGCCTCCTACTAGTGAATGTAACGTAACACACACCCATACAATGCGCACCACCCCGTGATGTTTTTCTCACTCCTACTAGTGAATGTAACGTAACACACACACATACAATGCGCACCACCCCGTGACGTTTTTCTCAATCCTACTAGTGAATGTAACGTAACACACACCCATACAATGCGCAACACCCCGTGATGTTTTTCTCACTCCTACTAGTGAATGTAACGTAACACACTCCCATACAATGCGCACCACCCCGGGATGTTTTTCTCACTCCTAGTAGTGAATGTAACGTAACACACACCCATACAATGCGCACCACCCCGTGATGTTTTTCTCACTCCTACTAGTGAATGTAATGTAACACACACCCATACAATGCGCACCACCCCGTGATGTTTTTCTCACTCCTACTAGTGAATGTAACGTAACACACACCCATACAATGCGCACCACCCCGTGATGTTTTTCTCACTCCTACTAGTGAATGTAACGTAACACACACCCATACAATGCGCACCACCCCGTGATGTTTTTCTCACTGCTACTAGTGAATGTAATGTAACACACACCCATACAATGCGCACCACTCCGTGATGTTTTTCTCACTGCTACTAGTGAATGTAACGTAACACACACCCATACAATGCACACCACCCCGTGATGTTTTTCTCACTGCTACTAGTGAATGTAATGTAACACACACCCATACAATGCGCACCACCCCGTGATGTTTTTCTCACTGCTACTAGTGAATGTAATGTAACACACACCCGTACAATGCGCACCACCCGGTGATGTTTTTCTCACTCCTACTAGTGAATGTAATGTAACACACACCCATACATTGCGCACCACCCCGTGATGTTTTTCTCACTCCTACTAGTGAATGTAATGTAACACACACCCATACAATGCGCACGACCCCGTGATGTTTTTGTCACTCCTACTAGTGAATGTAATGTAACACACACCCATACAATGCGCACCACCCCGTGATGTTTTTCTCACTGCTACTAGTGAATGTAATGTAACACACACCCATACAATGCGCACCACCCCGTGATGTTTTTCTCACTCCTACTAGTAAATGTAATGTAACACACACCCATACAATGCGCACCACACCGTGATGTTTTTCTCACTGCTACTAGTGAATATAATGTAACACACACCCATACAATGCGCACCACCCCGTGATGTTTTTCTCACTCCTACTAGTGAATGTAATGTAACACACACCCATACAATGCGCACTACCCCGTGATGTTTTTCTCACTCCTACTAGTGAATCTAATGTTACACATACCCATACAATGCGCACCACCCCGTGATGTTTTTCTCACTCCTACTAGTGAATGTAACGTAACACACACCCATACAATGCGCACCACCCCGTGATGTTTTTCTCACTGCTACTAGTGAATGTAATGTAACACACACCCATACAATGCGCACCACCCCGTGATGTTTTTCTCACTGCTACTAGTGAATGTAATGTAACACACACCCATACAATGCGCACCACCCGGTGATGTTTTTCTCACTCCTACTAGTGAATGTAATGTAACACACACCCATACAATGCGCACCACCCCGTGATGTTTTCCTCACTCCTACTAGTGAATGTAATGTAACACACACCCATACAATGCGCACCACCCTGTGATGTTTTACTCACTGCTAGTAGTGAATGTAATGTAACACACACCCATACAATGCGCACCACCCCGTGATGTTTTTCTCACTCCTACTAGTGAATGTAATGTAACACACACCCATACAATGCGCACCACCCCGTGATGTTTTTCTCCCTCCTACTAGTGAATGTAACGTAACACACACCCATACAATGCGCACCACCCCGTGATGTTTTTCTCACTCCTACTAGTGAATGTAACGTAACACACACCCATACAATGCGCACCACCCCGTGATGTTTTTCTCACTCCTACTAGTGAATGTAACGTAACACACACCCATACAATGCGCAACACCCCGTGATGTTTTTCTCACTCCTACTAGTGAATGTAACGTAACACACACCCATACAATGCGCACCACCCCGTGATGTTTTTCTCACTCCTAGTAGTGAATGTAACGTAACACACACCCATACAATGCGCACCACCCCGTGATGTTTTTCTCACTCCTACTAGTGAATGTAATGTAACACACACCCATACAATGCGCACCACCCCGTGATGTTTTTCTGCCTCCTACTAGTGAATGTAACGTAACACACACCCATACAATGCGCACCACCCCGTGATGTTTTTCTCACTCCTACTAGTGAATGTAACGTAACACACACACATACAATGCGCACCACCCCGTGATGTTTTTCTCAATCCTACTAGTGAATGTAACGTAACACACACCCATACAATGCGCAACACCCCGTGATGTTTTTCTCACTCCTACTAGTGAATGTAACGTAACACACTCCCATACAATGCGCACCACCCCGGGATGTTTTTCTCACTCCTAGTAGTGAATGTAACGTAACACACACCCATACAATGCGCACCACCCCGTGATGTTTTTCTCACTCCTACTAGTGAATGTAATGTAACACACACCCATACAATGCGCACCACCCCGTGATGTTTTTCTCACTCCTACTAGTGAATGTAACGTAACACACACCCATACAATGCGCACCACCCCGTGATGTTTTTCTCACTCCTACTAGTGAATGTAACGTAACACACACCCATACAATGCGCACCACCCCGTGATGTTTTTCTCACTGCTACTAGTGAATGTAATGTAACACACACCCATACAATGCGCACCACTCCGTGATGTTTTTCTCACTGCTACTAGTGAATGTAACGTAACACACACCCATACAATGCACACCACCCCGTGATGTTTTTCTCACTGCTACTAGTGAATGTAATGTAACACACACCCATACAATGCGCACCACCCCGTGATGTTTTTCTCACTGCTACTAGTGAATGTAATGTAACACACACCCGTACAATGCGCACCACCCCGTGATGTTTTTCTCACTGCTACTAGTGAATGTAACGTAACACACAGCCATACAATGCGCACCACCCAGTGATGTTTTTCTCACTGCTACTAGTGAATGTAACGTAACACACACCCATACAATGCGCACCACACCGTGATGTTTTTCTCACTCCTACTAGTGAATGTAACGTTACACACACCCATACAATGCGCACCACCCCGTGATGTTTTTCTCACTCCTACTAGTGAATGTAACGTAACACACACCAATACAATGCGCACCACCCCGTGATGTTTTTCTCACTCCTACTAGTGAATGTAACGTAACACACACCCATACAATGCGCACCACCCCGTGATGTTTTTCTCACTCCTGCTAGTGAATGTAACGTAACACACACCCATACAATGCGCACCACCCCGTGATGTTTTTCTCACTCCTCCTAGTGAATGTAACGTAACACACACCCATACAATGCGCACCACCCCGTGATGTTTTTCTCACTGCTACTAGTGAATGTAACGTAACACACACATACAATGCGCACCACCCCGTGATGTTTTTCTCACTGCTACTAGTGAATGTAATGTAACACACACCCATACAATGCGCACCGCCCCGTGATGTTTTTCTCACTGCTACTAGTGAATCTAATGTAACACACACCCATACAATGCGCACCACCCCGTGATGTTTTTCTCACTCCTACTAGTGAATCTAATGTTACACACACCCATACAATGCGCACCACTCCGTGATGTTTTTCTCACTCCTACCTGTGAATGTAATGTAACACACACCCATACAATGCGCACCACCCCGTGATGTTTGTCTCACTCGTACTAAGTGAATGTAATATAACACACACCCATACAATGCGCACCACCCCGTGATGTTTTTCTCACTCCTACTAGTGAATGTAATGTAACACACACCCATACAATGCGCACCACCCCGTGATGGTTTTCTCACTGCTACTAGTGAATGTAATGTAACACACACCCATACAATGCGCACCACCCCGTGATGTTTTTCTCACTGCTACTAGTGAATGTAACGTAACACACAGCCATACAATGCGCACCACCCCGTGATGTTTTTCTCACTGCTACTAGTGAATGTAACGTAACACACACCCATACAATGCGCACCACCCCGTGATGTTTTTCTCACTCCTACTAGTGAATGTAACGTTACACACACCCATACAATGCGCACCACCCCGTGATGTTTTTCTCACTCCTACTAGTGAATGTAACGTAACACACACCAATACAATGCGCACCACCCCGTGATGTTTTTCTCACTCCTGCTAGTGAATGTAACGTAACACACACCCATACCATGCGCACCATCCCGTGATGTTTTTCTCACTCCTGCTAGTGAATGTAACGTAACACACACCCATACAATGCGCACCACCCCGTGATGTTTTTCTCACTCCTACTAGTGAATGTAACGTAACACACACCCATACAATGCGCACCACCCCGTGATGTTTTTCTCACTGCTACTAGTGAATGTAACGTTACACACACCCATACAATGCGAACCACTCCGTGATGTTTTTCTCACTGCTACTAGTGAATGTAATGTAACACACAACCATACAATGCGCACCACCCCGTGATGTTTTTCTCACTGCTACTAGTGAATCTAATGTAACACACACCCATACAATGCGCACCACCCCGTGATGTTTTTCTCACTCCTACTAGTGAAAGTAATGTAACACACACCCATACAATGGGCACCACCCCGTGATGATTTTCTCACTCCTACTAGTGAATGTAATGTAACACACACCCATACAATGCGCACCACCCGGTGATGTTTTTCTCACTCCTACTAGTGAATGTAATGTAACACACACCCATACATTGCGCACCACCCCGTGATGTTTTTCTCACTCCTACTAGTGAATGTAATGTAACACACACCCATACAATGCGCACGACCCCGTGATGTTTTTGTCACTCCTACTAGTGAATGTAATGTAACACACACCCATACAATGCGCACCACCCCGTGATGTTTTTCTCACTGCTACTAGTGAATGTAATGTAACACACACCCATACAATGCGCACCACCCCGTGATGTTTTTCTCACTCCTACTAGTAAATGTAATGTAACACACACCCATACAATGCGCACCACACCGTGATGTTTTTCTCACTGCTACTAGTGAATGTAATGTAACACACACCCATACAATGCGCACCACCCCGTGATGTTTTTCTCACTCCTACTAGTGAATGTAATGTAACACACACCCATACAATGCGCACTACCCCGTGATGTTTTTCTCACTCCTACTAGTGAATCTAATGTTACACATACCCATACAATGCGCACCACCCCGTGATGTTTTTCTCACTCCTACTAGTGAATGTAACGTAACACACCCATACAATGCGCACCACCCCGTGATGTTTTTCTCACTGCTACTAGTGAATGTAATGTAACACACACCCATACAATGCGCACCACCCCGTGATGTTTTTCTCACTGCTACTAGTGAATGTAATGTAACACACACCCATACAATGCGCACCACCCGGTGATGTTTTTCTCACTCCTACTAGTGAATGTAATGTAACACACACCCATACAATGCGCACCACCCCGTGATGTTTTCCTCACTCCTACTAGTGAATGTAATGTAACACACACCCATACAATGCGCACCACCCTGTGATGTTTTACTCACTGCTAGTAGTGAATGTAATGTAACACACACCCATACAATGCGCACCACCCCGTGATGTTTTTCTCACTCCTACTAGTGAATGTAATGTAACACACACCCATACAATGCGCACCACCCCGTGATGTTTTTCTCCCTCCTACTAGTGAATGTAACGTAACACACACCCATACAATGCGCACCACCCCGTGATGTTTTTCTCACTCCTACTAGTGAATGTAACGTAACACACACCCATACAATGCGCACCACCCCGTGATGTTTTTCTCACTCCTACTAGTGAATGTAACGTAACACACACCCATACAATGCGCAACACCCCGTGATGTTTTTCTCACTCCTACTAGTGAATGTAACGTAACACACACCCATACAATGCGCACCACCCCGTGATGTTTTTCTCACTCCTAGTAGTGAATGTAACGTAACACACACCCATAAAATGCGCACCACCCCATGATGTTTTTCTCACTCCTACTAGTGAATGTAATGTAACACACACCCATATAATGCGCACCACCCCGTGATGTTTTTCTCACTCCTACTAGTGAATGTAACGTAACACACACCCATACAATGCGCACCACCCCGTGATGTTTTTCTCACTCCTAGTAGTGAATGTAACGTAACACACATCCATACAATGCGCAGCACCCCGTGATGTTTTTCTCACTCCTACTAGTGAATGTAATGTAACACACACCCATATAATGCGCACCACCCCGTGATGTTTTTCTCACTGCTACTAGTGAATGTAATGTAACACACACCCATACAATGCGCACCACCGCGTGATGTTTTTCTCACTGCTACTAGTGAATGTAATGTAACACACACCCATACAATGCGCACCACCCCGTGATGTTTTTCTCACTGCTACTAGTGAATGTAACGTAACACACAGCCATACAATGCGCACCACCCCGTGATGTTTTTCTCACTGCTACTAGTGAATGTAACGTAACACACACCCATACAATGCGCACCACCCCGTGATGTTTTTCTCACTCCTACTAGTGAATGTAACGTTACACACTCCCATACAATGCGCACCACCCCGTGATGTTTTTCTCACTCCTACTAGTGAATGTAACGTAACACACACCCATACAATGCGCACCACCCCGTGATGTTTTCCTCACTCCTACTAGTGAATGTAATGTAACACACACCCATACAATGCGCACCACCCTGTGATGTTTTACTCACTGCTAGTAGTGAATGTAATGTAACACACACCCATACAATGCGCACCACCCCGTGATGTTTTTCTCACTCCTACTAGTGAATGTAATGTAACACACACCCATACAATGCGCACCACCCCGTGATGTTTTTCTCCCTCCTACTAGTGAATGTAACGTAACACACACCCATACAATGCGCACCACCCCGTGATGTTTTTCTCACTCCTACTAGTGAATGTAACGTAACACACACCAATACAATGCGCACCACCCCGTGATGTTTTTCTCACTCCTGCTAGTGAATGTAACGTAACACACACCCATACCATGCGCACCATCCCGTGATGTTTTTCTCACTCCTGCTAGTGAATGTAACGTAACACACACCCATACAATGCGCACCACCCCGTGATGTTTTTCTCACTCCTACTAGTGAATGTAACGTAACACACACCCATACAATGCGCACCACCCCGTGATGTTTTTCTCACTGCTACTAGTGAATGTAACGTTACACACACCCATACAATGCGAACCACCCCGTGATGTTTTTCTCACTGCTACTAGTGAATGTAATGTAACACACAACCATACAATGCGCACCACCCCGTGATGTTTTTCTCACTGCTACTAGTGAATCTAATGTAACACACACCCATACAATGCGCACCACCCCGTGATGTTTTTCTCACTCCTACTAGTGAAAGTAATGTAACACACACCCATACAATGGGCACCACCCCGTGATGTTTTTCTCACTCCTACTAGTGAATGTAATGTAACACACACCCATACAATGCGCACCACCCGGTGATGTTTTTCTCACTCCTACTAGTGAATGTAATGTAACACACACCCATACATTGCGCAACACCCCGTGATGTTTTTCTCACTCCTACTAGTGAATGTAATGTAACACACACCCATACAATGCGCACGACCCCGTGATGTTTTTGTCACTCCTACTAGTGAATGTAATGTAACACACACCCATACAATGCGCACCACCCCGTGATGTTTTTCTCACTGCTACTAGTGAATGTAATGTAACACACACCCATACAATGCGCACCACCCCGTGATGTTTTTCTCACTCCTACTAGTAAATGTAATGTAACACACACCCATACAATGCGCACCACACCGTGATGTTTTTCTCACTGCTACTAGTGAATGTAATGTAACACACACCCATACAATGCGCACCACCCCGTGATGTTTTTCTCACTCCTACTAGTGAATGTAATGTAACACACACCCATACAATGCGCACTACCCCGTGATGTTTTTCTCACTCCTACTAGTGAATCTAATGTTACACATACCCATACAATGCGCACCACCCCGTGATGTTTTTCTCACTCCTACTAGTGAATGTAACGTAACACACCCATACAATGCGCACCACCCCGTGATGTTTTTCTCACTGCTACTAGTGAATGTAATGTAACACACACCCATACAATGCGCACCACCCCGTGATGTTTTTCTCACTGCTACTAGTGAATGTAATGTAACACACACCCATACAATGCGCACCACCCGGTGATGTTTTTCTCACTCCTACTAGTGAATGTAATGTAACACACACCCATACAATGCGCACCACCCCGTGATGTTTTCCTCACTCCTACTAGTGAATGTAATGTAACACACACCCATACAATGCGCACCACCCTGTGATGTTTTACTCACTGCTAGTAGTGAATGTAATGTAACACACACCCATACAATGCGCACCACCCCGTGATGTTTTTCTCACTCCTACTAGTGAATGTAATGTAACACACACCCATACAATGCGCACCACCCCGTGATGTTTTTCTCCCTCCTACTAGTGAATGTAACGTAACACACACCCATACAATGCGCACCACCCCGTGATGTTTTTCTCACTCCTACTAGTGAATGTAACGTAACACACACCCATACAATGCGCACCACCCCGTGATGTTTTTCTCACTCCTACTAGTGAATGTAACGTAACACACACCCATACAATGCGCAACACCCCGTGATGTTTTTCTCACTCCTACTAGTGAATGTAACGTAACACACACCCATACAATGCGCACCACCCCGTGATGTTTTTCTCACTCCTAGTAGTGAATGTAACGTAACACACACCCATAAAATGCGCACCACCCCATGATGTTTTTCTCACTCCTACTAGTGAATGTAATGTAACACACACCCATATAATGCGCACCACCCCGTGATGTTTTTCTCACTCCTACTAGTGAATGTAACGTAACACACACCCATACAATGCGCACCACCCCGTGATGTTTTTCTCACTCCTAGTAGTGAATGTAACGTAACACACATCCATACAATGCGCACCACCCCGTGATGTTTTTCTCACTGCTACTAGTGAATGTAATGTAACACACACCCATACGATGCGCACCACCCCGTGATGTTTTTCCCACTGCTACTAGTGAATGTAACGTAACACACACCCATACGATGCGCACCACCCCGTGATGTTTTTCTCACTGCTACTAGTGAATGTAATGTAACACACACCCATACAATGCGCACCACCCCGTGATGTTTTTCTCACTGCTACTAGTGAATGTAATGTAACACACACCCATACAATGCGCACCACCCCGTGATGTTTTTCTCACTGCTACTAGTGAATGTAACGTAACACACAGCCATACAATGCGCACCACCCCGTGATGTTTTTCTCACTGCTACTAGTGAATGTAACGTAACACACACCCATACAATGCGCACCACCCCGTGATGTTTTTCTCACTCCTACTAGTGAATGTAACGTTACACACTCCCATACAATGCGCACCACCCCGTGATGTTTTTCTCACTCCTACTAGTGAATGTAACGTAACACACACCAATACAATGCGCACCACCCCGTGATGTTTTTCTCACTCCTACTAGTGAATCTAACGTAACACACACCCATACAATGCGCACCACCCCGTGATGTTTTTCTCAGTCCTGCTAGTGAATGTAACGTAACACACACCCATACAATGCGCACCACCCCGTGATGTTTTTCTCACTCCTCCTAGTGAATGTAACGTAACACACACCCATACAATGCGCACCACCCCGTGATGTTTTTCTCACTGCTACTAGTGAATGTAACGTAACACACACATACAATGCGCACCACCCCGTGATGTTTTTCTCACTGCTACTAGTGAATGTAATGTAACACACACCCATACAATGCGCACCACCCCGTGACGTTTTTCTCACTGCTACTAGTGAATCTAATGTAACACACACCCATACAATGCACACCACCCCGTGATGTTTTTCTCACTCCTACTAGTGAATCTAATGTTACACACACCCATACAATGCGCACCACTCCGTGATGTTTTTCTCACTCCTACCTGTGAATGTAATGTAACACACACCCATACAATGCGCACCACCCCGTGATGTTTGTCTCACTCGTACTAAGTGAATGTAATGTAACACACACCCATACAATGCGCACCACCCCGTGATGTTTTTCTCACTCCTACTAGTGAATGTAATGTAACACACACCCATACAATGCGCACCACCCCGTGATGTTTTTCTCACTCCTACTAGTGAATGTAATGTAACACACACCCATACAATGCGCACCACCCCGTGATGGTTTTCTCACTGCTACTAGTGAATGTAATGTAACACACACCCATACAATGCGCACCACCCCGTGATGTTTTTCTCCCTCCTACTAGTGAATGTAACGTAACACACACCCATACAATGCGCACCACCCCGTGATGTTTTTCTCACTCCTACTAGTGAATGTAACGTAACACACACCCATACAATGCGCACCACCCCGTGATGTTTTTCTCACTCCTACTAGTGAATGTAACGTAACACACACCCATACAATGCGCAACACCCCGTGATGTTTTTCTCACTCCTACTAGTGAATGTAACGTAACACACACCCATACAATGCGCACCACCCCGTGATGTTTTTCTCACTCCTAGTAGTGAATGTAACGTAACACACACCCATAAAATGCGCACCACCCCATGATGTTTTTCTCACTCCTACTAGTGAATGTAATGTAACACACACCCATATAATGCGCACCACCCCGTGATGTTTTTCTCACTCCTACTAGTGAATGTAACGTAACACACACCCATACAATGCGCACCACCCCGTGATGTTTTTCTCACTCCTAGTAGTGAATGTAACGTAACACACATCCATACAATGCGCAGCACCCCGTGATGTTTTTCTCACTCCTACTAGTGAATGTAATGTAACACACACCCATATAATGCGCACCACCCCGTGATGTTTTTCTCACTGCTACTAGTGAATGTAATGTAACACACACCCATACAATGCGCACCACCCCGTGATGTTTTTCTCACTGCTACTAGTGAATGTAATGTAACACACACCCATACAATGCGCACCACCCCGTGATGTTTTTCTCACTGCTACTAGTGAATGTAACGTAACACACAGCCATACAATGCGCACCACCCCGTGATGTTTTTCTCACTGCTACTAGTGAATGTAACGTAACACACACCCATACAATGCGCACCACCCCGTGATGTTTTTCTCACTCCTACTAGTGAATGTAACGTTACACACTCCCATACAATGCGCACCACCCCGTGATGTTTTTCTCACTCCTACTAGTGAATGTAACGTAACACACACCCATACAATGCGCACCACCCCGTGATGTTTTCCTCACTCCTACTAGTGAATGTAATGTAACACACACCCATACAATGCGCACCACCCTGTGATGTTTTACTCACTGCTAGTAGTGAATGTAATGTAACACACACCCATACAATGCGCACCACCCCGTGATGTTTTTCTCACTCCTACTAGTGAATGTAATGTAACACACACCCATACAATGCGCACCACCCCGTGATGTTTTTCTCCCTCCTACTAGTGAATGTAACGTAACACACACCCATACAATGCGCACCACCCCGTGATGTTTTTCTCACTCCTACTAGTGAATGTAACGTAACACACACCCATACAATGCGCACCACCCCGTGATGTTTTTCTCACTCCTACTAGTGAATGTAACGTAACACACACCCATACAATGCGCACCACCCCGTGATGTTTTTCTCACTCCTACTAGTGAATGTAACGTAACACACACCCATACAATGCGCAACACCCCGTGATGTTTTTCTCACTCCTACTAGTGAATGTAACGTAACACACACCCATACAATGCGCACCACCCCGTGATGTTTTTCTCACTCCTAGTAGTGAATGTAACGTAACACACACCCATAAAATGCGCACCACCCCATGATGTTTTTCTCACTCCTACTAGTGAATGTAATGTAACACACACCCATATAATGCGCACCACCCCGTGATGTTTTTCTCACTCCTACTAGTGAATGTAACGTAACACACACCCATACAATGCGCACCACCCCGTGATGTTTTTCTCACTCCTAGTAGTGAATGTAACGTAACACACATCCATACAATGCGCACCACCCCGTGATGTTTTTCTCACTGCTACTAGTGAATGTAATGTAACACACACCCATACGATGCGCACCACCCCGTGATGTTTTTCCCACTGCTACTAGTGAATGTAACGTAACACACACCCATACGATGCGCACCACCCCGTGATGTTTTTCTCACTGCTACTAGTGAATGTAATGTAACACACACCCATACAATGCGCACCACCCCGTGATGTTTTTCTCACTGCTACTAGTGAATGTAATGTAACACACACCCATACAATGCGCACCACCCCGTGATGTTTTTCTCACTGCTACTAGTGAATGTAACGTAACACACAGCCATACAATGCGCACCACCCCGTGATGTTTTTCTCACTGCTACTAGTGAATGTAAAGTAACACACACCCATACAATGCGCACCACCCCGTGATGTTTTTCTCACTCCTACTAGTGAATGTAACGTTACACACTCCCATACAATGCGCACCACCCCGTGATGTTTTTCTCACTCCTACTAGTGAATGTAACGTAACACACACCAATACAATGCGCACCACCCCGTGATGTTTTTCTCACTCCTACTAGTGAATCTAACGTAACACACACCCATACAATGCGCACCACCCCGTGATGTTTTTCTCAGTCCTGCTAGTGAATGTAACGTAACACACACCCATACAATGCGCACCACCCCGTGATGTTTTTCTCACTCCTCCTAGTGAATGTAACGTAACACACACCCATACAATGCGCACCACCCCGTGATGTTTTTCTCACTGCTACTAGTGAATGTAACGTAACACACACATACAATGCGCACCACCCCGTGATGTTTTTCTCACTGCTACTAGTGAATGTAATGTAACACACACCCATACAATGCGCACCACCCCGTGACGTTTTTCTCACTGCTACTAGTGAATCTAATGTAACACACACCCATACAATGCACACCACACCGTGATGTTTTTCTCACTCCTACTAGTGAATCTAATGTTACACACACCCATACAATGCGCACCACTCCGTGATGTTTTTCTCACTCCTACCTGTGAATGTAATGTAACACACACCCATACAATGCGCACCACCCCGTGATGTTTGTCTCACTCGTACTAAGTGAATGTAATGTAACACACACCCATACAATGCGCACCACCCCGTGATGTTTTTCTCACTCCTACTAGTGAATGTAATGTAACACACACCCATACAATGCGCACCACCCCGTGATGGTTTTCTCACTGCTACTAGTGAATGTAATGTAACACACACCCATACAATGCGCACCATCCCGTGATGTTTTTCTCACTGCTACTAGTGAATGTAACGTAACACACAGCCATACAATGCGCACCACCCCGTGATGTTTTTCTCACTGCTACTAGTGAATGTAACGTAACACACACCCATACAATGCGCACCACCCCGTGATGTTTTTCTCACTCCTACTAGTGAATGTAACGTTACACACACCCATACAATGCGCACCACCCCGTGATGTTTTTCTCACTCCTACTAGTGAATGTAACGTAACACACACCAATACAATGCGCACCACCCCGTGATGTTTTTCTCACTCCTGCTAGTGAATGTAACGTAACACACACCCATACAATGCGCACCATCCCGTGATGTTTTTCTCACTCCTGCTAGTGAATGTAACGTAACACACACCCATACAATGCGCACCACCCCGTGATGTTTTTCTCACTCCTGCTAGTGAATGTAACGTAACACACACCCATACAATGCGCACCACCCCGTCATGTTTTTCTCACTGCTACTAGTGAATGTAACGTAACACACACCCATACAATGCGAACCACCCCGTGATGTTTTTCTCACTGCTACTAGTGAATGTAATGTAACACACACCCATACAATGCGCACCACACCGTGATGTTTTTCTCACTGCTACTAGTGAATCTAATGTAACACACACCCATACAATGCGCACCACCCCGTGATGTTTTTCTCACTCCTACTAGTGAAAGTAATGTAACACACACCCATACAATGGGCACCACCCCGTGATGTTTTTCTCACTCCTACTAGTGAATGTAATGTAACACACACCCATACAATGCGCACCACCCGGTGATGTTTTTCTCACTCCTACTAGTGAATGTAATGTAACACACACCCATACATTGCGCACCACCCCGTGATGTTTTTCTCACTCCTACTAGTGAATGTAATGTAACACACACCCATACAATGCGCACGACCCCGTGATGTTTTTCTCACTCCTACTAGTGAATGTAATGTAACACACACCCATACAATGCGCACCACCCCGTGATGTTTTTCTCACTCCTACTAGTGAATGTAATGTAACACACACCCATACAATGTGCACCACCCCGTGATGTTTTTCTCACTCCTACTAGTGAATGTAATGTAACACACACCCATACAATGCGCACCACCCCGTGATGTTTTTCTCACTCCTACTAGTGAATGTAATGTAACACACACCCATACAATGCGTACCACCCCGTGATGTTTTTCTCACTCCTACTAGTGAATGTAATGTAACACACACCCATACAATGCGCACCACCCCGTGATGTTTTACTCACTGCTACTAGTGAATGTAATGTAACACACACCCATACAATGCGCACCACCCCGTGATGTTTTACTCACTGCTACTAGTGAATGTAATGTAACACACACCCATACAATGCGCACCACCCAGTGATGTTTTTCTCACTCCTACTAGTGAATGTAATGTAACACACACCCATACAATGCGTACCACCCCGTGATGTTTTTCTCACTCCTACTAGTGAATGTAACGTAACACCCACCCATACAATGCGCACCACCCCGTGATGTTTTTCTCACTCCTACTAGTGAATGTAACGTAACACACACCCATACAATGCGCACCAGCCCGTGATGTTTTTCTCACTCCTAGTAGTGAATGTAATGTAACACACACCCATACAATGCGCACCACCCCGTGATGTTTTTCTCACTCCTACTAGTGAATGTAACGTAACACACATCCATACAATGCGCACCACCCGGTGATGTTTTTCTCACTCCTACTAGTGAATGTAACGTAACACACACCCATACAATGCGCACCACCCCGTGATGTTTTTCTCACTCCTACTAGTGAATGTAATGTAACACACCCCCATACAATGCGCACCACCCCGTGATGTTTTTCTCACTCCTACTAGTGAATGTAACGTAACACACACCCATACAATGCGCACCTCCCCGTGATGTTTTTCTCACTCCTACTAGTGAATCTAATGTAACACACACCCATACAATGCGCACCACCCCGTGATGTTTTTCTCACTCCTACTAGTGAATCTAATGTAACACACACCCATACAATGCGCACCACACCGTGATGTTTTTCTCACTCCTACTAGTGAATATAATGTAACACACACCCATACAATGCGCACCACCCCGTGATGTTTTTCTCACTCCTACTAGTGAATCTAATGTAACACACACCCATACAATGCGCACCACCCCGTGATGTTTGTCTCACTCCTACTAGTGAATCTAATGTAACACACACCCATACAATGCGCACCACCGGGTGATGTTTTTCTCACTCCTACTAGTGAATGTAATGTAACACACACCCATACATTGCGCACCACCCCGTGATGTTTTTCTCACTCCTACTAGTGATTGTAATGTAACACACACCCATACAATGCGCACGACCCCGTGATGTTTTTCTCACTCCTACTAGTGAATGTAACGTAATACACACCCATACAATGCGCACCACCCCGTGATGTTTTTCTCACTCCTACTAGTGAATATAACGTAACACACACCCATACAATGCGCACCACCCCGTGATGTTTTTCTCACTCCTACTAGTGAATCTAATGTAACACACACCCATACATTGCGCACCACCCCGTGATGTTTTTCTCACTCCTACTAGTGAATGTAATGTAACACACACCCATACAATGCGCACCACCCCGTGATGTTTTTCTCACTCCTACTAGTGAATGTAATGTAACACACACCCATACAATGCACACCACCCCGTGATGTTTTTCTCACTCCTACTAGTGAATGTAACGTAACACACACCCATACAATGCGAACCACCCCGTGATGTTTTTCTCACTCCTACTAGTGAATGTAACGTAACACACACCCATATAATGCGCACCACCCCGTGATATTTTTCTCACTCCTACTAGTGAATGTAACGTAACACATACCCGTACAATGCGCTCCACCCCGTGATGTTTTTCTCACTCCTACTAGTGAATCTAACGTAACACACACCCATACAATGCGCACCACCCCGTGATGTTTTTCTCACTCCTACTAGTGAATCTAACGTAACACACACCCATACATTGCGCACCACCCCGTGATGTTTTTCTCACTCCTACTAGTGAATGTAATGTAACACACACCCATAAAATGCGCACCACCGCGTGATGTTTTTCTCACTCCTACTAGTGAATGTAATGTAACACACACCCATACAATGCGCACCACCCCGTGATGTTTTTCTCACTCCTACTAGTGAATGTAACGTAACACACACCCGTACAATGCGCACCACCCCGTGACGTTTTTCTCACTCCTACTAGTGAATGTAACGTAACACACACCCGTACAATGCGCACCACGCCGTGAAGTTTTTCTCACTCCTACTAGTGAATGTAACGTAACACACACCCATACAATGCGCACCACCCCGTGACGTTTTTCTCACTCCTACTAGTGAATGTAATGTAACACACACCCGTACAATGCGCACCCCCTGTGACGTTTTTCTCACTCCTACTAGTGAATGTAACGTAACACACACCCGTGAGGTTTTTCTCACTCCTACTAGTGAATGTAATGTAACACACACCCGTACAATGCGCACCACCCCGTGATGTTTTTCTCACTTCTACTAGTGAATGTAATGTAACACACACCCATACAATGCGCACCACCCCGTGATGTTTTTCTCACTCCTACTAGTGAATGTAATGTAACACACACCCATACAATGCGCACCACCCCGTGATGTTTTTCTCACTCCTACTAGTGAATGTAACGTAACACACACCCATACAATGCGCACCACCCCGTGATGTTTTTCTCACTGCTACTAGTGAATGCAACGTAACACACACCCATACAATGCGCACCACCCCGTGATGTTTTTCTCACTCCTAGTAGTGAATGTAACGTAACACACATCCATACAATGCGCACCACCCCGTGATGTTTTTCTCACTGCTACTAGTGAATGTAATGTAACACACACCCATACAATGCGCACCACCCCGTGATGTTTTTCTCACTGCTACTAGTGAATGTAACGTAACACACACCCATACGATGCGCACCACCCCGTGATGTTTTTCTCACTGCTACTAGTGAATGTAATGTAACACACACCCATACGATGCGCACCACCCCGTGATGTTTTTCTCACTGCTACTAGTGAATGTAATGTAACACACACCCATACAATGCGCACCACCCCGTGATGTTTTTCTCACTGCTACTAGTGAATGTAACGTAACACACAGCCATACAATGCGCACCACCCCGTGATGTTTTTCTCACTGCTACTAGTGAATGTAACGTAACACACACCCATACAATGCGCACCACCCCGTGATGTTTTTCTCACTCCTACTAGTGAATGTAACGTTACACACTCCCATACAATGCGCACCACCCCGTGATGTTTTTCTCACTCCTACTAGTGAATGTAACGTAACACACACCAATACAATGCGCACCACCCCGTGATGTTTTTCTCACTCCTACTAGTGAATCTAACGTAACACACACCCATACAATGCGCACCACCCCGTGATGTTTTTCTCAGTCCTGCTAGTGAATGTAACGTAACACACACCCATACAATGCGCACCACCCCGTGATGTTTTTCTCACTCCTCCTAGTGAATGTAACGTAACACACACCCATACAATGCGCACCACCCCGTGATGTTTTTCTCACTGCTACTAGTGAATGTAACGTAACACACACATACAATGCGCACCACCCCGTGATGTTTTTCTCACTGCTACTAGTGAATGTAATGTAACACACACCCATACAATGCGCACCACCCCGTGACGTTTTTCTCACTGCTACTAGTGAATCTAATGTAACACACACCCATACAATGCACACCACCCCGTGATGTTTTTCTCACTCCTACTAGTGAATCTAATGTTACACACACCCATACAATGCGCACCACTCCGTGATGTTTTTCTCACTCCTACCTGTGAATGTAATGTAACACACACCCATACAATGCGCACCACCCCGTGATGTTTGTCTCACTCGTACTAAGTGAATGTAATGTAACACACACCCATACAATGCGCACCACCCCGTGATGTTTTTCTCACTCCTACTAGTGAATGTAATGTAACACACACCCATACAATGCGCACCACCCCGTGATGGTTTTCTCACTGCTACTAGTGAATGTAATGTAACACACACCCATACAATGCGCACCATCCCGTGATGTTTTTCTCACTGCTACTAGTGAATGTAACGTAACACACAGCCATACAATGCGCACCACCCCGTGATGTTTTTCTCACTGCTACTAGTGAATGTAACGTAACACACACCCATACAATGCGCACCACCCCGTGATGTTTTTCTCACTCCTACTAGTGAATGTAACGTTACACACACCCATACAATGCGCACCACCCCGTGATGTTTTTCTCACTCCTACTAGTGAATGTAACGTAACACACACCAATACAATGCGCACCACCCCGTGATGTTTTTCTCACTCCTGCTAGTGAATGTAACGTAACACACACCCATACAATGCGCACCATCCCGTGATGTTTTTCTCACTCCTGCTAGTGAATGTAACGTAACACACACCCATACAATGCGCACCACCCCGTGATGTTTTTCTCACTCCTACTAGTGAATGTAACGTAACACACACCCATACAATGCGCACCACCCCGTGATGTTTTTCTCACTGCTACTAGTGAATGTAACGTAACACACACCCATACAATGCGAACCACCCCGTGATGTTTTTCTCACTGCTACTAGTGAATGTAATGTAACACACACCCATACAATGCGCACCACCCCGTGATGTTTTTCTCACTGCTACTAGTGAATCTAATGTAACACACACCCATACAATGCTCACCACCCCGTGATGTTTTTCTCACTCCTACTAGTGAAAGTAATGTAACACACACCCATACAATGGGCACCACCCCGTGATGTTTTTCTCACTCCTACTAGTGAATGTAATGTAACAAACACCCATACAATGCGCACCACCCGGTGATGTTTTTCTCACTCCTACTAGTGAATGTAATGTAACACACACCCATACATTGCGCACCACCCCGTGATGTTTTTCTCACTCCTACTAGTGAATGTAATGTAACACACACCCATACAATGCGCACGACCCCGTGATGTTTTTCTCACTCCTACTAGTGAATGAAATGTAACACACACCCATACAATGCGCACCACCCCGTGATGTTTTTCTCACTCCTACTAGTGAATGTAATGTAACACACACCCATACAATGTGCACCACCCCGTGATGTTTTTCTCACTCCTACTAGTGAATGTAATGTAACACACACCCATACAATGCGCACCACCCCGTGATGTTTTTCTCACTCCTACTAGTGAATGTAATGTAACACACACCCATACAATGCGTACAACCCCGTGATGTTTTTCTCACTCCTACTTGTGAATGTAATGTAACACACACCCATACAATGCGCACCACCCCGTGATGTTTTACTCACTGCTACTAGTGAATGTAATGTAACACACACCCATACAATGCGCACCACCCCGTGATGTTTTACTCACTGTTACTAGTGAATGTAATGTAACACACACCCATACAATGCGCACCACCCAGTGATGTTTTTCTCACTCCTACTAGTGAATGTAATGTAACACACACCCATACAATGCGTACCACCCCGTGATGTTTTTCTCACTCCTACTAGTGAATGTAACGTAACACCCACCCATACAATGCGCACCACCCCGTGATGTTTTTCTCACTCCTACTAGTGAATGTAACGTAACACACACCCATACAATGCGCACCAGCCCGTGATGTTTTTCTCACTCCTAGTAGTGAATGTAATGTAACACACACCCATACAATGCGCACCACCCCGTGATGTTTTTCTCACTCCTACTAGTGAATGTAACGTAACACACATCCATACAATGCGCACCACCCGGTGATGTTTTTCTCACTCCTACTAGTGAATGTAACGTAACACACACCCATACAATGCGCACCACCCCGTGATGTTTTTCTCACTCCTACTAGTGAATGTAATGTAACACACCCCCATACAATGCGCACCACCCCGTGATGTTTTTCTCACTCCTACTAGTGAATGTAACGTAACACACACCCATAAAATGCGCACCACCCCGTGATGTTTTTCTCACTCCTACTAGTGAATCTAATGTAACACACACCCATACAATGCGCACCACCCCGTGATGTTTTTCTCACTCCTACTAGTGAATCTAATGTAACACACACCCATACAATGCGCACCACACCGTGATGTTTTTCTCACTCCTACTAGTGAATATAATGTAACACACACCCATACAATGCGCACCACCCCGTGATGTTTTTCTCACTCCTACTAGTGAATCTAATGTAACACACACCCATACAATGCGCACCACCCCGTGATGTTTGTCTCACTCCTACTAGTGAATCTAATGTAACACACACCCATACAATGCGCACCACCCGGTGATGTTTTTCTCACTCCTACTAGTGAATGTAATGTAACACACACCCATACATTGCGCACCACCCCGTGATGTTTTTCTCACTCCTACTAGTGAATGTAATGTAACACACACCCATACAATGCGCACGACCCCGTGATGTTTTTCTCACTCCTACTAGTGAATGTAATGTAACACACCCATACAATGCGCACCACCCCTTGATGTTTTTCTCACTCCTACTAGTGAATGTAATGTAACACACACCCATACAATGCGCACCACCCGGTGATATTTTTCTCACTCCTACTAGTGAATGTAATGTAACACACACCCATACATTGCGCACCACCCCGTGATGTTTTTCTCACTCCTACTAGTGAATGTAATGTAACACACACCCATACAATGCGCACGACCCCGTGATGTTTTTCTCACTCCTACTAGTGAATGTAATGTAACACACACCCATACAATTCGCACCACCCCTTGATGTTTTTCTCACTCCTACTAGTGAATGTAATGTAACACACACCCATACAATGCGCACCACCCCGTGATGTTTTTCTCACTCCTCCTAGTGAATGTAATGTAACACACACCCATACAATGCGCACCACGCCGTGATGTTTTTCTCACTCCTCCTAGTGAATGTAACGTAACACACACCCATACAATGCGTACCACCCCGTGATGTTTTTCTCACTCCTACTAGTGAATGTAACGTTACACACTCCCATACAATGCGCACCACCCCGTGATGTTTTTCTCACTCCTACTAGTGAATGTAACGTTACACACTCCCATACAATGCGCACCACCCCGTGATGTTTTTCTCACTCCTACTAGTGAATGTAACGTAACACACACCAATACAATGCGCACCACCCCGTGATGTTTTTCTCACTCCTACTAGTGAATCTAACGTAACACACACCCATACAATGCGCACCACCCCGTGATGTTTTTCTCAGTCCTGCTAGTGAATGCAACGTAACACACACCCATACAATGCGCACCACCCCGTGATGTTTTTCTCACTCCTCCTAGTGAATGTAACGTAACACACACCCATACAATGCGCACCACCCCGTGATGTTTTTCTCACTGCTACTAGTGAATGTAACGTAACACACACATACAATGCGCACCACCCCGTGATGTTTTTCTCACTGCTACTAGTGAATGTAATGTAACACACACCCATACAATGCGCACCACCCCGTGACGTTTTTCTCACTGCTACTAGTGAATCTAATGTAACACACACCCATACAATGCACACCACCCCGTGATGTTTTTCTCACTCCTACTAGTGAATCTAATGTTACACACACCCATACAATGCGCACCACTCCGTGATGTTTTTCTCACTCCTACCTGTGAATGTAATGTAACACACACCCATACAATGCGCACCACCCCGTGATGTTTGTCTCACTCGTACTAAGTGAATGTAATGTAACACACACCCATACAATGCGCACCACCCCGTGATGTTTTTCTCACTCCTACTAGTGAATGTAATGTAACACACACCCATACAATGCGCACCACCCCGTGATGGTTTTCTCACTGCTACTAGTGAATGTAATGTAACACACACCCATACAATGCGCACCATCCCGTGATGTTTTTCTCACTGCTACTAGTGAATGTAACGTAACACACAGCCATACAATGCGCACCACCCCGTGATGTTTTTCTCACTGCTACTAGTGAATGTAACGTAACACACACCCATACAATGCGCACCACCCCGTGATGTTTTTCTCACTCCTACTAGTGAATGTAACGTTACACACACCCATACAATGCGCACCACCCCGTGATGTTTTTCTCACTCCTACTAGTGAATGTAACGTAACACACACCAATACAATGCGCACCACCCCGTGATGTTTTTCTCACTCCTGCTAGTGAATGTAACGTAACACACACCCATACAATGCGCACCATCCCGTGATGTTTTTCTCACTCCTGCTAGTGAATGTAACGTAACACACACCCATACAATGCGCACCACCCCGTGATGTTTTTCTCACTCCTACTAGTGAATGTAACGTAACACACACCCATACAATGCGCACCACCCCGTGATGTTTTTCTCACTGCTACTAGTGAATGTAACGTAACACACACCCATACAATGCGAACCACCCCGTGATGTTTTTCTCACTGCTACTAGTGAATGTAATGTAACACACACCCATACAATGCGCACCACCCCGTGATGTTTTTCTCACTGCTACTAGTGAATCTAATGTAACACACACCCATACAATGCTCACCACCCCGTGATGTTTTTCTCACTCCTACTAGTGAAAGTAATGTAACACACACCCATACAATGGGCACCACCCCGTGATGTTTTTCTCACTCCTACTAGTGAATGTAATGTAACACACACCCATACAATGCGCACCACCTGGTGATGTTTTTCTCACTCCTACTAGTGAATGTAATGTAACACACACCCATACATTGCGCACCACCCCGTGATGTTTTTCTCACTCCTACTAGTGAATGTAATGTAACACACACCCATACAATGCGCACGACCCCGTGATGTTTTTCTCACTCCTACTAGTGAATGAAATGTAACACACACCCATACAATGCGCACCACCCCGTGATGTTTTTCTCACTCCTACTAGTGAATGTAATGTAACACACACCCATACAATGTGCACCACCCCGTGATGTTTTTCTCACTCCTACTAGTGAATGTAATGTAACACACACCCATACAATGCGCACCACCCCGTGATGTTTTTCTCACTCCTACTAGTGAATGTAATGTAACACACACCCATACAATGCGTACCACCCCGTGATGTTTTTCTCACTCCTACTAGTGAATGTAATGTAACACACACCCATACAATGCGCACCACCCCGTGATGTTTTACTCACTGCTACTAGTGAATGTAATGTAACACACACCCATACAATGCGCACCACCCCGTGATGTTTTACTCACTGTTACTAGTGAATGTAATGTAACACACACCCATACAATGCGCACCACCCCGTGATGTTTTTCTCACTCCTCCTAGTGAATGTAATGTAACACACACCCATACAATGCGCACCACCCCGTGATGTTTTTCTCACTCCTCCTAGTGAATGTAACGTAACACACACCCATACAATGCGTACCACCCCGTGATGTTTTTCTCACTCCTACTAGTGAATGTAACGTTACACACTCCCATACAATGCGCACCACCCCGTGATGTTTTTCTCACTCCTACTAGTGAATGTAACGTTACACACTCCCATACAATGCGCACCACCCCGTGATGTTTTTCTCACTCCTACTAGTGAATGTAACGTAACACACACCAATACAATGCGCACCACCCCGTGATGTTTTTCTCACTCCTACTAGTGAATCTAACGTAACACACACCCATACAATGCGCACCACCCCGTGATGTTTTTCTCAGTCCTGCTAGTGAATGTAACGTAACACACACCCATACAATGCGCACCACCCCGTGATGTTTTTCTCACTCCTCCTAGTGAATGTAACGTAACACACACCCATACAATGCGCACCACCCCGTGATGTTTTTCTCACTGCTACTAGTGAATGTAACGTAACACACACATACAATGCGCACCACCCCGTGATGTTTTTCTCACTGCTACTAGTGAATGTAATGTAACACACACCCATACAATGCGCACCACCCCGTGACGTTTTTCTCACTGCTACTAGTGAATCTAATGTAACACACACCCATACAATGCACACCACCCCGTGATGTTTTTCTCACTCCTACTAGTGAATCTAATGTTACACACACCCATACAATGCGCACCACTCCGTGATGTTTTTCTCACTCCTACCTGTGAATGTAATGTAACACACACCCATACAATGCGCACCACCCCGTGATGTTTGTCTCACTCGTACTAAGTGAATGTAATGTAACACACACCCATACAATGCGCACCACCCCGTGATGTTTTTCTCACTCCTACTAGTGAATGTAATGTAACACACACCCATACAATGCGCACCACCCCGTGATGGTTTTCTCACTGCTACTAGTGAATGTAATGTAACACACACCCATACAATGCGCACCATCCCGTGATGTTTTTCTCACTGCTACTAGTGAATGTAACGTAACACACAGCCATACAATGCGCACCACCCCGTGATGTTTTTCTCACTGATACTAGTGAATGTAACGTAACACACACCCATACAATGCGCACCACCCCGTGATGTTTTTCTCACTCCTACTAGTGAATGTAACGTTACACACACCCATACAATGCGCACCACCCCGTGATGTTTTTCTCACTCCTACTAGTGAATGTAACGTAACACACACCAATACAATGCGCACCACCCCGTGATGTTTTTCTCACTCCTGCTAGTGAATGTAACGTAACACACACCCATACAATGCGCACCATCCCGTGATGTTTTTCTCACTCCTGCTAGTGAATGTAACGTAACACACACCCATACAATGCGCACCACCCCGTGATGTTTTTCTCACTCCTACTAGTGAATGTAACGTAACACACACCCATACAATGCGCACCACCCCGTGATGTTTTTCTCACTGCTACTAGTGAATGTAACGTAACACACACCCATACAATGCGAACCACCCCGTGTTGTTTTTCTCACTGCTACTAGTGAATGTAATGTAACACACACCCATACAATGCGCACCACCCCGTGATGTTTTTCTCACTGCTACTAGTGAATCTAATGTAACACACACCCATACAATGCTCACCACCCCGTGATGTTTTTCTCACTCCTACTAGTGAAAGTAATGTAACACACACCCATACAATGGGCACCACCCCGTGATGTTTTTCTCACTCCTACTAGTGAATGTAATGTAACACACACCCATACAATGCGCACCACCTGGTGATGTTTTTCTCACTCCTACTAGTGAATGTAATGTAACACACACCCATACATTGCGCACCACCCCGTGATGTTTTTCTCACTCCTACTAGTGAATGTAATGTAACACACACCCATACAATGCGCACGACCCCGTGATGTTTTTCTCACTCCTACTAGTGAATGAAATGTAACACACACCCATACAATGCGCACCACCCCGTGATGTTTTTCTCACTCCTACTAGTGAATGTAATGTAACACACACCCATACAATGTGCACCACCCCGTGATGTTTTTCTCACTCCTACTAGTGAATGTAATGTAACACACACCCATACAATGCGCACCACCCCGTGATGTTTTTCTCACTCCTACTAGTGAATGTAATGTAACACACACCCATACAATGCGTACCACCCCGTGATGTTTTTCTCACTCCTACTAGTGAATGTAATGTAACACACACCCATACAATGCGCACCACCCCGTGATGTTTTACTCACTGCTACTAGTGAATGTAATGTAACACACACCCATACAATGCGCACCACCCCGTGATGTTTTACTCACTGTTACTAGTGAATGTAATGTAACACACACCCATACAATGCGCACCACCCAGTGATGTTTTTCTCACTCCTACTAGTGAATGTAATGTAACACACACCCATACAATGCGTACCACCCCGTGATGTTTTTCTCACTCCTACTAGTGAATGTAACGTAACACCCACCCATACAATGCGCACCACCCCGTGATGTTTTTCTCACTCCTACTAGTGAATGTAACGTAACACACACCCATACAATGCGCACCAGCCCGTGATGTTTTTCTCACTCCTAGTAGTGAATGTAATGTAACACACACCCATACAATGCGCACCACCCCGTGATGTTTTTCTCACTCCTACTAGTGAATGTAACGTAACACACATCCATACAATGCGCACCACCCGGTGATGTTTTTCTCACTCCTACTAGTGAATGTAACGTAACACACACCCATACAATGCGCACCACCCCGTGATGTTTTTCTCACTCCTACTAGTGAATGTAATGTAACACACCCCCATACAATGCGCACCACCCCGTGATGTTTTTCTCACTCCTACTAGTGAATGTAACGTAACACACACCCATAAAATGCGCACCACCCCGTGATGTTTTTCTCACTCCTACTAGTGAATCTAATGTAACACACACCCATACAATGCGCACCACCCCGTGATGTTTTTCTCACTCCTACTAGTGAATCTAATGTAACACACACCCATACAATGCGCACCACACCGTGATGTTTTTCTCACTCCTACTAGTGAATATAATGTAACACACACCCATACAATGCGCACCACCCCGTGATGTTTTTCTCACTCCTACTAGTGAATCTAATGTAACACACACCCATACAATGCGCACCACCCCGTGATGTTTGTCTCACTCCTACTAGTGAATCTAATGTAACACACACCCATACAATGCGCACCACCCGGTGATGTTTTTCTCACTCCTACTAGTGAATGTAATGTAACACACACCCATACATTGCGCACCACCCCGTGATGTTTTTCTCACTCCTACTAGTGAATGTAATGTAACACACACCCATACAATGCGCACGACCCCGTGATGTTTTTCTCACTCCTACTAGTGAATGTAATGTAACACACCCATACAATGCGCACCACCCCTTGATGTTTTTCTCACTCCTACTAGTGAATGTAATGTAACACACACCCATACAATGCGCACCACCCGGTGATGTTTTTCTCACTCCTACTAGTGAATGTAATGTAACACACACCCATACATTGCGCACCACCCCATGATGTTTTTCTCACTCCTACTAGTGAATGTAATGTAACACACACCCATACAATGCGCACGACCCCGTGATGTTTTTCTCACTCCTACTAGTGAATGTAATGTAACACACACCCATACAATTCGCACCACCCCTTGATGTTTTTCTCACTCCTACTAGTGAATGTAATGTAACACACACCCATACAATGCGCACCACCCCGTGATGTTTTTCTCACTCCTCCTAGTGAATGTAATGTAACACACACCCATACAATGCGCACCACCCCGTGATGTTTTTCTCACTCCTCCTAGTGAATGTAACGTAACACACACCCATACAATGCGTACCACCCCGTGATGTTTTTCTCACTCCTACTAGTGAATGTAACGTAACACACACCCATACAATGCGCACCACCCCGTGATGTTTTTCTCACTCCTACTAGTGAATGTAACGTAACACACAACCATACAATGCGCACCACCCCGTGATGTTTTTCTCACTCCTACTAGTGAATGTAACGTAATACACACCCATACAATGCGCACCACCCCGTGATGTTTTTCTCACTCCTACTAGTGAATATAACGTAACACACACCCATACAATGCGCACCACCCCGTGATGTTTTTCTCACTCCTACTAGTGAATCTAATGTAACACACACCCATACATTGCGCACCACCCCGTGATGTTTTTCTCACTCCTACTAGTGAATGTAATGTAACACACACCCATACAATGCGCACCACCCCGTGATGTTTTTCTCACTCCTACTAGTGAATGTAATGTAACACACACCCATACAATGCACAACACCCCGTGATGTTTTTCTCACTCCTACTAGTGAATGTAACGTAACACACACCCATACAATGCGAACCACCCCGTGATGTTTTTCTCACTCCTACTAGTGAATGTAACGTAACACACACCCATATAATGCGCACCACCCCGTGATATTTTTCTCACTCCTACTAGTGAATGTAACGTAACACACACCCGTACAATGCGCTCCACCCCGTGATGTTTTTCTCACTCCTACTAGTGAATCTAACGTAACACACACCCATACAATGCGCACCACCCCGTGATGTTTTTCTCACTCCTACTAGTGAATCTAACGTAACACACACCCATACATTGCGCACCACCCCGTGATGTTTTTCTCACTCCTACTAGTGAATGTAACGTAACACACACCCGTACAATGCGCACCACCCCGTGACGTTTTTCTCACTGCTACTAGTGAATCTAATGTAACACACACCCATACAATGCGCACCACCCCGTGATGTTTTTCTCACTCCTACTAGTGAATCTAATGTTACACACACCCATACAATGCGCACCACTCCGTGATGTTTTTCTCACTCCTACCTGTGAATGTAATGTAACACACACCCATACAATGCGCACCACCCCGTGATGTTTGTCTCACTCGTACTAAGTGAATGTAATGTAACACACACCCATACAATGCGCACCACCCCGTGATGTTTTTCTCACTCCTACTAGTGAATGTAATGTAACACACACCCATACAATGCGCACCACCCCGTGATGGTTTTCTCACTGCTACTAGTGAATGTAATGTAACACACACCCATACAATGCGCACCATCCCGTGATGTTTTTCTCACTGCTACTAGTGAATGTAACGTAACACACAGCCATACAATGCGCACCACCCCGTGATGTTTTTCTCACTGCTACTATTGAATGTAACGTAACACACACCCATACAATGCGCACCACCCCGTGATGTTTTTCTCACTGCTACTAGTGAATGTAACGTTACACACACCCATACAATGCGCACCACCCCGTGATGTGTTTCTCACTCCTACTAGTGAATGTAATGTAGCACACACCCGTACAATGCGCACCCCCTGTGACGTTTTTCTCACTCCTACTAGTGAATGTAACGTAACACACACCCGTACAATGCGCACCACCCCGTGACGTTTTTCTCACTCCTACTAGTGAATGTAACGTAACACACACCCGTACAATGCGCACCACGCCGTGAAGTTTTTCTCACTCCTACTAGTGAATGTAACGTAACACACACCCATACAATGCGCACCACCCCGTGACGTTTTTCTCACTCCTACTAGTGAATGTAATGTAACACACACCCGTACAATGCGCATCCCCTGTGACGTTTTTCTCACTCCTACTAGTGAATGTAACGTAACACACACCCGTACAATGCGCACCACCCCGTGAGGTTTTTCTCACTCCTACTAGTGAATGTAATGTAACACACACCCGTACAATGCGCACCACCCCGTGATGTTTTTCTCACTTCTACTAGTGAATGTAATGTAACACACACCCATACAATGCGCACCACCCCGTGATGTTTTTCTCACTCCTACTAGTGAATGTAATGTAACACACACCCATACAATGCGCACCACCCCGTGATGTTTTTCTCACTCCTACTAGTGAATGTAACGTAACACACACCCATACAATGCGCACCACCCCGTGATGTTTTTCTCACTGCTACTAGTGAATGTAATGTAACACACACCCATACAATGCGCATCACCCCGTGATGTTTTTCTCACTCCTAGTAGTGAATGTAATGTAACACACACCCATACAATGCGCACCACCCCGTGATGTTTTTCTCACTCCTACTAGTGAATGTAACATAACACACATCCATACAATGCGCACCACCCGGTGATGTTTTTCTCACTCCTACTAGTGAATGTAACGTAACACACACCCATACAATGCGCACCACCCCGTGATGTTTTTCTCACTCCTACTAGTGAATGTAATGTAACACACCCCCATACAATGCGCACCACCCCGTGATGTTTTTCTCACTCCTACTAGTGAATGTAATGTAACACACACCCATACAATGCGCACGACCCCGTGATGTTTTTCTCACTCCTACTAGTGAATGTAATGTAACACACCCATACAATGCGCACCACCCCTTGATGTTTTTCTCACTGCTACTAGTGAATGTAATGTAACACACACCCATACAATGCGCACCACCCGGTGATGTTTTTCTCACTCCTACTAGTGAATGTAATGTAACACACACCCATACATTGCGCACCACCCCGTGATGATTTTCTCACTCCTACTAGTGAATGTAATGTAACACACACCCATACAATGCGCACGACCCCGTGATGTTTTTCTCACTCCTACTAGTGAATGTAATGTAACACACACCCATACAATGCGCACCACCCCTTGATGTTTTTCTCACTCCTACTAGTGAATGTAATGTAACACACACCCATACAATGCGCACCACCCCGTGATGTTTTTCTCACTCCTCCTAGTGAATGTAATGTAACACACACCCATACAATGCGCACCACCCCGTGATGTTTTTTTCACTCCTCCTAGTGAATGTAACGTAACACACACCCATACAATGCGTACCACCCCGTGATGTTTTTCTCACTCCTACTAGTGAATGTAACGTAACACACACCCATACAATGCGCACCACCCCGTGATGTTTTTCTCACTCCTACTAGTGAATGTAACGTAACACACAACCATACAATGCGCACCACCCCGTGATGTTTTTCTCACTCCTACTAGTGAATGTAACGTAATACACACCCATACAATGCGCACCACCCCGTGATGTTTTTCTCCCTCCTACTAGTGAATATAACGTAACACACACCCATACAATGCGCACCACCCCGTGATGTTTTTCTCACTCCTACTAGTGAATCTAATGTAACACACACCCATACATTGCGCACCACCCCGTGATGTTTTTCTCACTCCTACTAGTGAATGTAATGTAACACACACCCATACAATGCGCACCACCCCGTGACGTTTTTCTCACTGCTACTAGTGAATCTAATGTAACACACACCCATACAATGCGCACCACCCCGTGATGTTTTTCTCACTCCTACTAGTGAATCTAATGTTACACACACCCATACAATGCGCACCACTCCGTGATGTTTTTCTCACTCCTACCTGTGAATGTAATGTAACACACACCCATACAATGCGCACCACCCCGTGATGTTTGTCTCACTCGTACTAAGTGAATGTAATGTAACACACACCCATACAATGCGCACCACCCCGTGATGTTTTTCTCACTCCTACTAGTGAATGTAATGTAACACACACCCATACAATGCGCACCATCCCGTGATGTTTTTCTCACTGCTACTAGTGAATGTAACGTAACACACAGCCATACAATGCGCACCACCCCGTGATGTTTTTCTCACTGCTACTAGTGAATGTAACGTAACACACACCCATACAATGCGCACCACCCCGTGATGTTTTTCTCACTGCTACTAGTGAATGTAACGTTACACACACCCATACAATGCGCACCACCCCGTGATGTTTTTCTCACTCCTACTAGTGAATGTAACGTAACACACACCAATACAATGCGCACCACCCCGTGATGTTTTTCTCACTCCTGCTAGTGAATGTAACGTAACACACACCCATACAATGCGCACCATCCCGTGATGTTTTTCTCACTCCTGCTAGTGAATGTAACGTAACACACACCCATACAATGCGCACCACCCCGTGATGTTTTTCTCACTCCTACTAGTGAATGTAACGTAACACACACCCATACAATGCGCAACACCCCGTGATGTTTTTCTCACTCCTACTAGTGAATGTAACGTAACACACACCCATACAATGCGCACCACCCCGTGATGTTTTTCTCACTCCTAGTAGTGAATGTAACGTAACACACACCCATAAAATGCGCACCACCCCATGATGTTTTTCTCACTCCTACTAGTGAATGTAATGTAACACACACCCATACAATGCGCACCACCCCGTGACGTTTTTCTCACTGCTACTAGTGAATCTAATGTAACACACACCCATACAATGCGCACCACCCCGTGATGTTTTTCTCACTCCTACTAGTGAATCTAATGTTACACACACCCATACAATGCGCACCACTCCGTGATGTTTTTCTCACTCCTACCTGTGAATGTAATGTAACACACACCCATACAATGCGCACCACCCCGTGATGTTTGTCTCACTCGTACTAAGTGAATGTAATGTAACACACACCCATACAATGCGCACCACCCCGTGATGTTTTTCTCACTCCTACTAGTGAATGTAATGTAACACACACCCATACAATGCGCACCACCCCGTGATGGTTTTCTCACTGCTACTAGTGAATGTAATGTAACACACACCCATACAATGCGCACCATCCCGTGATGTTTTTCTCACTGCTACTAGTGAATGTAACGTAACACACAGCCATACAATGCGCACCAACCCGTGATGTTTTTCTCACTGCTACTAGTGAATGTAACGTAACACACACCCATACAATGCGCACCACCCCGTGATGTTTTTCTCACTGCTACTAGTGAATGTAACGTTACACACACCCATACAATGCGCACCACCCCGTGATGTTTTTCTCACTCCTACTAGTGAATGTAACGTAACACACACCAATACAATGCGCACCACCCCGTGATGTTTTTCTCACTCCTGCTAGTGAATGTAACGTAACACACACCCATACAATGCGCACCATCCCGTGATGTTTTTCTCACTCCTGCTAGTGAATGTAACGTAACACACACCCATACAATGCGCACCACCCCGTGATGTTTTTCTCACTCCTACTAGTGAATGTAACGTAACACACACCCATACAATGCGCAACACCCCGTGATGTTTTTCTCACTCCTACTAGTGAATGTAACGTAACACACACCCATACAATGCGCACCACCCCGTGATGTTTTTCTCACTCCTAGTAGTGAATGTAACGTAACACACACCCATAAAATGCGCACCACCCCATGATGTTTTTCTCACTCCTACTAGTGAATGTAATGTAACACACACCCATATAATGCGCACCACCCCTTGATGTTTTTCTCACTCCTACTAGTGAATGTAACGTAACACACACCCATACAATGCGCACCACCCCGTGATGTTTTTCTCACTCCTAGTAGTGAATGTAACGTAACACACATCCATACAATGCGCACCACCCCGTGATGTTTTTCTCACTGCTACTAGTGAATGTAATGTAACACACACCCATACAATGCGCACCACCCCGTGATGTTTTTCTCACTGCTACTAGTGAATGTAACGTAACACACACCCATACGATGCGCACCACCCCGTGATGTTTTTCTCACTGCTACTAGTGAATGTAATGTAACACACACCCATACGATGCGCACCACCCCGTGATGTTTTTCTCACTGCTACTAGTGAATGTAATGTAACACACACCCATACAATGCGCACCACCCCGTGATGTTTTTCTCACTGCTACTAGTGAATGTAACGTAACACACAGCCATACAATGCGCACCACCCCGTGATATTTTTCTCACTGCTACTAGTGAATGTAACGTAACACACACCCATACAATGCGCACCACCCCGTGATGTTTTTCTCACTCCTACTAGTGAATGTAACGTTACACACTCCCATACAATGCGCACCACCCCGTGATGTTTTTCTCACTCCTACTAGTGAATGTAACGTAACACACACCAATACAATGCGCACCACCCCGTGATGTTTTTCTCACTCCTACTAGTGAATCTAACGTAACACACACCCATACAATGCGCACCACCCCGTGATGTTTTTCTCAGTCCTGCTAGTGAATGTAATGTAACACACACCCATACAATGCGCACCACCCCGTGATGTTTTTCTCACTCCTCCTAGTGAATGTAACGTAACACACACCCATACAATGCGCACCACCCCGTGATGTTTTTCTCACCTCTACTAGTGAATGTAATGTAACACACACCCATACAATGCGCACCACCCCGTGATGTTTTTCTCACTGCTACTAGTGAATGTAATGTAACACACACCCATACAATGCGCACTACCCCGTGACGTTTTTCTCACTGCTACTAGTGAATCTAATGTAACACACACCCATACAATGCACACCACCCCGTGATGTTTTTCTCACTCCTACTAGTGAATCTAATGTTACACACACCCATACAATGCGCACCACTCCGTGATGTTTTTCTCACTCCTACCTGTGAATGTAATGTAACACACACCCATACAATGCGCACCACCCCGTGATGTTTGTCTCACTCGTACTAAGTGAATGTAATGTAACACACACCCATACAATGCGCACCACCCCGTGATGTTTTTCTCACTCCTACTAGTGAATGTAATGTAACACACACCCATACAATGCCCACCACCCCGTGATGGTTTTCTCACTGCTACTAGTGAATGTAATGTAACACACACCCATACAATGCGCACCATCCCGTGATGTTTTTCTCACTGCTACTAGTGAATGTAACGTAACACACAGCCATACAATGCGCACCACCCCGTGATGTTTTTCTCACTGCTACTAGTGAATGTAACGTAACACACACCCAAACAATGCGCACCACCCCGTGATGTTTTTCTCACTCCTACTAGTGAATGTAACGTTACACACACCCATACAATGCGCACCACCCCGTGATGTTTTTCTCACTCCTACTAGTGAATGTAACGTAACACACACCAATACAATGCGCACCACCCCGTGATGTTTTTCTCACTCCTGCTAGTGAATGTAACGTAACACACACCCATACAATGCGCACCACCCCGTGATGTTTTTCTCACTCCTGCTAGTGAATGTAACGTAACACACACCCATACAATGCGCACCACCCCGTGATGTTTTTCTCACTCCTACTAGTGAATGTAACGTAACACACACCCATACAATGCGCACCACCCCGTGATGTTTTTCTCACTGCTACTAGTGAATGTAACGTAACACACACCCATACAATGCGAACCACCCCATGATGTTTTTCTCACTGCTACTAGTGAATGTAATGTAACACACACCCATACAATGCGCACCACCCCGTGATGTTTTTCTCACTGCTACTAGTGAATCTAATGTAACACACACCCATACAATGTGCACCACCCCGTGATGTTTTTCTCACTCCTACTAGTGAAAGTAATGTAATACACACCCATACAATGGGCACCACCCCGTGATGTTTTTCTCACTCCTACTAGTGAATGTAATGTAACACACACCCATACAATGCGCACCACCCGGTGATGTTTTTCTCACTCCTACTAGTGAATGTAATGTAACACACACCCATACATTGCGCACCACCCCGTGATGTTTTTCTCACTCCTACTAGTGAATGTAATGTAACACCCACCCATACAATGCGCACGACCCCGTGATGTTTTTCTCACTCCTACTAGTGAATGTAATGTAACACACACCCATACAATGCGCACCACCCCGTGATGTTTTTCTCACTCCTACTAGTGAATGTAATGTAACACACACCCATACAATGTGCACCACCCCGTGATGTTTTTCTCACTCCTACTAGTGAATGTAATGTAACACACACCCATACAATGCGCACCACCCCGTGATGTTTTTCTCACTCCTACTAGTGAATGTAATGTAACACACACCCATACAATGCGTACCACCCCGTGATGTTTTTCTCACTCCTACTAGTGAATGTAATGTAACACACACCCATACAATGCGCACCACCCCGTGATGTTTTACTCACTGCTACTAGTGAATGTAATGTAACACACACCCATACAATGCGCACCACCCCGTGATGTTTTACTCACTGCTACTAGTGAATGTAATGTAACACACACCCATACAATGCGCACCACCCAGTGATGTTTTTCTCACTCCTACTAGTGAATGTAATGTAACACACACCCATACAATGCGTACCACCCCGTGATGTTTTTCTCACTCCTACTAGTGAATGTAACGTAACACCCACCCATACAATGCGCACCACCCCGTGATGTTTTTCTCACTCCTACTAGTGAATGTAACGTAACACACACCCATACAATGCGCACCAGCCCGTGATGTTTTTCTCACTCCTAGTAGTGAATGTAATGTAACACACACCCATACAATGCGCACCACCCCGTGATGTTTTTCTCACTCCTACTAGTGAATGTCACGTAACACACATCCATACAATGCGCACCACCCGGTGATGTTTTTCTCACTCCTACTAGTGAATGTAACGTAACACACACCCATACAATGCGCACCACCCCGTGATGTTTTTCTCACTCCTACTAGTGAATGTAATGTAACACACCCCCATACAATGCGCACCACCCCGTGATGTTTTTCTCACTCCTACTAGTGAATGTAACGTAACACACACCCATACAATGCGCACCACCCCGTGATGTTTTTCTCACTCCTACTAGTGAATCTAATGTAACACACACCCATACAATGCGCACCACCCCGTGATGTTTTTCTCACTCCTACTAGTGAATCTAATGTAACACACACCCATACAATGCGCACCACACCGTGATGTTTTTCTCACTCCTACTAGTGAATATAATGTAACACACACCCATACAATGCGCACCACCCCGTGATGTTTTTCTCACTCCTACTAGTGAATCTAATGTAACACACACCCATACAATGCGCACCACCCCGTGATGTTTGTCTCACTCCTACTAGTGAATCTAATGTAACACACACCCATACAATGCGCACCACCCGGTGATGTTTTTCTCACTCCTACTAGTGAATGTAATGTAACACACACCCATACAATGCGCACCACCCCGTGATGTTTTTCTCACTCCTACTAGTGAATGTAATGTAACACACACCCATACAATGCGCACGACCCCGTGATGTTTTTCTCACTCCTACTAGTGAATGTAATGTAACACACCCATACAATGCGCACCACCCCTTGATGTTTTTCTCACTCCTACTATTGAATGTAATGTAACACACACCCATACAATGCGCACCACCCCGTGATGTTTTTCTCACTCCTACTAGTGAATGTAATGTAACACACACCCATACATTGCGCACCACCCCGTGATGTTTTTCTCACTCCTACTAGTGAATGTAATGTAACACACACCCATACAATGCGCACGACCCCGTGATGTTTTTCTCACTCCTACTAGTGAATGTAATGTAACACACACCCATACAATTCGCACCACCCCTTGATGTTTTTCTCACTCCTACTAGTGAATGTAATGTAACACACACCCATACAATGCGCACCACCCCGTGATGTTTTTCTCACTCCTCCTAGTGAATGTAATGTAACACACACCCATACAATGCGCACCACCCCGTGATGTTTTTCTCACTCCTCCTAGTGAATGTAACGTAACACACACCCATACAATGCGTACCACCCCGTGATGTTTTTCTCACTCCTACTAGTGAATGTAACGTAACACACACCCATACAATGCGCACCACCCCGTGATGTTTTTCTCACTCCTACTAGTGAATGTAACGTAACACACAACCATACAATGCGCACCACCCCGTGATGTTTTTCTCACTCCTACTAGTGAATGTAACGTAATACACACCCATACAATGCGCACCACCCCGTGATGTTTTTCTCACTCCTACTAGTGAATATAACGTAACACACACCCATACAATGCGCACCACCCCGTGATATTTTTCTCACTCCTACTAGTGAATCTAATGTAACACACACCCATACATTGCGCACCACCCCGTGATGTTTTTCTCACTCCTACTAGTGAATGTAATGTAACACACACCCATACAATGCGCACCACCCCGTGATGTTTTTCTCACTCCTACTAGTGAATGTAATGTACCACACACCCATACAATGCGCACCACCCCGTGATGTTTTTCTCACTCCTACTAGTGAATGTAACGTAACACACACCCATACAATGCGAACCACCCCGTGATGTTTTTCTCACTCCTACTAGTGAATGTAACGTAACACACACCCATATAATGCGCACCACCCCGTGATATTTTTCTCACTCCTACTAGTGAATGTAACGTAACACACACCCATACAATGCGCTCCACCCCGTGATGTTTTTCTCACTCCTACTAGTGAATCTAACGTAACACACACCCATACAATGCGCACCACCCCGTGATGTTTTTCTCACTCCTACTAGTGAATCTAACGTAACACACACCCATACATTGCGCACCACCCCGTGATGTTTTTCTCACTCCTACTAGTGAATGTAATGTAACACACACCCATAAAATGCGCACCACCGCGTGATGTTTTTCTCACTCCTACTAGTGAATGTAATGTAACACACACCCATACAATGCGCACCACCCCGTGATGTTTTTCTCACTCCTACTAGTGAATGTAACGTAACACACACCTGTACAATGCGCACCACCCCGTGACGTTTTTCTCACTCCTACTAGTGAATGTAACGTAACACACACCCGTACAATGCGCACCACGCCGTGAAGTTTTTCTCACTCCTACTAGTGAATGTAACGTAACACACACCCATACAATGCGCACCACCCCGTGACGTTTTTCTCACTCCTACTAGTGAATGTAATGTAACACACACCCGTACAATGCGCACCCCCTGTGACGTTTTTCTCACTCCTACTAGTGAATGTAACGTAACACACACCCGTACAATGCGCACCACCCCGTGAGGTTTTTCTCACTCCTACTAGTGAATGTAATGTAACACACACCCGTACAATGCGCACCACCCCGTGATGTTTTTCTCACTTCTACTAGTGAATGTAATGTAACACACACCCATACAATGCGCACCACCCCGTGATGTTTTTCTCACTCCTACTAGTGAATGTAATGTAACACACACCCATACAATGCGCACCACCCCGTGATGTTTTTCTCACTCCTACTAGTGAATGTAACGTAACACACACCCATACAATGCGCACCACCCCGTGATGTTTTTCTCACTGCTACTAGTGAATGCAACGTAACACACACCCATACAATGCGCACCACCCCGTGATGTTTTTCTCACTCCTAGTAGTGAATGTAACGTAACACACATCCATACAATGCGCACCACCCCGTGATGTTTTTCTCACTGCTACTAGTGAATGTAATGTAACACACACCCATACAATGCGCACCACCCCGTGATGTTTTTCTCACTGCTACTAGTGAATGTAACATAACACACACCCATACGATGCGCACCACCCCGTGATGTTTTTCTCACTGCTACTAGTGAATGTAATGTAACACACACCCATACGATGCGCACCACCCCGTGATGTTTTTCTCACTGCTACTAGTGAATGTAATGTAACACACACCCATACAATGCGCACCACCCCGTGATGTTTTTCTCACTGCTACTAGTGAATGTAACGTAACACACAGCCATACAATGCGCACCACCCCGTGATGTTTTTCTCACTGCTACTAGTGAATGTAACGTAACACACACCCATACAATGCGCACCACCCCGTGATGTTTTTCTCACTCCTACTAGTGAATGTAACGTTACACACTCCCATACAATGCGCACCACCCCGTGATGTTTTTCTCACTCCTACTAGTGAATGTAACGTAACACACACCAATACAATGCGCACCACCCCGTGATGTTTTTCTCACTCCTACTAGTGAATCTAACGTAACACACACCCATACAATGCGCACCACCCCGTGATGTTTTTCTCAGTCCTGCTAGTGAATGTAACGTAACACACACCCATACAATGCGCACCACCCCGTGATGTTTTTCTCACTCCTCCTAGTGAATGTAACGTAACACACACCCATACAATGCGCACCACCCCGTGATGTTTTTCTCACTGCTACTAGTGAATGTAACGTAACACACACATACAATGCGCACCACCCCGTGATGTTTTTCTCACTGCTACTAGTGAATGTAATGTAACACACACCCATACAATGCGCACCACCCCGTGACGTTTTTCTCACTGCTACTAGTGAATCTAATGTAACACACACCCATACAATGCACACCACCCCGTGATGTTTTTCTCACTCCTACTAGTGAATCTAATGTTACACACACCCATACAATGCGCACCACTCCGTGATGTTTTTCTCACTCCTACCTGTGAATGTAATGTAACACACACCCATACAATGCGCACCACCCCGTGATGTTTGTCTCACTCGTACTAAGTGAATGTAATGTAACACACACCCATACAATGCGCACCACCCCGTGATGTTTTTCTCACTCCTACTAGTGAATGTAATGTAACACACACCCATACAATGCGCACCACCCCGTGATGGTTTTCTCACTGCTACTAGTGAATGTAATGTAACACACACCCATACAATGCGCACCATCCCGTGATGTTTTTCTCACTGCTACTAGTGAATGTAACGTAACACACAGCCATACAATGCGCACCACCCCGTGATGTTTTTCTCACTGCTACTAGTGAATGTAACGTAACACACACCCATACAATGCGCACCACCCCGTGATGTTTTTCTCACTCCTACTAGTGAATGTAACGTTACACACACCCATACAATGCGCACCACCCCGTGATGTTTTTCTCACTCCTACTAGTGAATGTAACGTAACACACACCAATACAATGCGCACCACCCCGTGATGTTTTTCTCACTCCTGCTAGTGAATGTAACGTAACACACACCCATACAATGCGCACCATCCCGTGATGTTTTTCTCACTCCTGCTAGTGAATGTAACGTAACACACACCCATACAATGCGCACCACCCCGTGATGTTTTTCTCACTCCTACTAGTGAATGTAACGTAACACACACCCATACAATGCGCACCACCCCGTGATGTTTTTCTCACTGCTACTAGTGAATGTAACGTAACACACACCCATACAATGCGAACCACCCCGTGATGTTTTTCTCACTGCTACTAGTGAATGTAATGTAACACACACCCATACAATGCGCACCACCCCGTGATGTTTTTCTCACTGCTACTAGTGAATCTAATGTAACACACACCCATACAATGCTCACCACCCCGTGATGTTTTTCTCACTCCTACTAGTGAAAGTAATGTAACACACACCCATACAATGGGCACCACCCCGTGATGTTTTTCTCACTCCTACTAGTGAATGTAATGTAACACACACCCATACAATGCGCACCACCCGGTGATGTTTTTCTCACTCCTACTAGTGAATGTAATGTAACACACACCCATACATTGCGCACCACCCCGTGATGTTTTTCTCACTCCTACTAGTGAATGTAATGTAACACACACCCATACAATGCGCACGACCCCGTGATGTTTTTCTCACTCCTACTAGTGAATGAAATGTAACACACACCCATACAATGCGCACCACCCCGTGATGATTTTCTCACTCCTACTAGTGAATGTAATGTAACACACACCCATACAATGTGCACCACCCCGTGATGTTTTTCTCACTCCTACTAGTGAATGTAATGTAACACACACCCATACAATGCGCACCACCCCGTGATGTTTTTCTCACTCCTACTAGTGAATGTAATGTAACACACACCCATACAATGCGTACCACCCCGTGATGTTTTTCTCACTCCTACTAGTGAATGTAATGTAACACACACCCATACAATGCGCACCACCCCGTGATGTTTTACTCACTGCTACTAGTGAATGTAATGTAACACACACCCATACAATGCGCACCACCCCGTGATGTTTTACTCACTGTTACTAGTGAATGTAATGTAACACACACCCATACAATGCGCACCACCCAGTGATGTTTTTCTCACTCCTACTAGTGAATGTAATGTAACACACACCCATACAATGCGTACCACCCCGTGATGTTTTTCTCACTCCTACTAGTGAATGTAACGTAACACCCACCCATACAATGCGCACCACCCCGTGATGTTTTTCTCACTCCTACTAGTGAATGTAACGTAACACACACCCATACAATGCGCACCAGCCCGTGATGTTTTTCTCACTCCTAGTAGTGAATGTAATGTAACACACACCCATACAATGCGCACCACCCCGTGATGTTTTTCTCACTCCTACTAGTGAATGTAACGTAACACACATCCATACAATGCGCACCACCCGGTGATGTTTTTCTCACTCCTACTAGTGAATGTAACGTAACACACACCCATACAATGCGCACCACCCCGTGATGTTTTTCTCACTCCTACTAGTGAATGTAATGTAACACACCCCCATACAATGCGCACCACCCCGTGATGTTTTTCTCACTCCTACTAGTGAATGTAACGTAACACACACCCATAAAATGCGCACCACCCCGTGATGTTTTTCTCACTCCTACTAGTGAATCTAATGTAACACACACCCATACAATGCGCACCACCCCGTGATGTTTTTCTCACTCCTACTAGTGAATCTAATGTAACACACACCCATACAATGCGCACCACACCGTGATGTTTTTCTCACTCCTACTAGTGAATATAATGTAACACACACCCATACAATGCGCACCACCCCGTGATGTTTTTCTCACTCCTACTAGTGAATCTAATGTAACACACACCCATACAATGCGCACCACCCCGTGATGTTTGTCTCACTCCTACTAGTGAATCTAATGTAACACACACCCATACAATGCGCACCACCCGGTGATGTTTTTCTCACTCCTACTAGTGAATGTAATGTAACACACACCCATACATTGCGCACCACCCCGTGATGTTTTTCTCACTCCTACTAGTGAATGTAATGTAACACACACCCATACAATGCGCACGACCCCGTGATGTTTTTCTCCCTCCTACTAGTGAATGTAATGTAACACACCCATACAATGCGCACCACCCCTTGATGTTTTTCTCACTCCTACTAGTGAATGTAATGTAACACACACCCATACAATGCGCACCACCCGGTGATGTTTTTCTCACTCCTACTAGTGAATGTAATGTAACACACACCCATACATTGCGCACCACCCCGTGATGTTTTTCTCACTCCTACTAGTGAATGTAATGTAACACACACCCATACAATGCGCACCACCCGTGATGTTTTTCTCACTCCTACTAGTGAATGTAATGTAACACACACCCATACAATGCGCACGACCCCGTGATGTTTTTCTCACTCCTACTAGTGAATGTAATGTAACACACACCCATACAATTCGCACCACCCCTTGATGTTTTTCTCACTCCTACTAGTGAATGTAATGTAACACACACCCATACAATGCGCACCACCCCGTGATGTTTTTCTCACTCCTCCTAGTGAATGTAATGTAACACACACCCATACAATGCGCACCACCCCGTGATGTTTTTCTCACTCCTCCTAGTGAATGTAACGTAACACACACCCATACAATGCGTACCACCCCGTGATGTTTTTCTCACTCCTACTAGTGAATGTAACGTAACACACACCCATACAATGCGCACCACCCCGTGATGTTTTTCTCACTCCTACTAGTGAATGTAACGTAACACACAACCATACAATGCGCACCACCCCGTGATGTTTTTCTCACTCCTACTAGTGAATGTAACGTAATACACACCCATACAATGCGCACCACCCCGTGATGTTTTTCTCACTCCTACTAGTGAATATAACGTAACACACACCCATACAATGCGCACCACCCCGTGATGTTTTTCTCACTCCTACTAGTGAATCTAATGTAACACACACCCATACATTGCGCACCACCCCGTGATGTTTTTCTCACTCCTACTAGTGAATGTAATGTAACACACACCCATACAATGCGCACCACCCCGTGATTTTTTTCTCACTCCTACTAGTGAATGTAATGTAACACACACCCATACAATGCGCACCACCCCGTGATGTTTTTCTCACTCCTACTAGTGAATGTAACGTAACACACACCCATACAATGCGAACCACCCCGTGATGTTTTTCTCACTCCTACTAGTGAATGTAACGTAACACACACCCATATAATGCGCACCACCCCGTGATATTTTTCTCACTCCTACTAGTGAATGTAACGTAACACACACCCGTACAATGCGCTCCACCCCGTGATGTTTTTCTCACTCCTACTAGTGAATCTAACGTAACACACACCCATACAATGCGCACCACCCCGTGATGTTTTTCTCACTCCTACTAGTGAATCTAACGTAACACACACCCATACATTGCGCACCACCCCGTGATGTTTTTCTCACTCCTACTAGTGAATGTAATGTAACACACACCCATAAAATGCGCACCACCGCGTGATGTTTTTCTCACTCCTACTAGTGAATGTAATGTAACACACACCCATACAATGCGCACCACCCCGTGATGTTTTTCTCACTCCTACTAGTGAATGTAACGTAACACACACCCGTACAATGCGCACCACCCCGTGACGTTTTTCTCACTCCTACTAGTGAATGTAACGTAACACACACCCGTACAATGCGCACCACGCCGTGAAGTTTTTCTCACTCCTACTAGTGAATGTAACGTAACACACACCCATACAATGCGCACCACCCCTTGACGTTTTTCTCACTCCTACTAGTGAATGTAATGTAACACACACCCGTACAATGCGCACCCCCTGTGACGTTTTTCTCACTCCTACTAGTGAATGTAACGTAACACACACCCGTACAATGCGCACCACCCCGTGAGGTTTTTCTCACTCCTACTAGTGAATGTAATGTAACACACACCCGTACAATGCGCACCACCCTGTGATGTTTTTCTCACTTCTACTAGTGAATGTAATGTAACACACACCCATACAATGCGCACCACCCCGTGATGTTTTTCTCACTCCTACTAGTGAATGTAATGTAACACACACCCATACAATGCGCACCACCCCGTGATGTTTTTCTCACTCCTACTAGTGAATGTAACGTAACACACACCCATACAATGCGCACCACCCCGTGATGTTTTTCTCACTGCTACTAGTGAATGCAACGTAACACACACCCATACAATGCGCACCACCCCGTGATGTTTTTCTCACTCCTAGTAGTGAATGTAACGTAACACACATCCATACAATGCGCACCACCCCGTGATGTTTTTCTCACTGCTACTAGTGAATGTAATGTAACACACACCCATACAATGCGCACCACCCCGTGATGTTTTTCTCACTGCTACTAGTGAATGTAACATAACACACACCCATACGATGCGCACCACCCCGTGATGTTTTTCTCACTGCTACTAGTGAATGTAATGTAACACACACCCATACGATGCGCACCACCCCGTGATGTTTTTCTCACTGCTACTAGTGAATGTAATGTAACACACACCCATACAATGCGCACCACCCCGTGATGTTTTTCTCACTGCTACTAGTGAATGTAACGTAACACACAGCCATACAATGCGCACCACCCCGTGATGTTTTTCTCACTGCTACTAGTGAATGTAACGTAACACACACCCATACAATGCGCACCACCCCGTGATGTTTTTCTCACTCCTACTAGTGAATGTAACGTTACACACTCCCATACAATGCGCACCACCCCGTGATGTTTTTCTCACTCCTACTATTGAATGTAACGTAACACACACCAATACAATGCGCACCACCCCGTGATGTTTTTCTCACTCCTACTAGTGAATCTAACGTAACACACACCCATACAATGCGCACCACCCCGTGATGTTTTTCTCAGTCCTGCTAGTGAATGTAACGTAACACACACCCATACAATGCGCACCACCCCGTGATGTTTTTCTCACTCCACCTAGTGAATGTAACGTAACACACACCCATACAATGCGCACCACACCGTGATGTTTTTCTCACTGCTACTAGTGAATGTAACGTAACACACACATACAATGCGCACCACCCCTTGATGTTTTTCTCACTGCTACTAGTGAATGTAATGTAACACACACCCATACAATGCGCACCACCCCGTGACGTTTTTCTCACTGCTACTAGTGAATCTAATGTAACACACACCCATACAATGCACACCACCCCGTGATGTTTTTCTCACTCCTACTAGTGAATCTAATGTTACACACACCCATACAATGCGCACCACTCCGTGATGTTTTTCTCACTCCTACCTGTGAATGTAATGTAACACACACCCATACAATGCGCACCACCCCGTGATGTTTGTCTCACTCGTACTAAGTGAATGTAATGTAACACACACCCATACAATGCGCACCACCCCGTGATGTTTTTCTCACTCCTACTAGTGAATGTAATGTAACACACACCCATACAATGCGCACCACCCCGTGATGGTTTTCTCACTGCTACTAGTGAATGTAATGTAACACACACCCATACAATGCGCACCATCCCGTGATGTTTTTCTCACTGCTACTAGTGAATGTAACGTAACACACAGCCATACAATGCGCACCACCCCGTGATGTTTTTCTCACTGCTACTAGTGAATGTAACGTAACACACACCCATACAATGCGCACCACCCCGTGATGTTTTTCTCACTCCTACTAGTGAATGTAACGTTACACACACCCATACAATGCGCACCACCCCGTGATGTTTTTCTCACTCCTACTAGTGAATGTAACGTAACACACACCAATACAATGCGCACCACCCCGTGATGTTTTTCTCACTCCTGCTAGTGAATGTAACGTAACACACACCCATACGATGCGCACCATCCCGTGATGTTTTTCTCACTCCTGCTAGTGAATGTAACGTAACACACACCCATACGATGCGCACCATCCCGTGATGTTTTTCTCACTCCTGCTAGTGAATGTAACGTAACACACACCCATACAATGCGCACCACCCCGTGATGTTTTTCTCACTCCTACTAGTGAATGTAACGTAACACACACCCATACAATGCGCACCACCCCGTGATGTTTTTCTCACTGCTACTAGTGAATGTAACGTAACACACACCCATACAATGCGAACCACCCCGTGATGTTTTTCTCACTGCTACTAGTGAATGTAATGTAACACACACCCATACAATGCGCACCACCCCGTGATGTTTTTCTCACTGCTACTAGTGAATCTAATGTAACACACACCCATACAATGCTCACCACCCCGTGATGTTTTTCTCACTCCTACTAGTGAAAGTAATGTAACACACACCCATACAATGGGCACCACCCCGTGATGTTTTTCTCACTCCTACTAGTGAATGTAATGTAACACACACCCATACAATGCGCACCACCCGGTGATGTTTTTCTCACTCCTACTAGTGAATGTAATGTAACACACACCCATACATTGCGCACCACCCCGTGATGTTTTTCGCACTCCTACTAGTGAATGTAATGTAACACACACCCATACAATGCGCACGACCCCGTGATGTTTTTCTCACTCCTACTAGTGAATGAAATGTAACACACACCCATACAATGCGCACCACCCCGTGATGTTTTTCTCACTCCTACTATTGAATGTAATGTAACACACACCCATACAATGCGCACCACCCCGTGATGTTTTTCTCACTCCTACTAGTGAATGTAATGTAACACACACCCATACAATGCGCACCACCCCGTGATGTTTTTCTCACTCCTACTAGTGAATGTAATGTAACACACACCCATACAATGCGTACCACCCCGTGATGTTTTTCTCACTCCTACTAGTGAATGTAATGTAACACACACCCATACAATGCGCACCACCCCGTGATGTTTTACTCACTGCTACTAGTGAATGTAATGTAACACACACCCATACAATGCGCACCACCCCGTGATGTTTTACTCACTGTTACTAGTGAATGTAATGTAACACACACCCATACAATGCGCACCACCCAGTGATGTTTTTCTCACTCCTACTAGTGAATGTAATGTAACACACACCCATACAATGCGTACCACCCCGTGATGTTTTTCTCACTCCTACTAGTGAATGTAACGTAACACCCACCCATACAATGCGCACCACCCCGTGATGTTTTTCTCACTCCTACTAGTGAATGTAACGTAACACACACCCATACAATGCGCACCAGCCCGTGATGTTTTTCTCACTCCTAGTAGTGAATGTAATGTAACACACACCCATACAATGCGCACCACCCCGTGATGTTTTTCTCACTCCTACTAGTGAATGTAACGTAACACACAGCCATACAATGCGCACCACCCGGTGATGTTTTTCTCACTCCTACTAGTGAATGTAACGTAACACACACCCATACAATGCGCACCACCCCGTGATGTTTTTCTCACTCCTACTAGTGAATGTAATGTAACACACCCCCATACAATGCGCACCACCCCGTGATGTTTTTCTCACTCCTACTAGTGAATGTAACGTAACACACACCCATAAAATGCGCACCACCCCGTGATGTTTTTCTCACTCCTACTAGTGAATCTAATGTAACACACACCCATACAATGCGCACCACCCCGTGATGTTTTTCTCACTCCTACTAGTGAATCTAATGTAACACACACCCATACAATGCGCACCACACCGTGATGTTTTTCTCACTCCTACTAGTGAATATAATGTAACACACACCCATACAATGCGCACCACCCCGTGATGTTTTTCTCACTCCTACTAGTGAATCTAATGTAACACACACCCATACAATGCGCACCACCCCGTGATGTTTGTCTCACTCCTACTAGTGAATCTAATGTAACACACACCCATACAATGCGCACCACCCGGTGATGTTTTTCTCACTCCTACTAGTGAATGTAATGTAACACACACCCATACATTGCGCACCACCCCGTGATGTTTTTCTCACTCCTACTAGTGAATGTAATGTAACACACACCCATACAATGCGCACGACCCCGTGATGTTTTTCTCACTCCTACTAGTGAATGTAATGTAACACACCCATACAATGCGCACCACCCCTTGATGTTTTTCTCACTCCTACTAGTGAATGTAATGTAACACACACCCATACAATGCGCACCACCCGGTGATGTTTTTCTCACTCCTACTAGTGAATGTAATGTAACACACACCCATACATTGCGCACCACCCCGTGATGTTTTTCTCACTCCTACTAGTGAATGTAATGTAACACACACCCATACAATGCGCACGACCCCGTGATGTTTTTCTCACTCCTACTAGTGAATGTAATGTAACACACACCCATACAATGCGCACCACCCCGTGATGTTTTTCTCACTCCTCCTAGTGAATGTAATGTAACACACACCCATACAATGCGCACCACCCCGTGATGTTTTTCTCACTCCTCCTAGTGAATGTAACGTAACACACACCCATACAATGCGTACCACCCCGTGATGTTTTTCTCACTCCTACTAGTGAATGTAACGTAACACACACCCATACAATGCGCACCACCCCGTGATGTTTTTCTCACTCCTACTAGTGAATGTAACGTAACACACAACCATACAATGCGCACCACCCCGTGATGTTTTTCTCACTCCTACTAGTGAATGTAACGTAATACACACCCATACAATGCGCACCACCCCGTGATGTTTTTCTCACTCCTACTAGTGAATATAACGTAACACACACCCATACAATGCGCACCACCCCGTGATGTTTTTCTCACTCCTACTAGTGAATCTAATGTAACACACACCCATACATTGCGCACCACCCCGTGATGTTTTTCTCACTCCTACTAGTGAATGTAATGTAACACACACCCATACAATGCGCACCACCCCGTGATGTTTTTCTCACTCCTACTAGTGAATGTAATGTAACACACACCCATACAATGCACAACACCCCGTGATGTTTTTCTCACTCCTACTAGTGAATGTAACGTAACACACACCCATACAATGCGAACCACCCCGTGATGTTTTTCTCACTCCTACTAGTGAATGTAACGTAACACACACCCATATAATGCGCACCACCCCGTGATATTTTTCTCACTCCTACTAGTGAATGTAACGTAACACACACCCGTACAATGCGCTCCACCCCGTGATGTTTTTCTCACTCCTACTAGTGAATCTAACGTAACACACACCCATACAATGCGCACCACCCCGTGATGTTTTTCTCACTCCTACTAGTGAATCTAACGTAACACACACCCATACATTGCGCACCACCCCGTGATGTTTTTCTCACTCCTACTAGTGAATGAAATGTAACACACACCCATACAATGCGCACCACCCCGTGATGTTTTTCTCACTCCTACTAGTGAATGTAACGTAACACACACCCATACAATGCGCACCACCCCGTGATGTTTTTCTCACTGCTACTAGTGAATGTAATGTAACACACACCCATACAATGCGCATCACCCCGTGATGTTTTTCTCACTCCTAGTAGTGAATGTAATGTAACACACACCCATACAATGCGCACCACCCCGTGATGTTTTTCTCACTCCTACTAGTGAATGTAACATAACACACATCCATACAATGCGCACCACCCGGTGATGTTTTTCTCACTCCTACTAGTGAATGTAACGTAACACACACCCATACAATGCGCACCACCCCGTGATGTTTTTCTCACTCCTACTAGTGAATGTAATGTAACACACCCCCATACAATGCGCACCACCCCGTGATGTTTTTCTCACTCCTACTAGTGAATGTAACGTAACACACACCCATACAATGCGCACCACCCCGTGATGTTTTTCTCACTCCTACTAGTGAATCTAATGTAACACACACCCATACAATGCGCACCACCCCGTGATGTTTTTCTCACTCCTACTAGTGAATCTAATGTAACACACACCCATACAATGCGCACCACACCGTGATGTTTTTCTCACTCCTACTAGTGAATATAATGTAACACACACCCATACAATGCGCACCACCCCGTGATGTTTTTCTCACTCCTACTAGTGAATCTAATGTAACACACACCCATACAATGCGCACCACCCCGTGATGTTTGTCTCACTCCTACTAGTGAATCTAATGTAACACACACCCATACAATGCGCACCACCCGGTGATGTTTTTCTCACTCCTACTAGTGAATGTAATGTAACACACACCCATACATTGCGCACCACCCCGTGATGTTTTTCTCACTCCTACTAGTGAATGTAATGTAACACACACCCATACAATGCGCACGACCCCGTGATGTTTTTCTCACTCCTACTAGTGAATGTAATGTAACACACCCATACAATGCGCACCACCCCTTGATGTTTTTCTCACTGCTACTAGTGAATGTAATGTAACACACACCCATACAATGCACACCACCCGGTGATGTTTTTCTCACTCCTACTAGTGAATGTAATGTAACACACACCCATACATTGCGCACCACCCCGTGATGATTTTCTCACTCCTACTAGTGAATGTAATGTAACACACACCCATACAATGCGCACGACCCCGTGATGTTTTTCTCACTCCTACTAGTGAATGTAATGTAACACACACCCATACAATGCGCACCACCCCTTGATGTTTTTCTCACTCCTACTAGTGAATGTAATGTAACACACACCCATACAATGCGCACCACCCCGTGATGTTTTTCTCACTCCTCCTAGTGAATGTAATGTAACACACACCCATACAATGCGCACCACCCCGTGATGTTTTTTTCACTCCTCCTAGTGAATGTAACGTAACACACACCCATACAATGCGTACCACCTCGTGATGTTTTTCTCACTCCTACTAGTGAATGTAACGTAACACACACCCATACAATGCGCACCACCCCGTGATGTTTTTCTCACTCCTACTAGTGAATGTAACGTAACACACAACCATACAATGCGCACCACCCCGTGATGTTTTTCTCACTCCTACTAGTGAATGTAACGTAATACACACCCATACAATGCGCACCACCCCGTGATGTTTTTCTCCCTCCTACTAGTGAATATAACGTAACACACACCCATACAATGCGCACCACCCCGTGATGTTTTTCTCACTCCTACTAGTGAATCTAATGTAACACACACCCATACATTGCGCACCACCCCGTGATGTTTTTCTCACTCCTACTAGTGAATGTAATGTAACACACACCCATACAATGCGCACCACCCCGTGATGTTTTTCTCACTCCTACTAGTGAATGTAATGTAACACACACCCATACAATGCACACCACCCCGTGATGTTTTTCTCACTCCTACTAGTGAATGTAACGTAACACACACCCATACAATGCGCACCACCCCGTGATGTTTTTCTCACTCCTACTAGTGAATGTAACGTAACACACACCCGTATAATGCGCACCACCCCGTGATATTTTTCTCACTCCTACTAGTGAATGTAACGTAACACACACCCGTACAATGCGCTCCACCCCGTGATGTTTTTCTCACTCCTACTAGTGAATCTAACGTAACACACACCCATACAATGCGCACCACCCCGTGATGTTTTTCTCACTCCTACTAGTGAATCTAACGTAACACACACCCATACATTGCGCACCACCCCGTGATGTTTTTCTCACTCCTACTAGTGAATGTAATGTAACACACACCCATAAAATGCGCACCACCGCGTGATGTTTTTCTCACTCCTACTAGTGAATGTAATGTAACACACACCCGTACAATGCGCACCACCCCGTGATGTTTTTCTCACTCCTACTAGTGAATGTAACGTAACACACACCCGTACAATGCGCACCACCCCGTGACGTTTTTCTCACTCCTACTAGTGAATGTAACGTAACACACACCCGTACAATGCGCACCACGCCGTGAAGTTTTTCTCACTCCTACTAGTGAATGTAACGTAACACACACCCATACAATGCGCACCACCCCGTGACGTTTTTCTCACTCCTACTAGTGAATGTAATGTAACACACACCCGTACAATGCGCACCCCCTGTGACGTTTTTCTCACTCCTACTAGTGAATGTAACGTAACACACACCCGTACAATGCGCACCACCCCGTGAGGTTTTTCTCACTCCTACTAGTGAATGTAATGTAACACACACCCATACAATGCGCACCACCCCGTGATGTTTTTCTCACTCCTACTAGTGAAGGTAATGTAACACACACCCATACAATGCGCACCACCCGGTGATGTTTTTCTCACTCCTACTAGTGAATGTAATGTAACACACACCCATACAATGCGCACCACCCGGTGATGTTTTTCTCACTCCTACTAGTGAATGTAATGTAACACACACCCATACATTGCGCACCACCCCGTGATGTTTTTGTCACTCCTACTAGTGAATGTAATGTAACACACACCCATACAATGCGCACGACCCCGTGATGTTTTTCTCACTCCTACTAGTGAATGTAATGTAACACACACCCATACAATGCGCAACACCCCGTGATGTTTTTCTCACTCCTAATAGTTAATGTAATGTAACACACACCCATACAACGCGCACCACCCCGTGATGTTTTTCTCACTCCTGCTAGTGAATGTAATGTAACACACACCCATACAATGCGCACCACCCCGTGATGTTTTTCTCACTCCTACTAGTGAATGTAATGTAACACACACCCATACAATGCGCACCACCCCGTGATGTTTTACTCACTGCTAGTAGTGAATGTAATGTAACACACACCCGTACAATGCGCACCACCCCGTGATGTTTTTCTCACTCCTACTAGTGAATGTAATGTAACACACACCCATACAATGCGCAACACCCCGTGATGTTTTTCTCACTCCTACTAGTGAATGTAACGTAACACACACCCATACAATGCGCACCACCCCGTGATGTTTTCCTCACTCCTACTAGTGAATGTAACGTAACACACACCAATACAATGCGCACCACCCCGTGATGTTTTTCTCACTCCTACTAGTGAATGTAACGTAACACACACCCATACAATGCGCACCACACCGTGATTTTTTTCTCACTCCTACTAGTGAATGTAACGTAACACACACCCATACAATGCGCACCACCCCGTGATGTTTTTCTCACTCCTAGTAGTGAATGTAAAGTAACACACACCCATACAATGCGCACCACCCCGTGATGTTTTTCTCTCTCCTACTAGTGAATGTAACGTAACACACACCCATACAATGCGCACCACCCCGTGATGTTTTTCTCACTCCTAGTAGTGAATGTAACGTAACACACACCCATACAATGCGCACCACCCCGTGATGTTTTTCTCACTGCTACTAGTGAATGTAATGTAACACACACCCATACAATGCGCACCACCCCGTGATGTTTTTCTCACTGCTACTAGTGAATGTAATGTAACACACACCCATACGATGCGCACCACCCCGTGATGTTTTTCTCACTGCTACTAGTGAATGTAATGTAACACACAACCATACAATGCGCACCACCCCGTGATGTTTTTCTAACTGCTATTAGTGAATGTAATGTAACACACACCCATACAATGCGCACCACCCCGTGATGTTTTTCTCACTGCTACTAGTGAATCTAATGTAACACACACCCATACAATGCGCACCACCCCGTGATGTTTTTCTCACTCCTACTAGTGAATGTAATGTAACACACACCCATACAATGCGCACCACCCCGTGATGTTTTTCTCACTGCTACTAGTGAATGTAATGTAACACACACCCATACAATGCGCACCACCCCGTGATGTTTTTCTCACTCCTACTAGTGAATCTAATGTTACACACACCCATACAATGCGCACCACTCCATGATGTTTTTCTCACTGCTACTAGTGAATGTAATGTAACACACACCCATACAATGCGTACGACCCCGTGATGTTTTTCTCACTGCTACTAGTGAATGTAATGTAACACACACCCATACAATGCGCACCACCCCGTGATGTTTTTCTCACTGCTACTAGTGAATGTAATGTAACACACACCCATACAATGCGCACCACCCCGTGATGTTTTTCTCACTGCTACTAGTGAATCTAATGTAACACACAACCATACAATGCGCACCACCCCGTGATGTTTTTCTCACTGCTACTAGTGAAAGTAATGTAACACACACCCATACAATGCGCACCACCCCGTGATGTTTTTCTCACTCCTACTAGTGAAGGTAATGTAACACACACCCATACAATGCGCACCACCCGGTGATGTTTTTCTCACTCCTACTAGTGAATGTAATGTAACACACACCCATACAATGCGCACCACCCCGTGATGTTTTTCTCACTCCTACTAGTGAATGTAATGTAACACACACCAATACATTGCGCACCACCCCGTGATTTTTTTGTCCCTCCTACTAGTGAATGTAATGTAACACACACCCATACAATGCGCACGACCCCGTGATGTTTTTCTCACTCCTACTAGTGAATGTAATGTAACACACACCCATACAATGCGCAACACCCCGTGATGTTTTTCTCACTCCTAATAGTGAATGTAATGTAACACACACCCATACAATGCGCACCACCCCGTGATGTTTTTCTCACTCCTACTAGTGAAAGTAATGTAACACACACCCATACAATGCGCACCACCCCGTGATGTTTTTCTCACTCCTACTAGTGAATGTAATGTAACACACACCCATACAATGCGCACCACCCCGTGATGTTTTACTCACAGCTAGTAGTGAATGTAATGTAACACACACCCGTACAATGCGCACCACCCCGTGATGTTTTTCTCACTCCTACTAGTGAATGTAATGTAACACACACCCATACAATGCGCACCACCCCGTGATGTTTTTCTCCCTCCTACTAGTGAATGTAACGTAACACACACCCATACAATGCGCACCACCCCGTGATGTTTTCCTCACTCCTACTAGTGAATGTAACGTAACACACACCCATACAATGCGCACCACCCCGTGATGTTTTTCTCACTCCTACTAGTGAATGTAACGTAACACACACCCATACAATGCGCACCACACCGTGATTTTTTTCTCACTCCTAGTAGTGAATGTAACGTAACACACACCCATACAATGCGCACCACCCCGTGATGTTTTTCTCACTCCTACTAGTGAATGTAAAGTAACACACACCCATACAATGCGCACCACCCCGTAATGTTTTTCTCACGCCTACTAGTGAATGTAACGTAACACACACCCATACAATGCGCACCACCCCGTGATGTTTTTCTCACTCCTAGTAGTGAATGTAACGTAACACACACCCATACAATGCGCACCACCCCGTGATGTTTTTTCTCACTGCTACTAGTGAATGTAATGTAACACACACCCATACAATGCGCACCACCCCGTGATGTTTTTCTCACTCCTCCTAGTGAATGTAACGTAACACACACCCATACAATGCGTACCACCCCGTGATGTTTTTCTCACTCCTACTAGTGAATGTAACGTAACACACACCCATACAATGCGCACCACCCCGTGATGTTTTTCTCACTCCTACTAGTGAATGTAACGTAACACACAACCATACAATGCGCACCACCCCGTGATGTTTTTCTCACTCCTACTAGTGAATGTAACGTAATACACACCCATACAATGCGCACCACCCCGTGATGTTTTTCTCACTCCTACTAGTGAATATAACGTAACACACACCCATACAATGCGCACCACCCCGTGATGTTTTTCTCACTCCTACTAGTGAATCTAATGTAACACACACCCATACATTGCGCACCACCCCGTGATGTTTTTCTCACTCCTACTAGTGAATGTAATGTAACACACACCCATACAATGCGCACCACCCCGTGATGTTTTTCTCACTCCTACTAGTGAATGTAATGTAACACACACCCATACAATGCACAACACCCCGTGATGTTTTTCTCACTCCTACTAGTGAATGTAACGTAACACACACCCATACAATGCGCACCACCCCGTGATGTTTTTCTCACTCCTAGTAGTGAATGTAACGTAACACACACCCATACAATGCGCACCACCCCGTGATGTTTTTCTAACTGCTATTAGTGAATGTAATGTAACACACACCCATACAATGCGCACCACCCCGTGATGTTTTTCTCACTGCTACTAGTGAATCTAATGTAACACACACCCATACGATGCGCACCACCCCGTGATGTTTTTCTCACTGCTACTAGTGAATGTAATGTAACACACAACCATACAATGCGCACCACCCCGTGATGTTTTTCTAACTGCTATTAGTGAATGTAATGTAACACACACCCATACAATGCGCACCACCCCGTGATGTTTTTCTCACTGCTACTAGTGAATCTAATGTAACACACACCCATACAATGCGCACCACCCCGTGATGTTTTTCTCACTCCTACTAGTGAATGTAATGTAACACACACCCATACAATGCGCACCACCCCGTGATGTTTTTCTCACTGCTACTAGTGAATGTAATGTAACACACACCCATACAATGCGCACCACCCCGTGATGTTTTTCTCACTCCTACTAGTGAATCTAATGTTACACACACCCATACAATGCGCACCACTCCATGATGTTTTTCTCACTGCTACTAGTGAATGTAATGTAACACACACCCATACAATGCGTACGACCCCGTGATGTTTTTCTCACTGCTACTAGTGAATGTAATGTAACACACACCCATACAATGCGCACCACCCCGTGATGTTTTTCTCACTGCTACTAGTGAATGTAATGTAACACACACCCATACAATGCGCACCACCCCGTGATGTTTTTCTCACTGCTACTAGTGAATCTAATGTAACACACAACCATACAATGCGCACCACCCCGTGATGTTTTTCTCACTGCTACTAGTGAAAGTAATGTAACACACACCCATACAATGCGCACCACCCCGTGATGTTTTTCTCACTCCTACTAGTGAAGGTAATGTAACACACACCCATACAATGCGCACCACCCGGTGATGTTTTTCTCACTCCTACTAGTGAATGTAATGTAACACACACCCATACAATGCGCACCACCCCGTGATGTTTTTCTCACTCCTACTAGTGAATGTAATGTAACACACACCAATACATTGCGCACCACCCCGTGATTTTTTTGTCCCTCCTACTAGTGAATGTAATGTAACACACACCCATACAATGCGCACGACCCCGTGATGTTTTTCTCACTCCTACTAGTGAATGTAATGTAACACACACCCATACAATGCGCAACACCCCGTGATGTTTTTCTCACTCCTAATAGTGAATGTAATGTAACACACACCCATACAATGCGCACCACCCCGTGATGTTTTTCTCACTCCTACTAGTGAAAGTAATGTAACACACACCCATACAATGCGCACCACCCCGTGATGTTTTTCTCACTCCTACTAGTGAATGTAATGTAACACACACCCATACAATGCGCACCACCCCGTGATGTTTTACTCACAGCTAGTAGTGAATGTAATGTAACACACACCCGTACAATGCGCACCACCCCGTGATGTTTTTCTCACTCCTACTAGTGAATGTAATGTAACACACACCCATACAATGCGCACCACCCCGTGATGTTTTTCTCCCTCCTACTAGTGAATGTAACGTAACACACACCCATACAATGCGCACCACCCCGTGATGTTTTCCTCACTCCTACTAGTGAATGTAACGTAACACACACCCATACAATGCGCACCACCCCGTGATGTTTTTCTCACTCCTACTAGTGAATGTAACGTAACACACACCCATACAATGCGCACCACACCGTGATTTTTTTCTCACTCCTAGTAGTGAATGTAACGTAACACACACCCATACAATGCGCACCACCCCGTGATGTTTTTCTCACTCCTACTAGTGAATGTAAAGTAACACACACCCATACAATGCGCACCACCCCGTAATGTTTTTCTCACGCCTACTAGTGAATGTAACGTAACACACACCCATACAATGCGCACCACCCCGTGATGTTTTTCTCACTCCTAGTAGTGAATGTAACGTAACACACACCCATACAATGCGCACCACCCCGTGATGTTTTTTCTCACTGCTACTAGTGAATGTAATGTAACACACACCCATACAATGCGCACCACCCCGTGATGTTTTTCTCACTCCTCCTAGTGAATGTAACGTAACACACACCCATACAATGCGTACCACCCCGTGATGTTTTTCTCACTCCTACTAGTGAATGTAACGTAACACACACCCATACAATGCGCACCACCCCGTGATGTTTTTCTCACTCCTACTAGTGAATGTAACGTAACACACAACCATACAATGCGCACCACCCCGTGATGTTTTTCTCACTCCTACTAGTGAATGTAACGTAATACACACCCATACAATGCGCACCACCCCGTGATGTTTTTCTCACTCCTACTAGTGAATATAACGTAACACACACCCATACAATGCGCACCACCCCGTGATGTTTTTCTCACTCCTACTAGTGAATCTAATGTAACACACACCCATACATTGCGCACCACCCCGTGATGTTTTTCTCACTCCTACTAGTGAATGTAATGTAACACACACCCATACAATGCGCACCACCCCGTGATGTTTTTCTCACTCCTACTAGTGAATGTAATGTAACACACACCCATACAATGCACAACACCCCGTGATGTTTTTCTCACTCCTACTAGTGAATGTAACGTAACACACACCCATACAATGCGAACCACCCCGTGATGTTTTTCTCACTCCTACTAGTGAATGTAACGTAACACACACCCATATAATGCGCACCACCCCGTGATATTTTTCTCACTCCTACTAGTGAATGTAACGTAACACACACCCGTACAATGCGCTCCACCCCGTGATGTTTTTCTCACTCCTACTAGTGAATCTAACGTAACACACACCCATACAATGCGCACCACCCCGTGATGTTTTTCTCACTCCTACTAGTGAATCTAACGTAACACACACCCATACATTGCGCACCACCCCGTGATGTTTTTCTCACTCCTACTAGTGAATGAAATGTAACACACACCCATACAATGCGCACCACCCCGTGATGTTTTTCTCACTCCTACTAGTGAATGTAACGTAACACACACCCATACAATGCGCACCACCCCGTGATGTTTTTCTCACTGCTACTAGTGAATGTAATGTAACACACACCCATACAATGCGCATCACCCCGTGATGTTTTTCTCACTCCTAGTAGTGAATGTAATGTAACACACACCCATACAATGCGCACCACCCCGTGATGTTTTTCTCACTCCTACTAGTGAATGTAACATAACACACATCCATACAATGCGCACCACCCGGTGATGTTTTTCTCACTCCTACTAGTGAATGTAACGTAACACACACCCATACAATGCGCACCACCCCGTGATGTTTTTCTCACTCCTACTAGTGAATGTAATGTAACACACCCCCATACAATGCGCACCACCCCGTGATGTTTTTCTCACTCCTACTAGTGAATGTAACGTAACACACACCCATACAATGCGCACCACCCCGTGATGTTTTTCTCACTCCTACTAGTGAATCTAATGTAACACACACCCATACAATGCGCACCACCCCGTGATGTTTTTCTCACTCCTACTAGTGAATCTAATGTAACACACACCCATACAATGCGCACCACACCGTGATGTTTTTCTCACTCCTACTAGTGAATATAATGTAACACACACCCATACAATGCGCACCACCCCGTGATGTTTTTCTCACTCCTACTAGTGAATCTAATGTAACACACACCCATACAATGCGCACCACCCCGTGATGTTTGTCTCACTCCTACTAGTGAATCTAATGTAACACACACCCATACAATGCGCACCACCCGGTGATGTTTTTCTCACTCCTACTAGTGAATGTAATGTAACACACACCCATACATTGCGCACCACCCGTGATGTTTTTCTCACTCCTACTAGTGAATGTAATGTAACACACACCCATACAATGCGCACGACCCCGTGATGTTTTTCTCACTCCTACTAGTGAATGTAATGTAACACACCCATACAATGCACACCACCCCGTGATGTTTTTCTCACTCCTACTAGTGAATGTAACGTAACACACACCCATACAATGCGCACCACCCCGTGATGTTTTTCTCACTCCTACTAGTGAATGTAACGTAACACACACCCGTATAATGCGCACCACCCCGTGATATTTTTCTCACTCCTACTAGTGAATGTAACGTAACACACACCCGTACAATGCGCTCCACCCCGTGATGTTTTTCTCACTCCTACTAGTGAATCTAACGTAACACACACCCATACAATGCGCACCACCCCGTGATGTTTTTCTCACTCCTACTAGTGAATCTAACGTAACACACACCCATACATTGCGCACCACCCCGTGATGTTTTTCTCACTCCTACTAGTGAATGTAATGTAACACACACCCATAAAATGCGCACCACCGCGTGATGTTTTTCTCACTCCTACTAGTGAATGTAATGTAACACACACCCGTACAATGCGCCCCACCCCGTGATGTTTTTCTCACTCCTACTAGTGAATGTAACGTAACACACACCCGTACAATGCGCACCACCCCGTGACGTTTTTCTCACTCCTACTAGTGAATGTAACGTAACACACACCCGTACAATGCGCACCACGCCGTGAAGTTTTTCTCACTCCTACTAGTGAATGTAACGTAACACACACCCATACAATGCGCACCACCCCGTGACGTTTTTCTCACTCCTACTAGTGAATGTAATGTAACACACACCCGTACAATGCGCACCCCCTGTGACGTTTTTCTCACTCCTACTAGTGAATGTAACGTAACACACACCCGTACAATGCGCACCACCCCGTGAGGTTTTTCTCACTCCTACTAGTGAATGTAATGTAACACACACCCATACAATGCGCACCACCCCGTGATGTTTTTCTCACTCCTACTAGTGAAGGTAATGTAACACACACCCATACAATGCGCACCACCCGGTGATGTTTTTCTCACTCCTACTAGTGAATGTAATGTAACACACACCCATACAATGCGCACCACCCGGTGATGTTTTTCTCACTCCTACTAGTGAATGTAATGTAACACACACCCATACATTGCGCACCACCCCGTGATGTTTTTGTCACTCCTACTAGTGAATGTAATGTAACACACACCCATACAATGCGCACGACCCCGTGATGTTTTTCTCACTCCTACTAGTGAATGTAATGTAACACACACCCATACAATGCGCAACACCCCGTGATGTTTTTCTCACTCCTACTAGTGAATGTAATGTAACACACACCCATACAATGCGCACCACCCCGTGATGTTTTTCTCACTCCTACTAGTGAATGTAATGTAACACACACCCATACAATGCGCACCACCCCGTGATGTTTTTCTCACTCCTACTAGTGAATGTAATGTAACACACACCCATACAATGCGCACCACCCCGTGATGTTTTTCTCACTCCTACTAGTGAATGTAATGTAACACACACCCATACAATGCGCAACACCCCGTGATGTTTTTCTCACTCCTACTAGTGAATGTAACGTAACACACACCCATACAATGCGCACCACCCCGTGATGTTTTCCTCACTCCTACTAGTGAATGTAACGTAACACACACCAATACAATGCGCACCACCCCGTGATGTTTTTCTCACTCCTACTAGTGAATGTAACGTAACACACACCCATACAATGCGCACCACACCGTGATTTTTTTCTCACTCCTACTAGTGAATGTAACGTAACACACACCCATACAATGCGCACCACCCCGTGATGTTTTTCTCACTCCTAGTAGTGAATGTAAAGTAACACACACCCATACAATGCGCACCACCCCGTGATGTTTTTCTCTCTCCTACTAGTGAATGTAACGTAACACACACCCATACAATGCGCACCACCCCGTGATGTTTTTCTCACTCCTAGTAGTGAATGTAACGTAACACACACCCATACAATGCGCACCACCCCGTGATGTTTTTCTCACTGCTACTAGTGAATGTAATGTAACACACACCCATACAATGCGCACCACCCCGTGATGTTTTTCTCACTGCTACTAGTGAATGTAATGTAACACACACCCATACGATGCGCACCACCCCGTGATGTTTTTCTCACTGCTACTAGTGAATGTAATGTAACACACAACCATACAATGCGCACCACCCCGTGATGTTTTTCTAACTGCTATTAGTGAATGTAATGTAACACACACCCATACAATGCGCACCACCCCGTGATGTTTTTCTCACTGCTACTAGTGAATCTAATGTAACACACACCCATACAATGCGCACCACCCCGTGATGTTTTTCTCACTCCTACTAGTGAATGTAATGTAACACACACCCATACAATGCGCAACACCCCGTGATGTTTTTCTCACTGCTACTAGTGAATGTAATGTAACACACACCCATACAATGCGCACCACCCCGTGATGTTTTTCTCACTGCTACTAGTGAATGTAATGTAACACACACCCATACAATGCGCACCACCCCGTGATGTTTTTCTCACTGCTACTAGTGAATGTAATGTAACACACACCCATACAATGCGCACCACCCCGTGATGTTTTTCTCACTGCTACTAGTGAATGTAATGTAACACACACCCATACAATGCGCACCACCCCGTGATGTTTTTCTCACTGCTACTAGTGAATCTAATGTAACACACAACCATACAATGCGCACCACCCCGTGATGTTTTTCTCACTGCTACTAGTGAAAGTAATGTAACACACACCCATACAATGCGCACCACCCCGTGATGTTTTTCTCACTCCTACTAGTGAAGGTAATGTAACACACACCCATACAATGCGCACCACCCGGTGATGTTTTTCTCACTCCTACTAGTGAATGTAATGTAACACACACCCATACAATGCGCACCACCCCGTGATGTTTTTCTCACTCCTACTAGTGAATGTAATGTAACACACACCAATACATTGCGCACCACCCCGTGATTTTTTTGTCACTCCTACTAGTGAATGTAATGTAACACACACCCATACAATGCGCACGACCCCGTGATGTTTTTCTCACTCCTACTAGTGAATGTAATGTAACACACACCCATACAATGCGCAACACCCCGTGATGTTTTTCTCACTCCTAATAGTGAATGTAATGTAACACACACCCATACAATGCGCACCACCCCGTGATGTTTTTCTCACTCCTACTAGTGAAAGTAATGTAACACACACCCATACAATGCGCACCACCCCGTGATGTTTTTCTCACTCCTACTAGTGAATGTAATGTAACACACACCCATACAATGCGCACCACCCCGTGATGTTTTACTCACAGCTAGTAGTGAATGTAATGTAACACACACCCGTACAATGCGCACCACCCCGTGATGTTTTTCTCACTCCTACTAGTGAATGTAATGTAACACACACCCATACAATGCGCACCACCCCGTGATGTTTTTCTCCCTCCTACTAGTGAATGTAACGTAACACACACCCATACAATGCGCACCACCCCGTGATGTTTTCCTCACTCCTACTAGTGAATGTAACGTAACACACACCCATACAATGCGCACCACCCCGTGATGTTTTTCTCACTCCTACTAGTGAATGTAACGTAACACACACCCATACAATGCGCACCACACCGTGATTTTTTTCTCACTCCTAGTAGTGAATGTAACGTAACACACACCCATACAATGCGCACCACCCCGTGATGTTTTTCTCACTCCTACTAGTGAATGTAAAGTAACACACACCCATACAATGCGCACCACCCCGTGATGTTTTTCTCACGCCTACTAGTGAATGTAACGTAACACACACCCATACAATGCGCACCACCCCGTGATGTTTTTCTCACTCCTAGTAGTGAATGTAACGTAACACACACCCATACAATGCGCACCACCCCGTGATGTTTTTTCTCACTGCTACTAGTGAATGTAATGTAACACACAACCATACAATGCGCACCACCCCGTGATGTTTTTCTCACTCCTAGTAGTGAATGTAACGTAACACACACCCATACAATGCGCACGACCCCGTGATGTTTTTCTCACTCCTACTAGTGAATGTAATGTAACACACACCCATACAATGCGCAACACCCCGTGATGTTTTTCTCACTCCTAATAGTGAATGTAATGTAACACACACCCATACGATGCGCACCACCCCGTGATGTTTTTCTCACTGCTACTAGTTAATGTAATGTAACACACACCCATACGATGCGCACCACCCCGTGATGTTTTTCTCACTGCTACTAGTGAATGTAATGTAACACACATCCATACAATGCGCACCACCCCGTGATGTTTTTCTCACTCCTACTAGTGAATGTAATGTAACACACACCCATACAATGCGCACCACCCCGTGATGTTTTTCTCACTCCTACTAGTGAATCTAATGTTACACATACCCATACAATGCGCACCACCCCGTGATGTTTTTCTCACTCCTACTAGTGAATGTAACGTAACACACACCCATACAATGCGCACCACCCCGTGATGTTTTTCTCACTGCTACTAGTGAATGTAATGTAACACACACCCATACAATGCGCACCACCCCGTGATGTTTTTCTCACTGCTACTAGTGAATGTAATGTAACACACACCCATACAATGCGCACCACCCGGTGATGTTTTTCTCACTCCTACTAGTGAATGTAATGTAACACACACCCATACAATGCGCACCACCCCGTGATGTTTTCCTCACTCCTACTAGTGAATGTAATGTAACACACACCCATACAATGCGCACCACCCTGTGATGTTTTACTCACTGCTAGTAGTGAATGTAATGTAACACACACCCATACAATGCGCACCACCCCGTGATGTTTTTCTCACTCCTACTAGTGAATGTAACGTAACACACACCCATACAATGCGCAACACCCCGTGATGTTTTTCTCACTCCTACTAGTGAATGTAACGTAACACACACCCATACAATGCGCACCACCCCGTGATGTTTTTTTCACTCCTAGTAGTGAATGTAACGTAACACACACCCATACAATGCGCACCACCCCGTGATGTTTTTCTCACTCCTACTAGTGAATGTAATGTAACACACACCCATACAATGCGCACCACCCCGTGATGTTTTTCTCACTCCTACTAGTGAATGTAACGTAACACACACCCATACAATGCGCACAACCCCGTGATGTTTTCATCACTCCTACTAGTGAATGTAACGTAACACACACCCATACAATGCGCACCACCCCGTGATGTTTTTCTCACTGCTATTAGTGAATGTAATGTAACACACACCCATACAATGCGCACCACCCCGTGATGTTTTTCTCACTGCTACTAGTGAATGTAACGTAACACACACCCATACAATGCGCACCACCCCGTGATGTTTTTCTCACTGCTACTAGTGAATGTAACGTAACACACACCCATACAATGCGCACCACCCCGTGATGTTTTTCTCACTGCTACTAGTGAATGTAATGTAACACACACCCATACAATGCGCACCACCCCGTGATGTTTTTCTCACTGCTACTAGTGAATGTAACGTAACACACAGCCATACAATGCGCACCACCCCGTGATGTTTTTCTCACTGCTACTAGTGAATGTAACGTAACAAACACCCATACAATGCGCACCACCTCGTGATGTTTGTCTCACTCCTACTAGTGAATGTAACGTTACACACACCCATACAATGCGCACCACCCCGTGATGTTTCTCTCACTCCTACTAGTGAATGTAACGTAACACACACCAATACAATGCGCAACACCCCGTGATGTTTTTCTCACTCCTACTAGTGAATGTAACGTAACACACACCCATACAATGCGCACAACCCCGTGATGTTTTTCTCACTCCTGCTAGTGAATGTAACGTAACACACACCCATACAATGCGCACCACCCCGTGATGTTTTTCTCACTCCTCCTAGTGAATGTAACGTAACACACACCCATACAATGCGCACCACCCCGTGATGTTTTTCTCACTGCTACTAGTGAATGTAACGTAACACACACATACAATGCGCACCACCCCGTGATGTTTTTCTCACTGCTACTAGTGAATGTAATGTAACACACACCCATACAATGCGCACCACCCCGTGATGTTTTTCTCACTGCTACTAGTGAATCTAATGTAACACACACCCATACAATGCGCACCACCCCGTGATGTTTTTCTCACTCCTACTAGTGAATCTAATGTTACACACACCCATACAATGCGCACCACTCCATGATGTTTTTCTCACTCCTACCTGTGAATGTAATGTAACACACACCCATACAATGCGCACCACCCCGTGATGTTTGTCTCACTCGTACTAAGTGAATGTAATGTAACACACACCCATACAATGCGCACCACCCCGTGATGTTTTTCTCACTCCTACTAGTGAATGTAATGTAACACACACCCATACAATGCGACCCACCCCGTGATGGTTTTCTCACTGCTACTAGTGAATGTAATGTAACACACACCCATACAATGCGCACCACCCCGTGATGTTTTTCTCACTGCTACTAGTGAATGTAACGTAACACACAGCCATACAATGCGCACCACCCCGTGATGTTTTTCTCACTGCTACTAGTGAATGTAACGTAACACACACCCATACAATTCGCACCACCCCGTGATGTTTTTCTCACTCCTACTAGTGAATTTAACGTTACACACACCCATACAATGCGCACCACCCCGTGATGTTTTTCTCACTCCTACTAGTGAATGTAACGTAACACACACCAATACAATGCGCACCATCCCGTGATGTTTTTCTCACTCCTGCTAGTGAATGTAACGTAACACACACCCATACAATGCGCACCATCCCGTGATGTTTTTCTCACTCCTGCTAGTGAATGTAACGTAACACACACCCATACAATGCGCACCACCCCGTGATGTTTTTCTCACTCCTACTAGTGAATGTAACGTAACACACACCCATACAATGCGCACCACCCTGTGATGTTTTTCTCACCGCTACTAGTGAATGTAACGTAACACACACCCATACAATGCGAACCACCCCGTGACGTTTTTCTCACTGCTACTAGTGAATGTAATGTAACACACACCCATACAATGCGCACCACCCCGTGATGTTTTTCTCACTGCTACTAGTGAATCTAATGTAACACACACCCATACAATGCGCACCACCCCGTGATGTTTTTCTCACTCCTACTAGTGAAAGTAATGTAACACACACCCATACAATGCGCACCACCCCGTGATGTTTTTCTCACTCCTACTAGTGAATGTAATGTAACACACACCCATACAATGCGTACCACCCCGTGATGTTTTTCTCACTCCTACTAGTGAATGTAATGTAACACACACCCATACAATGCGCACCACCCTGTGATGTTTTTCTCACTCCTACTAGTCAATGTAATGTAACACACACCCATACAATGTGCACCACCCCGTGATGTTTTTCTCACTCCTACTAGTGAATGTAATGTAACACACACCCATACAATGCGCACCACCCCTTGATGTTTTTCTCACTCCTACTAGTGAATCTAATGTAACACACACCCATACAATGCGCACCACCCCGTGATGTTTTTCTCACTGCTACTAGTGAATGTAATGTAACACACACCCATACAATGCGCACCACCCCGTGATGTTTTTCTCACTGCTACTAGTGAATGTAATGTAACACACACCCATACAATGCGCACCACCCGGTGATGTTTTTCTCACTCCTACTAGTGAATGTAATGTAACACACACCCATACAATGCGCACCACCCCGTGATGTTTTCCTCACTCCTACTAGTGAATGTAATGTAACACACACCCATACAATGCGCACCACCCTGTGATGTTTTACTCACTGCTAGCAGTGAATGTAATGTAACACACACCCATACAATGCGCACAGCCCCGTGATGTTTTTCTCACTCCTACTAGTGAATGTAACGTAACACACACCCATACAATGCGCAGCACCCCGTGATGTTTTTCTCCCTCCTACTAGTGAATGTAACGTAACACACACCCATACAATGCGCACCACCCCGTGATGTTTTTCTCACTCCTACTAGTGAATGTAACGTAACACACACCCATACAATGCGCACCACCCCGTGATGTTTTTCTCACTCCTACTAGTGAATGTAACGTAACACACACCCATACAATGCGCAACACCCCGTGATGTTTTTCTCACTCCTACTAGTGAATGTAACGTAACACACACCCATACAATGCGCACCACCCCGTGATGTTTTTCTCACTCCTAGTAGTGAATGTAACGTAACACACACCCATATAATGCGCACCACCCCGTGATGTTTTTCTCACTCCTACTAGTGAATGTAATGTAACACACACCCATACAATGCGCACCACCCCGTGATGTTTTTCTCACTCCTACTAGTGAATGTAACGTAACACACACCCATACAATGCGCACCACCCCGTGATGTTTTTCTCACTCCTACTAGTGAATGTAACGTAACACACACCCATACAATGCGCACCACCCCGTGATGTTTTTCTCACTGCTACAAGTGAATGTAATGTAACACACACCCATACAATGCGCACCACCCCGTGATGTTTTTCTCACTGCTACTAGTGAATGTAACGTAACACACACCCATACAATGCGCACCACCCCGTGATGTTTTTCTCACTGCTACTAGTGAATGTAACGTAACACACACCCATACAATGCGCACCACCCCGTGATGTTTTTCTCACTGCTACTAGTGAATGTAATGTAACACACACCCATACAATGCGCACCACCCCGTGATGTTTTTCTCACTGCTACTAGTGAATGTAACGTAACACACAGCCATACAATGCGCACAACCCCGTGATGTTTTTCTCACTGCTACTAGTGAATGTAACGTAACACACACCCATACAATGCGCACCACCTCGTGATGTTTTTCTCACTCCTACTAGTGAATGTAACGTTACACACACCCATACAATGCGCACCACCCCGTGATGTTTCTCTCACTCCTACTAGTGAATGTAACGTAACACACACCAATACAATGCGCACCACCCCGTGATGTTTTTCACACTCCTACTAGTGAATGTAACGTAACACACACCCATACAATGCGCACCACCCCGTGATGTTTTTCTCACTCCTGCTAGTGAATGTAACGTAACACACACCCATACAATGCGCACCACCCCGTGATGTTTTTCTCACTCCTCCTAGTGAATGTAACGTAACACACACCCATACAATGCGCACCACCCCGTGATGTTTTTCTCACTGCTACTAGTGAATGTAACGTAACACACACATACAATGCGCACCACCCCGTGATGTTTTCCTCACTGCTACTAGTGAATGTAATGTAACACACACCCATACAATGCGCACCACCCCGTGATGATTTTCTCACTGCTACTAGTGAATCTAATGTAACACACACCCATACAATGCGCACCACCCCGTGATGTTTTTCTCACTCCTACTAGTGAATCTAATGTTACACACACCCATACAATGCGCACCACTCCATGATGTTTTTCTCACTCCTACCTGTGAATGTAATGTAACACACACCCATACAATGCGCACCACCCCGTGATGTTTGTCTCACTCGTACTAAGTGAATGTAATGTAACACACACCCATACAATGCGCACCACCCCGTGATGTTTTTCTCACTCCTACTAGTGAATGTAATGTAACACACACCCATACATTGCGCACCACCCCGTGATGTTTTTCTCACTCCTACTAGTGAATGTAACGTAACGCACACCAATACAATGCGCACCATCCCGTGATGTTTTTCTCACTCCTGCTAGTGAATGTAACGTAACACACACCCATACAATGCGCACCATCCCGTGATGTTTTTCTCACTCCTGCTAGTGAATGTAACGTAACACCCACCCATACAATGCGCACCACCCCGTGATGTTTTTCTCACTCCTACTAGTGAATGTAACGTAACGCACACCAATACAATGCGCACCATCCCGTGATGTTTTTCTCACTCCTGCTAGTGAATGTAACGTAACACACACCCATACAATGCGCACCATCCCGTGATGTTTTTCTCACTCCTGCTAGTGAATGTAACGTAACACACACCCATACAATGCGCACCACCCCGTGATGTTTTTCTCACTCCTACTAGTGAATGTAACGTAACACACACCCATACAATGCGCACCACCCTGTGATGTTTTTCTCACTGCTACTAGTGAATGTAACGTAACACACACCCATACAATGCGAACCACCCCGTGATGTTTTTCTCACTGCTACTAGTGAATGTAATGTAACACACACCCATACAATGCGCACCACCCCGTGATGTTTTTCTCACTGCTACTAGTGAATCTAATGTAACACACACCCATACAATGCGCACCACCCCGTGATGTTTTTCTCACTCCTACTAGTGAAAGTAATGTAACACACACCCATACAATGCGCACCACCCCATGATGTTTTTCTCACTCCTACTAGTGAATGTAATGTAACACACACCCATACAATGCGCACCACCCCTTGATGTTTTTCTCACTCCTACTAGTGAATGTAATGTAACACTCACCCATACAATGTGCACCACCCCGTGATGTTTTTCTCACTCCTACTAGTGAATGTAATGTAACACACACCCATACAAGGCGCACCACCCCGTGATGTTTTTCTCACTGCTAATAGTGAATGTAACGTAACACACACCCATACAATGCGTACCACCCCGTGATGTTTTTCTCATTCCTACTAGTGAATGTAACGTAACACACACCCATACAATGCGCACCACCCCGTGATGTTTTTCTCACTCCTCCTAGTGAATGTAACGTAACACACAACCATACAATGCGCACCACCCCGTGATGTTTTTCTCACTCCTACTAGTGAATGTAACGTAATACACACCCATACAATGCGTACCACCCCGTGATGTTTTTCTCACTCCTACTAGTGAACATAATGTAACACACACCCATACAATGCGCACCACCCCGTGATGTTTTTCTCACTCCTGCTAGTGAATGTAACGTAACACACACCCATACAATGCGCACCATCCCGTGATGTTTTTCTCACTCCTGCTAGTGAATGTAACGTAACACACACCCATACAATGCGCACCACCCCGTGATGTTTTTCTCACTCCTACTAGTGAATGTAACGTAACACACACCCATACAATGCGCACCACCCTGTGATGTTTTTCTCACCGCTACTAGTGAATGTAACGTAACACACACCCATACAATGCGAACCACCCCGTGACGTTTTTCTCACTGCTACTAGTGAATGTAATGTAACACACACCCATACAATGCGCACCACCCCGTGATGTTTTTCTCACTGCTACTAGTGAATCTAATGTAACACACACCCATACAATGCGCACCACCCCGTGATGTTTTTCTCACTCCTACTAGTGAAAGTAATGTAACACACACCCATACAATGCGCACCACTCCGTGATGTTTTTCTCACTCCTACTAGTGAATGTAATGTAACACACACCCATACAATGCGTACCACCCCGTGATGTTTTTCTCACTCCTACTAGTGAATGTAATGTAACACACACCCATACAATGCGCACCACCCTGTGATGTTTTTCTCACTCCTACTAGTCAATGTAATGTAACACACACCCATACAATGTGCACCACCCCGTGATGTTTTTCTCACTCCTACTAGTGAATGTAATGTAACACACACCCATACAATGCGCACCACCCCTGGATGTTTTTCTCACTCCTACTAGTGAATCTAATGTAACACACACCCATACAATGCGCACCACCCCGTGATGTTTTTCTCACTGCTACTAGTGAATGTAATGTAACACACACCCATACAATGCGCACCACCCCGTGATGTTTTTCTCACTGCTACTAGTGAATGTAATGTAACACACACCCATACAATGCGCACCACCCGGTGATGTTTTTCTCACTCCTACTAGTGAATGTAATGTAACACACACCCATACAATGCGCACCACCCCGTGATGTTTTCCTCACTCCTACTAGTGAATGTAATGTAACACACACCCATACAATGCGCACCACCCTGTGATGTTTTACTCACTGCTAGCAGTGAATGTAATGTAACACACACCCATACAATGCGCACAGCCCCGTGATGTTTTTCTCACTCCTACTAGTGAATGTAACGTAACACACACCCATACAATGCGCAGCACCCCGTGATGTTTTTCTCCCTCCTACTAGTGAATGTAACGTAACACACACCCATACAATGCGCACCACCCCGTGATGTTTTTCTCACTCCTACTAGTGAATGTAACGTAACACACACCCATAGAATGCGCACCACCCCGTGATGTTTTTCTCACTGCTACTAGCGAATGTAACGTAACACACACCCATACAATGCGCACCACCCCGTGATGTTTTTCTCACTGCTACTAGTGAATGTAACGTAACACACACCCATACAATGCGCACCACCCCGTGATGTTTTTCTCACTGCTACTAGTGAATGTAATGTAACACACACCCATACAATGCGCACCACCCCGTGATGTTTTTCTCACTGCTACTAGTGAATGTAACGTAACACACAGCCATACAATGCGCACCACCCCGTGATGTTTTTCTCACTGCTACTAGTGAATGTAACGTAACACACACCCATACAATGCGCACCACCTCGTGATGTTTTTCTCACTCCTACTAGTGAATGTAACGTTACACACACCCATACAATGCGCACCACCCCGTGATGTTTCTCTCACTCCTACTAGTGAATGTAACGTAACACACACCAATACAATGCGCACCACCCCGTGATGTTTTTCTCACTCCTACTAGTGAATGTAACGTAACACACACCCATACAATGCGCACCACCCCGTGATGTTTTTCTCACTCCTGCTAGTGAATGTAACGTAACACACACCCATACAATGCGCACCACCCCGTGATGTTTTTCTCACTCCTCCTAGTGAATGTAACGTAACACACACCCATACAATGCGCAACAACCCGTGATGTTTTTCTCACTGCTACTAGTGAATGTAACGTAACACACACATACAATGTGCACCACCCCGTGATGTTTTTCTCACTGCTACTAGTGAATGTAATGTAACACACACCCATACAATGCGCACCACCCCGTGATGATTTTCTCACTGCTACTAGTGAATCTAATGTAACACACACCCATACAATGCGCACCACCCCGTGATGTTTTTCTCACTCCTACTAGTGAATCTAATGTTACACACACCCATACAATGCGCACCACTCCATGATGTTTTTCTCACTCCTACCTGTGAATGTAATGTAACACACACCCATACAATGCGCACCACCCCGTGATGTTTGTCTCACTCGTACTAAGTGAATGTAATGTAACACACACCCATACAATGCACACCACCCCGTGATGTTTTTCTCACTCCTACTAGTGAATGTAATGTAACACACACCCATACAATGCGCACCACCCCGTGATGGTTTTCTCACTGCTACTAGTGAATGTAATGTAACACACACCCATACAATGCGCACCACCCCGTGATGTTTTTCTCACTGCCACTAGTGAATGTAACGTAACACACAGCCATACAATGCGCACCACCCCGTGATGTTTTTCTCACTGCTACTAGTGAATTTAACGTTACACACACCCATACAATGCGCACCACCCCGTGATGTTTTTCTCACTCCTGCTAGTGAATGTAACGTAACACACACCCATACAATGCGCACCATCCCGTGATGTTTTTCTCACTCCTGCTAGTGAATGTAACGTAACACACACCCATACAATGCGCACCACCCCGTGATGTTTTTCTCACTGCTACTAGTGAATGTAACGTAACACACACCCATACAATGCGCACCACCCCGTGATGTTTTTCTCACTGCTACTAGTGAATGTAATGTAACACACACCCATACAATGCGCACCACCCCGTGATGTTTTTCTCACTGCTACTATTGAATGTAACGTAACACACAGCCATACAATGCGCACCACCCCGTGATGTTTTTCTCACTGCTACTAGTGAATGTAACGTAACACACACCCATACAATGCGCACCACCTCGTGATGTTTTTCTCACTCCTACTAGTGAATGTAACGTTACACACACCCATACAATGCGCACCACCCCGTGATGTTTCTCTCACTCCTACTAGTGAATGTAACGTAACACACACCAATACAATGCGCACCACCCCGTGATGTTTTTCTCACTCCTACTAGTGAATGTAACGTAACACACACCCATACAATGCGCACCACCCCGTGATGTTTTTCTCACTCCTGCTAGTGAATGTAATGTAACACACACACATACAATGCGCACCACCCCGTGATGTTTTTCTCACTGCTACTAGTGAATGTAACGTAACACACACATACAATGCGCACCACCCCGTGATGTTTTTCTCACTGCTACTAGTGAATGTAATGTAACACACACCCATACAATGCGCACCACCCCGTGATGTTTTTCTCACTCCTCCTAGTGAATGTAACGTAACACACACCCATACAATGCGCACCACCCCGTGATGTTTTTCTCACTGCTACTAGTGAATGTAACGTAACACACACATACAATGCGCACCACCCCGTGATGTTTTTCTCACTGCTACTAGTGAATGTAATGTAACACACACCCATACAATGCGCACCACCCCGTGATGATTTTCTCACTGCTACTAGTGAATCTAATGTAACACACACCCATACAATGCGCACCACCCCGTGATGTTTTTCTCACTCCTACTAGTGAATCTAATGTTACACACACCCATACAATGCGCACCACTCCATGATGTTTTTCTCACTCCTACCTGTGAATGTAATGTAACACACACCCATACAATGCGCACCACCCCGTGATGTTTGTCTCACTCGTACTAAGTGAATGTAATGTAACACACACCCATACAATGCGCACCACCCCGTGATGTTTTTCTCACTCCTACTAGTGAATGTAATGTAACACACACCCATACAATGCGCACCACCCCGTGATGGTTTTCTCACTGCTACTAGTGAATGTAATGTAACACACACCCATACAATGCGCACCACCCCGTGATGTTTTTCTCACTGCTACTAGTGAATGTAACGTAACACACAGCCATACAATGCGCACCACCCCGTGATGTTTTTCTCACTGCTACTAGTGAATGTAACGTAACACACACCCATACAATTCGCACCACCCCGTGATGTTTTTCTCACTCCTACTAGTGAATTTAACGTTACACACACCCATACAATGCGCACCACCCCGTGATGTTTTTCTCACTCCTACTAGTGAATGTAACGTAACGCACACCAATACAATGCGCACCATCCCGTGATGTTTTTCTCACTCCTGCTAGTGAATGTAACGTAACACACACCCATACAATGCGCACCATCCCGTGATGTTTTTCTCACTCCTGCTAGTGAATGTAACGTAACACACACCCATACAATGCGCACCACCCCGTGATGTTTTTCTCACTCCTACTAGTGAATGTAACGTAACACACACCAATACAATGCGCACCACCCTGTGATGTTTTTCTCACTGCTACTAGTGAATGTAACGTAACACACACCCATACAATGCGAACCACCCCGTGATGTTTTTCTCACTGCTACTAGTGAATGTAATGTAACACACACCCATACAATGCGCACCACCCCGTGATGTTTTTCTCACTGCTACTAGTGAATCTAATGTAACACACACCCATACAATGCGCACCACCCCGTGATGTTTTTCTCACTCCTACTAGTGAAAGTAATGTAACACACACCCATACAATGCGCACCACCCCGTGATGTTTTTCTCACTCCTACTAGTGAATGTAATGTAACACACACCCATACAATGCGTACCACCGCGTGATGTTTTTCTCACTCCTACTAGTGAATGTAATGTAACACACACCCATACAATGCGCACCACCCCGTGATGTTTTACTCACTGCTACTAGTGAATGTAATGTAACACACACCCATACAATGCGCACCACCCCGTGATGTTTTACTCACTGCTACTAGTGAATGTAATGTAACACACACCCATACAATGCGCACCACCCAGTGATGTTTTTCTCACTCCTACTAGTGAATGTAATGTAACACACACCCATACAATGCGTACCACCCCGTGATGTTTTTCTCACTCCTACTAGTGAATGTAACGTAACACCCACCCATACAATGCGCACCACCCCGTGATGTTTTTCTCACTCCTACTAGTGAATGTAACGTAACACACACCCATACAATGCGCACCAGCCCGTGATGTTTTTCTCACTCCTAGTAGTGAATGTAATGTAACACACACCCATACAATGTGCACCACACCGTGATGTTTTAATCACTCCTACTAGTGAATGTAATGTAACACACACCCATAAAATGCGCACCACCCGGTGATGTTTTTCTCACTCCTACTAGTGAATGTAACGTAACACACACCCATACAATGCGCACCACCCCGTGATGTTTTTCTCACTCCTAGTAGTGAATGTAATGTAACACACACCCATACAATGCGAACCACCCCGTGATGTTTTTCTCACTCCTACTAGTGAATGTAACGTAACACACACCCATACAATGCGCACCACCCCGTGATGTTTTTCTCACTCCTACTAGTGAATCTAATGTAACACACACCCATACAATGCGCACCACCCCGTGATGTTTTTCTCACTCCTAGTAGTGAATCTAATGTAACACACACCCATACAATGCGCACCACACCGTGATGTTTTTCTCACTCCTACTAGTGAATATAATGTAACACACACCCATACAATGCGCACCACCCCGTGATGTTTTTCTCACTCCTACTAGTGAATCTAATGTAACACACACCCATACAATGCGCACCACCCCGTGATGTTTTTCTCACTCCTACTAGTGAATGTAATGTAACACAGACCCATACATTGCGCACCACCCCGTGATGTTTTTCTCACTCCTACTAGTGAATGTAATGTAACACACACCCATACAATGCGCACGACCCCGTGATGTTTTTCTCACTCCTACTAGTGAATGTAATGTAACACACCCATACAATGCTCACCACCCCTTGATGTTTTTCTCACTCCTACTAGTGAATGTAATGTAACACACACCCATACAATGCGCACCACCCGGTGATGTTTTTCTCACTCCTACTAGTGAATGTAATGTAACACACACCCATACATTGCGCACCACCCCGTGATGTTTTTCTCACTCCTACTAGTGAATGTAACGTAACACACACCCGTACAATGCGCACGACCCCGTGATGTTTTTCTCACTCCTACTAGTGAATGTAATGTAACACACACCCATACAATGCGCACCACCCCTTGATGTTTTTCTCACTCCTACTAGTGAATGTAATGTAACACACACCCATACAATGTGCACCACCCCGTGATGTTTTTCTCACTCCTACTAGTGAATGTAATGTAACACACACCCATACAAGGCGCACCACCCCGTGATGTTTTTCTCACTGCTAATAGTGAATGTAACGTAACACACACCCATACAATGCGTACCACCCCGTGATGTTTTTCTCACTCCTACTAGTGAATGTAACGTAACACACACCCATACAATGCGCACCACCCCGTGATGTTTTTCTCACTCCTCCTAGTGAATGTAACGTAACACACAACCATACAATGCGCACCACCCCGTGATGTTTTTCTCACTCCTACTAGTGAATGTAACGTAATACACACCCATACAATGCGCACCAGCCCGTGATGTTTTTCTCACTCCTACTAGTGAATATAATGTAACACACACCCATACAATGCGCACCACCCCGTGATGTTTTTCTCACTCCTACTAGTGAATCTAATGTAACACACACCCATACATTGCGCACCACCCCGTGATGTTTTTCTCACTCCTACTAGTGAATGTAATGTAACACACACCCATACAATGCGCACCACCCCGTGATGTTTTTCTCACTCCTACTAGTGAATGTAATGTAACACACACCCATACAATGCACACCACCCCGTGATGTTTTTCTCACTCCTACTAGTGAATGTAACGTAACACACACCCATACAATGCGCACCACCCCGTGATGTTTTTCTCACTCCTACTAGTGAATGTAACGTAACACACACCCATATAATGCGCACCACCCCGTGATATTTTTCTCACTCCTACTAGTGAATGTAACGTAACACACACCTGTACAATGCGCTCCACCCCGTGATGTTTTTCTCACTCCTACTAGTGAATCTAATGTAACACACACCCATACAATGCGCACCACCCCGTGATGTTTTTCTCACTCCTACTAGTGAATCTAACGTAACACACACCCATACATTGCGCACCACCCCGTGATGTTTTTCTCACTCCTACTAGTGAATGTAATGTAACACACACCCATAAAATGCGCACCACCCCGTGATGTTTTTCTCACTCCTACTAGTGAATGTAATGTAACACACACCCATACAATGCGCACCACCCCGTGACGTTTTTCTCACTCCTACTAGTGAATGTAACGTAACACACACCCGTACAATGCGCACCACCCCGTGACGTTTTTCTCACTCCTACTAGTGAATGTAACGTAACACACACCCGTACAATGCGCACCACCCCGTGAAGTTTTTCTCACTCCTACTAGTGAATGTAACGTAACACACACCCGTACAATGCGCACCACCCCGTGACGTTTTTCTCACTCCTACTGGTGAATGTAATGTAACACACACCCGTACAATGTGCACCCCCTGTGACGTTTTTCTCACTCCTACTAGTGAATGTAACGTAACACACACCCGTACAATGCGCACCACCCCGTGAGGTTTTTCTCACTCCTACTAGTGAATGTAATGTAACACACACCCGTACAATGCGCACCACCCTGTGACGTTTTTCTCACTCCTACTAGTGAATGTAACGTAACACACACCCGTACAATGCGCACCACCCCGTGACGTTTTTCTCACTCCTACTAGTGAATGTAACGTAACACACACCCGTACAATGCGCATCACCCCGTGATGTTTTTCTCACTCCTACTAGTGAATCTAATGTAACACACACCCGTACAATGCGCACCACCCCGTGATGTTTTTCTCACTTCTACTAGTGAATGTAATGTAACACACACCCGTACAATGCGCACCACCCCGTGATGTTTTTCTCACTCCTACTAGTGAATGTAATGTAACACACACCGATACAATGCGCACCACCCCGTGATGTTTTTCTCACTCCTACTAGTGAATGTAATGTAACACACTCCCATACAATGCGCACCACCCCGTGATATTTTACTCACTGCTACTAGTGAATGTAATGTAACACACACCCATTCAATGCGCACCACCCCGTGATGTTTTTCTCACTCCTACTAGTGAATGTAATGTAACACACACCCATACAATGCGCACCACCCCGTGATGTTTTTATCACTCCTACTAGTGAAAGTAATGTAACACACACCCATACAATGCGCACCACCCCGTGATGTTTTTCTCACTCCTACTAGTGAATGTAATGTAACACACACCCATACAATGCGCACCACCTCGTGATGTTTTTCTCACTCCTACTAGTGAATGTAATGTAACACACACCCATACAATGCGCACCACCCCGTGATGTTTTTCTCACTCCTACTAGTGAATGTAATGTAGCACACACCCATACAATGCGCACCACCCCGTGATGTTTCTCTCACTCCTACTAGTGAATGTAATGTAGCACACACCCATACAATGCGCACCACCCCGTGATGTTTTTCTCACTCCTACTAGTGAATGTAATGTAGCACACACCCATACAATGCGCACCACACCGTGATATTTTTCTCACTCCTACTAGTGAATGTAATGTAGCACACACCCATACAATGCGCACCACCCCGTGATGTTTTTCTCAGTCCTACTAGTGAATTTAATGTAGCACACACCCATACAATGCGCACCACCCCGTGATGTTTTTCTCACTCCTACTAGTGAATGTAATGTAGCACACACCCATACAATGCGCACCACCCCGTGATGTTTTTCTCACTCCTACTAGTGAATGTAATGTAACACACACCCATACAATGCGCACCACCCCGTGATGTTTTTCTCACTCCTACTAGTGAATGTAATGTAACGCACACACATACAATGCGCACCACCCCGTGATGTTTTTCTCACTCCTACTAGTGAATCTAATGTAACACACACCCATACAATGCGCACCACCCCGTGATGTTTTTCTCACTCCTACTAGTGAATCTAATGTAACACACACCCATACATTGCGCACCACCCCGTGATGTTTTTCTCACTCCTTCTAGTGAATGTAATGTAACACACACCCATACAATGCGCACCACCCCGTGATGTTTTTCTCACTCCTACTAGTGAATGTAATGTAACACACACCCATACAATGCGCACCACCCCGTGATGTTTTTCTCACTCCTACTAGTGAATGTAATGTAACACACACCCATACAATCCGCACCACCCCGTGATGTTTTTCTCACTCCTACTAGTGAATGTAATGTAACACACACCCATACAATGCGCACCACCCCGTGATGTTTTTCTCACTCCTACTAGTGAATGTAATGTAACACACACCCGTACAATGCGCACCACCCCGTGATGTTTTTCTCACTCCTACTAGTGAATGTAACGTAACACACACCCGTACAATGCGCACCACCCCGTGACGTTTTTCTCACTCCTACTAGTGAATGTAACGTAACACACACCCGTACAATGCGCACCACCCCGTGATGTTTTTCTCACTTTACTAGTGAATGTAACGTAACACACACCCGTAAAATGCGCACCACCCCGTGACGTTTTTCTCACTCCTACTAGTGAATGTGACGTAACACACAATCGTACAATGCGCACCACCCCGTGAAGTTTTTCTCACTCCTACTAGTGAATGTAACGTAACACACACCCGTACAATGCGCAACACCCCGTGACGTTTTTCTCACCGCTACTAGTGAATGTAATGTAACACACACCCGTACAATGCGCACCACCCCGTGACGTTTTTCTCACCGCTACTAGTGAATGTAATGTAACACACTCCCATACAATGTGCACCACCCCGTGATGTTTTTCTCACTCCTACTAGTGTATGCAATGTAACACACACCCATACAATTCGCACCACACTGTGATGTTTTTCTCACTCCTACTAGTCAATGTAATGTAACACACACCCATACAATGCGCACCACCACGTGATGTTTTTCTCACTCCTACTAGTGAATGTAATGTAACACACACCCATACAATGCGCACCACCCCTGATGTTTTTCTCACTCCTACTAGTGAATGTAATGTAACACACACCCGTACAATGCGTTCCACCCCGTGATGTTTTTCTCACTCCTACTAGTGAATGTAATGTAACACACACCCGTACAATGCGCACCACCCCGTGATGTTTTTCTCACTCCTACTAGTGAATGTAATGTATCACACACCCGTACACTGCGCACCACCCCGTGATGTTTTTCTCACTCCTACTAATGAATGTAACGTAACACACACCCGTACAATGCGCACCACACCGTGACGTTTTTCTCACTCCTACTAGTGAATGTAACGTAACACACACCCATACACTGCGCACCACCCCGTGATGTTTTTCTAACTCCTACTAGTGAATGTAATGTAACACACACCCATACAATGCGCACCACCCCGTGATGTTTTTCTCACTCCTACTAGTGAATCTAATGTTACACACACCCATACAATGTGCACCACCCCATGATGTTTTTCTCACTCCTACTAGTGAATGTAAAGTAATACACACCCATACAATGCGCACCACCCCGTGATGTTTGTCTCACTCCTACTAGTGAATGTAATGTAACACACACCCATACAATGCGCACCACCCCGTGATGTTTTTCTCCCTCCTACTAGTGAATGTAACGTAACACACACCCATACAATGCGCACCACCCCGTGATGTTTTTCTCACTCCTACTAGTGAATGTAACGTAACACACACCCATACAATGCGCACCACCCCGTGATGTTTTTCTCACTCCTACTAGTGAATGTAACGTAACACACACCCATACAATGCGCAACACCCCGTGATGTTTTTCTCACTCCTACTAGTGAATGTAACGTAACACACACCCATACAATGCGCACCACCCCGTGATGTTTTTCTCACTCCTAGTAGTGAATGTAACGTAACACACACCCATACAATGCGCACCACCCCGTGATGTTTTTCTCACTCCTACTAGTGAATGTAATGTAACACACACCCATACAATGCGCACCACCCCGTGATGTTTTTCTCACTCCTACTAGTGAATGTAACGTAACACACACCCATACAATGCGCACCACCCCGTGATGTTTTTCTCACTCCTACTAGTGAATGTAACGTAACACACACCCATACAATGCGCACCACCCCGTGATGTTTTTCTCACTGCTACAAGTGAATGTAATGTAACACACACCCATACAATGCGCACCACCCCGTGATGTTTTTCTCACTGCTACTAGTGAATGTAACGTAACACACACCCATACAATGCGCACCACCCCGTGATGTTTTTCTCACTGCTACTAGTGAATGTAACGTAACACACACCCATACAATGCGCACCACCCCGTGATGTTTTTCTCACTGCTACTAGTGAATGTAATGTAACACACACCCATACAATGCGCACCACCCCGTGATGTTTTTCTCACTGCTACTAGTGAATGTAACGTAACACACAGCCATACAATGCGCACAACCCCGTGATGTTTTTCTCACTGCTACTAGTGAATGTAACGTAACACACACCCATACAATGCGCACCACCTCGTGATGTTTTTCTCACTCCTACTAGTGAATGTAACGTTACACACACCCATACAATGCGCACCACCCCGTGATGTTTCTCTCACTCCTACTAGTGAATGTAACGTAACACACACCAATACAATGCGCACCACCCCGTGATGTTTTTCTCACTCCTACTAGTGAATGTAACGTAACACACACCCATACAATGCGCACCACCCCGTGATGTTTTTCTCACTCCTGCTAGTGAATGTAACGTAACACACACCCATACAATGCGCACCACCCCGTGATGTTTTTCTCACTCCTCCTAGTGAATGTAACGTAACACACACCCATACAATGCGCACCACCCCGTGATGTTTTTCTCACTGCTACTAGTGAATGTAACGTAACACACACATACAATGCGCACCACCCCGTGATGTTTTCCTCACTGCTACTAGTGAATGTAATGTAACACACACCCATACAATGCGCACCACCCCGTGATGATTTTCTCACTGCTACTAGTGAATCTAATGTAACACACACCCATACAATGCGCACCACCCCGTGATGTTTTTCTCACTCCTACTAGTGAATCTAATGTTACACACACCCATACAATGCGCACCACTCCATGATGTTTTTCTCACTCCTACCTGTGAATGTAATGTAACACACACCCATACAATGCGCACCACCCCGTGATGTTTGTCTCACTCGTACTAAGTGAATGTAATGTAACACACACCCATACAATGCGCACCACCCCGTGATGTTTTTCTCACTCCTACTAGTGAATGTAATGTAACACACACCCATACATTGCGCACCACCCCGTGATGTTTTTCTCACTCCTACTAGTGAATGTAACGTAACGCACACCAATACAATGCGCACCATCCCGTGATGTTTTTCTCACTCCTGCTAGTGAATGTAACGTAACACACACCCATACAATGCGCACCATCCCGTGATGTTTTTCTCACTCCTGCTAGTGAATGTAACGTAACACCCACCCATACAATGCGCACCACCCCGTGATGTTTTTCTCACTCCTACTAGTGAATGTAACGTAACGCACACCAATACAATGCGCACCATCCCGTGATGTTTTTCTCACTCCTGCTAGTGAATGTAACGTAACACACACCCATACAATGCGCACCACCCCGTGATGTTTTTCTCACTCCTGCTAGTGAATGTAACGTAACACACACCCATACAATGCGCACCACCCCGTGATGTTTTTCTCACTCCTACTAGTGAATGTAACGTAACACACACCCATACAATGCGCACCACCCTGTGATGTTTTTCTCACTGCTACTAGTGAATGTAACGTAACACACACCCATACAATGCGAACCACCCCGTGATGTTTTTCTCACTGCTACTAGTGAATGTAATGTAACACACACCCATACAATGCGCACCACCCCGTGATGTTTTTCTCACTGCTACTAGTGAATCTAATGTAACACACACCCATACAATGCGCACCACCCCGTGATGTTTTTCTCACTCCTACTAGTGAAAGTAATGTAACACACACCCATACAATGCGCACCACCCCATGATGTTTTTCTCACTCCTACTAGTGAATGTAATGTAACACACACCCATACAATGCGCACCACCCCTTGATGTTTTTCTCACTCCTACTAGTGAATGTAATGTAACACTCACCCATACAATGTGCACCACCCCGTGATGTTTTTCTCACTCCTACTAGTGAATGTAATGTAACACACACCCATACAAGGCGCACCACCCCGTGATGTTTTTCTCACTGCTAATAGTGAATGTAACGTAACACACACCCATACAATGCGCACCACCCCGTGATGTTTTTCTCACTCCTACTAGTGAATGTAACGTAACACACACCCATACAATGCGCACCACCCTGTGATGTTTTTCTCACCGCTACTAGTGAATGTAACGTAACACACACCCATACAATGCGAACCACCCCGTGACGTTTTTCTCACTGCTACTAGTGAATGTAATGTAACACACACCCATACAATGCGCACCACCCCGTGATGTTTTTCTCACTGCTACTAGTGAATCTAATGTAACACACACCCATACAATGCGCACCACCCCGTGATGTTTTTCTCACTCCTACTAGTGAAAGTAATGTAACACACACCCATACAATGCGCACCACTCCGTGATGTTTTTCTCACTCCTACTAGTGAATGTAATGTAACACACACCCATACAATGCGTACCACCCCGTGATGTTTTTCTCACTCCTACTAGTGAATGTAATGTAACACACACCCATACAATGCGCACCACCCTGTGATGTTTTTCTCACTCCTACTAGTCAATGTAATGTAACACACACCCATACAATGTGCACCACCCCGTGATGTTTTTCTCACTCCTACTAGTGAATGTAATGTAACACACACCCATACAATGCGCACCACCCCTGGATGTTTTTCTCACTCCTACTAGTGAATCTAATGTAACACACACCCATACAATGCGCACCACCCCGTGATGTTTTTCTCACTGCTACTAGTGAATGTAATGTAACACACACCCATACAATGCGCACCACCCCGTGATGTTTTTCTCACTGCTACTAGTGAATGTAATGTAACACACACCCATACAATGCGCACCACCCGGTGATGTTTTTCTCACTCCTACTAGTGAATGTAATGTAACACACACCCATACAATGCGCACCACCCCGTGATGTTTTCCTCACTCCTACTAGTGAATGTAATGTAACACACACCCATACAATGCGCACCACCCTGTGATGTTTTACTCACTGCTAGCAGTGAATGTAATGTAACACACACCCATACAATGCGCACAGCCCCGTGATGTTTTTCTCACTCCTACTAGTGAATGTAACGTAACACACACCCATACAATGCGCCGCACCCCGTGATGTTTTTCTCCCTCCTACTAGTGAATGTAACGTAACACACACCCATACAATGCGCACCACCCCGTGATGTTTTTCTCACTCCTACTAGTGAATGTAACGTAACACACACCCATAGAATGCGCACCACCCCGTGATGTTTTTCTCACTGCTACTAGCGAATGTAACGTAACACACACCCATACAATGCGCACCACCCCGTGATGTTTTTCTCACTGCTACTAGTGAATGTAACGTAACACACACCCATACAATGCGCACCACCCCGTGATGTTTTTCTCACTGCTACTAGTGAATGTAATGTAACACACACCCATACAATGCGCACCACCCCGTGATGTTTTTCTCACTGCTACTAGTGAATGTAACGTAACACACAGCCATACAATGCGCACCACCCCGTGATGTTTTTCTCACTGCTACTAGTGAATGTAACGTAACACACACCCATACAATGCGCACCACCTCGTGATGTTTTTCTCACTCCTACTAGTGAATGTAACGTTACACACACCCATACAATGCGCACCACCCCGTGATGTTTCTCTCACTCCTACTAGTGAATGTAACGTAACACACACCAATACAATGCGCACCACCCCGTGATGTTTTTCTCACTCCTACTAGTGAATGTAACGTAACACACACCCATACAATGCGCACCACCCCGTGATGTTTTTCTCACTCCTGCTAGTGAATGTAACGTAACACACACCCATACAATGCGCACCACCCCGTGATGTTTTTCTCACTCCTCCTAGTGAATGTAACGTAACACACACCCATACAATGCGCACCACCCCGTGATGTTTTTCTCACTGCTACTAGTGAATGTAACGTAACACACACATACAATGTGCACCACCCCGTGATGTTTTTCTCACTGCTACTAGTGAATGTAATGTAACACACACCCATACAATGCGCACCACCCCGTGATGATTTTCTCACTGCTACTAGTGAATCTAATGTAACACACACCCATACAATGCGCACCACCCCGTGATGTTTTTCTCACTCCTACTAGTGAATCTAATGTTACACACACCCATACAATGCGCACCACTCCATGATGTTTTTCTCACTCCTACCTGTGAATGTAATGTAACACACACCCATACAATGCACACCACCCCGTGATGTTTGTCTCACTCGTACTAAGTGAATGTAATGTAACACACACCCATACAATGCGCACCACCCCGTGATGTTTTTCTCACTCCTACTAGAGAATGTAATGTAACACACACCCATACAATGCGCACCACCCCGTGATGGTTTTCTCACTGCTACTAGTGAATGTAATGTAACACACACCCATACAATGCGCACCACCCCGTGATGTTTTTCTCACTGCCACTAGTGAATGTAACGTAACACACAGCCATACAATGCGCACCACCCCGTGATGTTTTTCTCACTGCTACTAGTGAATTTAACGTTACACACACCCATACAATGCGCACCACCCCGTGATGTTTTTCTCACTCCTGCTAGTGAATGTAACGTAACACACACCCATACAATGCGCACCATCCCGTGATGTTTTTCTCACTCCTGCTAGTGAATGTAACGTAACACACACCCATACAATGCGCACCACCCCGTGATGTTTTTCTCACTGCTACTAGTGAATGTAACGTAACACACACCCATACAATGCGCACCACCCCGTGATGTTTTTCTCACTGCTACTAGTGAATGTAATGTAACACACACCCATACAATGCGCACCACCCCGTGATGTTTTTCTCACTGCTACTAGTGAATGTAACGTAACACACAGCCATACAATGCGCACCACCCCGTGATGTTTTTCTCACTGCTACTAGTGAATGTAACGTAACACACACCCATACAATGCGCACCACCTCGTGATGTTTTTCTCACTCCTACTAGTGAATGTAACGTTACACACACCCATACAATGCGCACCACCCCGTGATGTTTCTCTCACTCCTACTAGTGAATGTAACGTAACACACACCAATACAATGCGCACCACCCCGTGATGTTTTTCTCACTCCTACTAGTGAATGTAACGTAACACACACCCATACAATGCGCACCACCCCGTGATGTTTTTCTCACTCCTGCTAGTGAATGTAACGTAACACACACCCATACAATGCGCACCACCCCGTGATGTTTTTCTCACTCCTCCTAGTGAATGTAACGTAACACACACCCATACAATGCGCACCACCCCGTGATGTTTTTCTCACTGCTACTAGTGAATGTAACGTAACACACACATACAATGCGCACCACCCCGTGATGTTTTTCTCACTGCTACTAGTGAATGTAATGTAACACACACCCATACAATGCGCACCACCCCGTGATGATTTTCTCACTGCTACTAGTGAATCTAATGTAACACACACCCATACAATGCGCACCACCCCGTGATGTTTTTCTCACTCCTACTAGTGAATCTAATGTTACACACACCCATACAATGCGCACCACTCCATGATGTTTTTCTCACTCCTACCTGTGAATGTAATGTAACACACACCCATACAATGCGCACCACCCCGTGATGTTTGTCTCACTCGTACTAAGTGAATGTAATGTAACACACACCCATACAATGCGCACCACCCCGTGATGTTTTTCTCACTCCTACTAGTGAATGTAATGTAACACACACCCATACAATGCGCACCACCCCGTGATGGTTTTCTCACTGCTACTAGTGAATGTAATGTAACACACACCCATACAATGCGCACCACCCCGTGATGTTTTTCTCACTGCTACTAGTGAATGTAACGTAACACACAGCCATACAATGCGCACCACCCCGTGATGTTTTTCTCACTGCTACTAGTGAATGTAACGTAACACACACCCATACAATTCGCACCTCCCCGTGATGTTTTTCTCACTCCTACTAGTGAATTTAACGTTACACACACCCATACAATGCGCACCACCCCGTGATGTTTTTCTCACTCCTACTAGTGAATGTAACGTAACGCACACCAATACAATGCGCACCATCCCGTGATGTTTTTCTCACTCCTGCTAGTGAATGTAACGTAACACACACCCATACAATGCGCACCATCCCGTGATGTTTTTCTCACTCCTGCTAGTGAATGTAACGTAACACACACCCATACAATGCGCACCACCCCGTGATGTTTTTCTCACTCCTACTAGTGAATGTAACGTAACACACACCCATACAATGCGCACCACCCTGTGATGTTTTTCTCACTGCTACTAGTGAATGTAACGTAACACACACCCATACAATGCGAACCACCCCGTGATGTTTTTCTCACTGCTACTAGTGAATGTAATGTAACACACACCCATACAATGCGCACCACCCCGTGATGTTTTTCTCACTGCTACTAGTGAATCTAATGTAACACACACCCATACAATGCGCACCACCCCGTGATGTTTTTCTCACTCCTACTAGTGAAAGTAATGTAACACACACCCATACAATGCGCACCACCCCGTGATGTTTTTCTCACTCCTACTAGTGAATGTAATGTAACACACACCCATACAATGCGTACCACCGCGTGATGTTTTTCTCACTCCTACTAGTGAATGTAATGTAACACACACCCATACAATGCGCACCACCCCGTGATGTTTTACTCACTGCTACTAGTGAATGTAATGTAACACACACCCATACAATGCGCACCACCCCGTGATGTTTTACTCACTGCTACTAGTGAATGTAATGTAACACACACCCATACAATGCGCACCACCCAGTGATGTTTTTCTCACTCCTACTAGTGAATGTAATGTAACACACACCCATACAATGCGTACCACCCCGTGATGTTTTTCTCACTCCTACTAGTGAATGTAACGTAACACCCACCCATACAATGCGCACCACCCCGTGATGTTTTTCTCACTCCTACTAGTGAATGTAACGTAACACACACCCATACAATGCGCACCAGCCCGTGATGTTTTTCTCACTCCTAGTAGTGAATGTAATGTAACACACACCCATACAATGCGCACCACCCCGTGATGTTTTTCTCACTCCTAGTAGTGAATGTAATGTAACACACACCCATACAATGCGCACCACCCCGTGATGTTTTTCTCACTCCTACTAGTGAATGTAACGTAACACACACCCATACAATGCGCACCACCCCGTGATGTTTTTCTCACTCCTACTAGTGAATCTAATGTAACACACACCCATACAATGCGCACCACCCCGTGATGTTTTTCTCACTCCTAGTAGTGAATCTAATGTAACACACACCCATACAATGCGCACCACACCGTGATGTTTTTCTCACTCCTACTAGTGAATATAATGTAACACACACCCATACAATGCGCACCACCCCGTGATGTTTTTCTCACTCCTACTAGTGAATCTAATGTAACACACACCCATACAATGCGCACCACCCCGTGATGTTTTTCTCACTCCTACTAGTGAATGTAATGTAACAACAGACCCATACATTGCCCACCACCCCGTGATGTTTTTCTCACTCCTACTAGTGAATGTAATGTAACACACACCCATACAATGCGCACGACCCCGTGATGTTTTTCTCACTCCTACTAGTGAATGTAATGTAACACACCCATACAATGCTCACCACCCCTTGATGTTTTTCTCACTCCTACTAGTGAATGTAATGTAACACACACCCATACAATGCGCACCACCCGGTGATGTTTTTCTCACTCCTACTAGTGAATGTAATGTAACACACACCCATACATTGCGCACCACCCCGTGATGTTTTTCTCACTCCTACTAGTGAATGTAACGTAACACACACCCATACAATGCGCACGACCCCGTGATGTTTTTCTCACTCCTACTAGTGAATGTAATGTAACACACACCCATACAATGCGCACCACCCCTTGATGTTTTTCTCACTCCTACTAGTGAATGTAATGTAACACACACCCATACAATGTGCACCACCCCGTGATGTTTTTCTCACTCCTACTAGTGAATGTAATGTAACACACACCCATACAAGGCGCACCACCCCGTGATGTTTTTCTCACTGCTAATAGTGAATGTAACGTAACACACACCCATACAATGCGTACCACCCCGTGATGTTTTTCTCACTCCTACTAGTGAATGTAACGTAACACACACCCATACAATGCGCACCACCCCGTGATGTTTTTCTCACTCCTCCTAGTGAATGTAACGTAACACACAACCATACAATGCGCACCACCCCGTGATGTTTTTCTCACTCCTACTAGTGAATGTAACGTAATACACACCCATACAATGCGCACCACCCCGTGATGTTTTTCTCACTCCTACTAGTGAATATAATGTAACACACACCCATACAATGCGCACCACCCCGTGATGTTTTTCTCACTCCTACTAGTGAATCTAATGTAACACACACCCATACATTGCACACCACCCCGTGATGTTTTTCTCACTCCTACTAGTGAATGTAATGTAACACACACCCATACAATGCGGACCACCCCGTGATGTTTTTCTCACTCCTACTAGTGAATGTAATGTAACACACACCCATACAATGCACACCACCCCGTGATGTTTTTCTCACTCCTACTAGTGAATGTAACGTAACACACACCCATACAATGCGCACCACCCCGTGATGTTTTTCTCACTCCTACTAGTGAATGTAACGTAACACACACCCATATAATGCGCACCACCCCGTGATATTTTTCTCACTCCTACTAGTGAATGTAACGTAACACACACCTGTACAATGCGCTCCACCCCGTGATGTTTTTCTCACTCCTACTAGTGAATCTAATGTAACACACACCCATACAATGCGCACCACCCCGTGATGTTTTTCTCACTCCTACTAGTGAATCTAACGTAACACACACCCATACATTGCGCACCACCCCGTGATGTTTTTCTCACTCCTACTAGTGAATGTAATGTAACACACACCCATAAAATGCGCACCACCCCGTGATGTTTTTCTCACTCCTACTAGTGAATGTAATGTAACACACACCCATACAATGCGCACCACCCCGTGATGTTTTTCTCACTCCTACTAGTGAATGTAACGTAACACACACCCGTACAATGCGCACCACCCCGTGACGTTTTTCTCACTCCTACTAGTGAATGTAACGTAACACACACCCGTACAATGCGCACCACCCCGTGAAGTTTTTCTCACTCCTACTAGTGAATGTAACGTAACACACACCCGTACAATGCGCACCACCCCGTGACGTTTTTCTCACTCCTACTGGTGAATGTAATGTAACACACACCCGTACAATGTGCACCCCCTGTGACGTTTTTCTCACTCCTACTAGTGAATGTAACGTAACACACACCCGTACAATGCGCACCACCCCGTGAGGTTTTTCTCACTCCTACTAGTGAATGTAATGTAACACACACCCGTACAATGCGCACCACCCTGTGACGTTTTTCTCACTCCTACTAGTGAATGTAACGTAACACACACCCGTACAATGCGCACCACCCCGTGACGTTTTTCTCACTCCTACTAGTGAATGTAACGTAACACACACCCGTACAATGCGCATCACCCCGTGATGTTTTTCTCACTCCTACTAGTGAATCTAATGTAACACACACCCGTACAATGCGCACCACCCCGTGATGTTTTTCTCACTTCTACTAGTGAATGTAATGTAACACACACCCGTACAATGCGCACCACCCCGTGATGTTTTTCTCACTCCTACTAGTGAATGTAATGTAACACACACCGATACAATGCGCACCACCCCGTGATGTTTTTCTCACTCCTACTAGTGAATGTAATGTAACACACTCCCATACAATGCGCACCACCCCGTGATATTTTACTCACTGCTACTAGTGAATGTAATGTAACACACACCCATTCAATGCGCACCACCCCGTGATGTTTTTCTCACTCCTACTAGTGAATGTAATGTAACACACACCCATACAATGCGCACCACCCCGTGATGTTTTTATCACTCCTACTAGTGAAAGTAATGTAACACACACCCATACAATGCGCACCACCCCGTGATGTTTTTCTCACTCCTACTAGTGAATGTAATGTAACACACACCCATACAATGCGCACCACCTCGTGATGTTTTTCTCACTCCTACTAGTGAATGTAATGTAACACACACCCATACAATGCGCACCACCCCGTGATGTTTTTCTCACTCCTACTAGTGAATGTAATGTAGCACACACCCATACAATGCGCACCACCCCGTGATGTTTCTCTCACTCCTACTAGTGAATGTAATGTAGCACACACCCATACAATGCGCACCACCCCGTGATGTTTTTCTCACTCCTACTAGTGAATGTAATGTAGCACACACCCATACAATGCGCACCACACCGTGATATTTTTCTCACTCCTACTAGTGAATGTAATGTAGCACACACCCATACAATGCGCACCACCCCGTGATGTTTTTCTCAGTCCTACTAGTGAATTTAATGTAGCACACACCCATACAATGCGCACCACCCCGTGATGTTTTTCTCACTCCTACTAGTGAATGTAATGTAACACACACCCATACAATGCGCACCACCCCGTGATGTTTTTCTCACTCCTACTAGTGAATGTAATGTAACACACACCCATACAATCCGCACCACCCCGTGATGTTTTTCTCACTCCTACTAGTGAATGTAATGTAACACACACCCATACAATGCGCACCACCCCGTGATGTTTTTCTCACTCCTACTAGTGAATGTAATGTAACACACACCCGTACAATGCGCACCACCCCGTGATGTTTTTCTCACTCCTACTAGTGAATGTAACGTAACACACACCCGTACAATGCGCACCACCCCGTGACGTTTTTCTCACTCCTACTAGTGAATGTAACGTAACACACACCCGTACAATGCGCACCACCCCGTGATGTTTTTCTCACTTTACTAGTGAATGTAACGTAACACACACCTGTAAAATGCGCACCACCCCGTGACGTTTTTCTCACTCCTACTAGTGAATGTGACGTAACACACAATCGTACAATGCGCACCACCCCGTGAAGTTTTTCTCACTCCTACTAGTGAATGTAACGTAACACACACCCGTACAATGCGCAACACCCCGTGACGTTTTTCTCACCGCTACTAGTGAATGTAATGTAACACACACCCGTACAATGCGCACCACCCCGTGACGTTTTTCTCACCGCTACTAGTGAATGTAATGTAACACACTCCCATACAATGTGCACCACCCCGTGATGTTTTTCTCACTCCTACTAGTGTATGCAATGTAACACACACCCATACAATTCGCACCACACTGTGATGTTTTTCTCACTCCTACTAGTCAATGTAATGTAACACACACCCATACAATGCGCACCACCACGTGATGTTTTTCTCACTCCTACTAGTGAATGTAATGTAACACACACCCATACAATGCGCACCACCCCTGATGTTTTTCTCACTCCTACTAGTGAATGTAATGTAACACACACCCGTACAATGCGTTCCACCCCGTGATGTTTTTCTCACTCCTACTAGTGAATGTAATGTAACACACACCCGTACAATGCGCACCACCCCGTGATGTTTTTCTCACTCCTACTAGTGAATGTAATGTATCACACACCCCTACACTGCGCACCACCCCGTGATGTTTTTCTCACTCCTACTAATGAATGTAACGTAACACACACCCGTACAATGCGCACCACACCGTGACGTTTTTCTCACTCCTACTAGTGAATGTAACGTAACACACACCCATACAATGCGCACCACCCCGTGATGTTTTTCTAACTCCTACTAGTGAATGTAATGTAACACACACCCATACAATGCGCACCACCCCGTGATGTTTTTCTCACTCCTACTAGTGAATCTAATGTTACACACACCCATACAATGTGCACCACCCCATGATGTTTTTCTCACTCCTACTAGTGAATGTAAAGTAATACACACCCATACAATGCGCACCACCCCGTGATGTTTGTCTCACTCCTACTAGTGAATGTAATGTAACACACACCCATACAATGCGCACCACCCCGTGATGTTTTTCTCACTCCTACTAGTGAATGTAATGTAACACACAGCCGTACAATGCGCACCACCCCGTGACGTTTTTCTCACTCCTACTAGTGAATGTAATGTAACACACACCCGTACAATGCGCACCACCCCGTGACGTTTTTCTCACTCCTACTAGTGAATGTAACGTAACACACACCCGTACAATGCGCACCACCCCGTGATGTTTTTCTCACTCCTACTAGTGAATGTAATGTAACACACACCCATACAATGCGCACCACACTGGGATGTTTTTCTCACTCCTACTAGTGAATGTAATGTAACACACACCCATACAATGCGCACCACCCCGTGATGTTTTTCTCACTCCTACTAGTGAATGTAATGTAACACACACCCATACAATGCGCACCACCCCGTGATGTTTTTCTCAATCCTACTAGTGAATGTAATGTAGCACACACCCATACAATGCGCACCACCCCGTGATGTTTTTCTCACTCCTACTAGTGAATGTAATGTAGCACACACCCATACAATGCGCACCATCCCGTGATGTTTTTCTCACTCCTACTAGTGAGTTTAATGTAGCACACACCCATACAATGCGCACCACCCCGTGATGTTTTTCTCACTCCTACTAGTGAATGTAATGTAACACACACCCATACAATGCGCACCACCCCGTGATGTTTTTCTCACTCCTACTAGTGAATGGAATGTAACACACACCCATACAATGCGCACCACCCCGTGATGTTTTTTTCACTCCTACGAGTGAATGTAATGTAACACACACACATACAATGCGCACCACCCCGTGATGTTTTTCTCACTGCTACTAGTGAATGTAATGTAACACACACCCATACAATGCGCACCACCCCGTGATGTTTTTCTCACCTCTAGTAGTGAATGTAATGTAACACACACCCATACAATGCGCACTACCCCGTGATGTTTTTCTCACCGCTACATGAATGTAATGTAACACACACCCGTACAATGCGCACCCCCCCGTGATGTTTTTCTCACTCCTACTAGTGAATGTAATGTAACACACACCCGTACAATGCGCACCACCCCGTGATGTTTTTCTCAATCCTACTAGTGAAATTAATGTAACACACACCCATACAATGCGCACCACCCCGTGATGTTTTTCTCACTCCTACTAGTGAATGTAATGTAACACACACCCATACAATGCGCACCACACCGTGACGTTTTTCTCACTCCTACTAGTGAATGTAATGTAACACACACCCATACAAGGCGCACCACCCCGTGATGTTTTTCTCACTCCTACTAGTGAATGTAATGTAACACACACCCATACAATGCGCACCACCCCGTGATGTTTTTCTCACTCCTACTAGTGAATGTAATGTAGCACACACCCATACAATGCGCACCACCCCGTGATGTTTTTCTCACTCCTACTAGTGAATGTAATGTAGCACACACCCATACAATGCGCACCACCCCGTGATGTTTTTCTCACTCCTACTAGTGAATGTAATGTAGCACACACCCATACAATGCGCACCTCCCCGTGATGTTTTTCTCACTCCTACCAGTGAATGTAATGTAGCACACACCCATACAATGCACACCACCCCGTGATGTTTTTCTCACTCCTACTAGTGAATGTAATGTAACACACACCCATACAATATTCACCACCCCTTGATGTTTTTCTCACTCCTACTAGTGTATGTAATGTAACACACACCCATACAATTCGCACCACACTGTGATGTTTTTCTCACTCCTACTAGTGAATGTAATGTAACACAAACCCATACAATGCGCACCACCCCGTGATGTTTTACTCACTGCTACTAGTGAATGTAATGTAACACACACCCATACAATGCGCACCACCCCGTGATGTTTTTCTCACTCCTACTAGTGAATGTAATGTAACACACACCCATAGAATGCGCACCACCCCATGATGTTTTTCTCACTCCTACTAGTGAATGTAATGTAGCACACACCCATACAATGCGCACCACCCCGTGATGTTTTTCTCACTCCTACTAGTGAATGTAATGTAACACACACCCATACAATGCGCACCACCCCGTGATGTTTTTCTCACTCCTACTAGTGAAAGTAATGTAACACACACCCATACAATGCGCACCACCCCGTGATGTTTTTCTCACTCCTACTAGTGAATGTAATGTAACACACACCCATACAATGCGCACCACCCCGTGATGTTTTTCTCACTCCTACTAGTGAATGTAATGTAACACACACCCATACAATGCGCACCACCCCGTGATGTTTTTCTCACTCCTACTAGTGAATGTAATGTAGCACACACCCATACAATGCGCATCGCCCCGTGATGTTTTTCTCACTCCTACTAGTGAATGTAATGTAGCACACACCCATACAATGCGCACCACCCCGTGATGTTTTTCTCACTCCTACTAGTGAATGTAATGTAGCACACACCCATACAATGCGCACCGCCCCGTGATGTGTTTCTCACTCCTACTAGTGAATGTAATGTAGCACACACCCATACAATGCGCACCACCCCGTGATGTTTTTCTCACTCCTACTAGTGAATTTAATGTAGCACACACCCATACAATGCGCACCACCCCGTGATGTTTTTCTCACTCCTACTAGTGAATGTAATGTAACACACACCCATACAATGCGCACCAGCACGTGATGTTTTTCTCACTCCTACTAGTGAATGTAATGTAACACACACCCATACAATGCGCACCACCCGTGATGTTTTTCTCACTCCTACTAGTGAATGTAATGTAACACACACCCATACAATGCGCACCACCCCGTGATGTTTTTCTCACCTCTACTAGTGAATGTAATGTAACACACAGCCATACAATGCACACCACCCCGTGATGTTTTTCTCACCTCTACTAGTGAATGTAATGTAACACACACACATACAATGCGCACCACCCCGTGATGTTTTTCTCACTTCTACTAGTGAATGTAATGTAACACACAACCGTACAATGCGCACCACCCCGTGATGTTTTTCTCACTCCTACTAGTGAATGTAATGTAACACACACCCGTACAATGCGCACCACCCCGTGATGTTTTTCTCACTCCTACTAGTGAATGTAATGTAACACACACCCGTACAATACGCACCACCCCGTGATGTTTTTCTCACTCCTACTAGTGAATGTAAAGTAACACACACCCGTACAATACGCACCACCCCGTGATGTTTTTCTCACTCCTACAAGTGAATGTAATGTAACACACACCTGTACAATGCGCACCCCCCCGTGATGTTTTTCTCACTCCTACTAGTGAATGTAATGTAACACACACCCGTACAATACGCACCACCCCGTGATGTTTTTCTCACTCCTCCTATTGAATGTAACGTAACACACACCCGTACAATGCGCACCACCCCGTGATGTTTTTCTCACTCCTACAAGTGAATGTAATGTAACACACACCCGTACAATGCGCACCCCCCCGTGATGTTTTTCTCACTCCTACTAGTGAATATAATGTAACACACACCCGTACAATGCGCACCCCCCGTGATGTTTTTCTCACTCCTACTAGTGAATGTAATGTAACACACACCCGTACAATGCGCACCCCCCCGTGATGTTTTTCTCACTCCTACTAGTGAATGTAATGTAACACACACCCATACAATGCGCACCACCCCGTGATGTTTTTCTCACTCCTACTAGTGAATGTAATGTAGCACACACCCGTACAATGCGCACCTCCCCGTGATGTTTTTCTCACTCCTACTAGTGAATGTAACGTAACACACACCCGTACAATGCGCACCACCCCGTGATGTTTTTCTCACTCCTCCTAGTGAATGTAACGTAACACACACCCGTACAATGCGCACCACCCCGTGATGTTTTTCTCACTCCTACTAGTGAATGTAATGTAGCACACACCCATACAATGCGCACCACCCCGTGATGTTTTTCTCACTCCTACTAGTGAATGTAACGTAACACACACCCGTACAACGCGCACCACCCCGTGACGTTTTTCTCACTCCTAGAAGTGAATGTAACATAACACACACCCGTACAATGCGCACCACCCCGTGATGTTTTTCTCACTCCTACTAGTGAATGTAACGTAACACAAACCCATACAATGCGCACCACCCCATGATGTTTTTCTCACTCCTACTAGTGAATGTAATGTAACACACACCCATACAATGCGCACCACCCCGTGATGTTTTTCTCACTCCTACTAGTGAATGTAATGTAGCACACAGCCATACAATGCGCACCGCCCCGTGATGTTTTTCTCACTCCTACTAGTGAATGTAATGTAGCACACACCCATACAATGCGCACCACCACGTGATGTTTTTCTCACTCCTACTAGTGAATGTAATGTAGCACACACCCATACAATGCGCACCGCCCCGTGATGTGTTTCTCACTCCTACTAGTGAATGTAATGTAGCACACACCCATACAATGCGCACCACCCCGTGATGTTTTTCTCACTCCTACTAGTGAATTTAATGTAGCACACACCCATACAATGCGCACCACCCCGTGATGTTTTTCTCACTGCTACTAGTGAATGTAATGTAACACACACCCATACAATGCGCACCACCCCGTGATGTTTTTCTCACTCCTACTAGTGAATGTAATGTAACACACACACATACAATGCGCACCACCCCGTGATGTTTTTCTCACTCCTACTAGTGAATGTAATGTAACACACACCCATACAATGCGCACGACCCTGTGATGTTTTTCTCACTCCTACTAGTGAATGTAATGTAACACACACCCATACAATGCGCACCTCCCTGTGATGTTTTTCTCACTCCTACTAGTGAATGTAATGTAACACACACCCATACATTGCGCACCACCCCGTGGAGTTTTTCTCACTCCTACTAGTGAATGTAATGTAACACACACCCATACAATGCGCACCACCCCGTGATGTTTTTCTCACTCCTACTAGTGAATGTAATGTAAAACACACCCATACAATGCGCACCACCACGTGATGTTTTTCTCACTCCTACTAGTGAATGTAATGTAACACACACCCATACAATGCGCACCACCCCGTGATGTTTTCCTCACTCCTACTAGTGAATGTAATGTAACACACACCCATACATTGCGCACCACCCCGTGATGTTTTTCTCACCTCTACTAGTGAATGTAATGTAACACACACCCATACAATGCACACCACCACGTGATGTTTTTCTCACCTCTACTAGTGAATGTAATGTAACACACACACATACAATGCGCACCACCCCGTGATGTTTTTCTCACCGCTACTAGTGAATGTAATGTAACACACAACCGTACAATGCGCACCACCCCGTGATGTTTTTCTCACTCCTACTAGTGAATGTAATGTAACACACACCCGTACAATGCGCACCACCCCGTGATGTTTTTCTCACTCCTACTAGTGAATGTAATGTAACACACACCCGTACAATGCGCACCCCCCCGTGATGTTTTTCTCACTCCTACTAGTGAATGTAATGTAACACACACCCGTACAATACGCACCACCCCGTGATGTTTTTCTCACTCCTCCTATTGAATGTAACGTAACACACACCCGTACAATGCGCACCACCCCGTGATGTTTTTCTCACTCCTACAAGTGAATGTAATGTAACACACACCCGTACAATGCGCACCCCCCCGTGATGTTTTTCTCACTCCTACTAGTGAATATAATGTAACACACACCCGTACAATGCGCACCCCCCGTGATATTTTTCTCACTCCTACTAGTGAATGTAATGTAACACACACCCGTACAATGCGCACCCCCCCGTGATGTTTTTCTCACTCCTACTAGTGAATGAAATGTAACACACACCCATACAATGCGCACCACCCCGTGATGTTTTTCTCACTCCTACTAGTGAATGTAATGTAGCACACACCCATACAATGCGCACCTCCCCGTGATGTTTTTCTCACTCCTACTAGTGAATGTAACGTAACACACACCCGTACAATGCGCACCACCCCGTGATGTTTTTCTCACTCCTCCTAGTGAATGTAACGTAACACACACCCGTACAATGCGCCCCACCCCGTGATGTTTTTCTCACTCCTACTAGTGAATGTAATGTAGCACACACCCATACAATGCGCACCACCCCGTGATGTTTTTCTCACTCCTACTAGTGAATGTAACGTAACACACACCCGTACAACGCGCACCACCCCGTGACGTTTTTCTCACTCCTAGAAGTGAATGTAACATAACACACACCCGTACAATGCGCACCACCCCGTGATGTTTTTCTCACTCCTACTAGTGAATGTAACGTAACACAAACCCATACAATGCGCACCACCCCGTGATGTTTTTCTCACTCCTACTAGTGAATGTAATGTAACACACACCCATACAATGCGCACCACCCCGTGATGTTTTTCTCACTCCTACTAGTGAAAGTAATGTAACACACACCCATACAATGCGCACCACCCCGTGATGTTTTTCTCACTCCTACTAGTGAATGTAATGTAACACACACCCATACAATGCGCACCACCCCGTGATGTTTTTCTCACTCCTACTAGTGAATGTAATGTAACACACACCCATACAATGCGCACCACCCCGTGATGTTTTTCTCACTCCTACTAGTGAATGTAATGTAGCACACACCCATACAATGCGCACCGCCCCGTGATGTTTTTCTCACTCCTACTAGTGAATGTAATGTAGCACACACCCATACAATGCGCACCACCCCGTGATGTTTTTCTCACTCCTACTAGTGAATGTAATGTAGCACACACCCATACAATGCGCACCACCCCGTGATGTTTTTCTCACTCCTACTAGTGAATTTAATGTAGCACACACCCATACAATGCGCACCACCCCGTGATGTTTTTCTCACTCCTACTAGTGAATGTAATGTAACACACACCCATACAATGCGCACCACCCCGTGATGTTTTTCTCACTCCTACTAGTGAATGTAATGTAACACACACACATACAATGCGCACCACCCCGTGATGTTTTTCTCACTCCTACTAGTGAATGTAATGTAACACACCCCCATACAATGCGCACGACCCCGTGATGTTTTTCTCACTCCTACTAGTGAATGTAATGTAACACACACCCATACAATGCGCACCACCCCGTGATGTTTTTCTCTCTCCTACTAGTGAATGTAATGTAACACACACCCATACACAGTGCACCACCCCGTGGAGTTTTTCTCACTCCTACTAGTGAATGTAATGTAACACACACCCATACAATGCGCACCACCCCGTGATGTTTTTCTCACTCCTACTAGTGAATGTAATGTAACACACACCCATACAATGCGCACCACCCCGTGATGTTTTTCTCACTCCTACTAGTGAATGTAATGTAACACACACCCATACAATGCGCACCACCCCGTGATGTTTTTCTCACTCCTACTAGTGAAAGTAATGTAACACACACCCATGCAATGCGCACCACCCCGTGATGTTTTTCTCACTCCTACTAGTGAATGTAATGTAACACACACCCATACAATGCGCACCACCCCGTGATGTTTTTCTCACTCCTACTAGTGAATGTAATGTAACACACACCCATACAATGCGCACCGCCCCGTGATGTTTTTCTCACTCCTACTAGTGAATGTAATGTAGCACACACCCATACAATGCGCACCGCCCTGTGATGTTTTTCTCACTCCTACTAGTGAATGTAATGTAGCACACACCCATACAATGCGCACCACCCCGTGATGTTTTTCTCACTCCTACTAGTGAATGTAATGTAGCACACACCCATACAATGCGCACCACCCCGTGATGTTTTTCTCACTCCTACTAGTGAATGTAATGTAACACACACCCATACAATGCGCACCACCCCGTGATGTTTTTCTCACCTCTACTAGTGAATGTAATGTAACACACACCCATACAATGCACACCACCCCGTGATGTTTTTCTCACCTCTACTAGTGAATGTAATGTAACACACACACATACAATGCGCACCACCCCGTGATGTTTTTCTCACTGCTACTAGTGAATGTAATGTAACACACAACCGTACAATGCCCACCACCCCGTGATGTTTTTCTCACTCCTACTAGTGAATGTAATGTAACACACACCCATACAATGCGCACCACCCCGTGATGTTTTTCTCACTCCTACTAGTGAATGTAATGTAACACACACCCGTACAATACGCACCACCCCGTGATGTTTTTCTCACTCCTACTAGTGAATGTAATGTAACACACACCCGTACAATACGCACCACCCCGTGATGTTTTTCTCACTCCTACTAGTGAATGTAATGTAACACACACCCGTACAATACACACCACCCCGTGATGTTTTTCTCACTCCTCCTATTGAATGTAACGTAACACACACCCGTACAATGCGCACCACCCCGTGATGTTTTTCTCACTCCTACAAGTGAATGTAATGTAACACACACCCGTACAATGCGCACCCCCCCGTGATGTTTTTCTCACTCCTACTAGTGAATATAATGTAACACACACCCGTACAATGCGCACCCCCCGTGACATTTTTCTCACTCCTACTAGTGAATGTAATGTAACACACACCCGTACAATGCGCACCCCCCCGTGATGTTTTTCTCACTCCTACTAGTGAATGTAATGTAACACACACCCATACAATGCGCACCACCCCGTGATGTTTTTCTCACTCCTACTAGTGAATGTAATGTAGCACACACCCATACAATGCGCACCTCCCCGTGATGTTTTTCTCACTCCTACTAGTGAATGTAACGTAACACACACCCGTACAATGCGCACCACCCCGTGATATTTTTCTCACTCCTCCTAGTGAATGTAACGTAACACACACCCGTACAATGCGCACCACCCCGTGATGTTTTTCTCACTCCTACTAGTGAATGTAATGTAGCACACACCCATACAATTCGCACCACCCCGTGATGTTTTTCGCACTCCTACTAGTGAATGTAACGTAACACACACCCGTACAACGCGCACCACCCCGTGACGTTTTTCTCACTCCTAGAAGTGAATGTAACATAACACACACCCGTACAATGCGCACCACCCCGTGATGTTTTTCTCACTCCTACTAGTGAATGTAACGTAACACAAACCCATACAATGCGCACCACCCCGTGATGTTTTTCTCACTCCTACTAGTGAATGTAATGTAACACACACCCATACAATGCGCACCACCCCGTGATGTTTTTCTCACTCCTACTAGTGAAAGTAATGTAACACACACCCATACAATGCGCACCACCCCGTGATGTTTTTCTCACTCCTACTAGTGAATGTAATGTAACACACACCCATACAATGCGCACCACCCCGTGATGTTTTTCTCACTCCTACTAGTGAATGTAATGTAACACACACCCATACAATGCGCACCACCCCGTGATGTTTTTCTCACTCCTACTAGTGAATGTAATGTAGTACACACCCATACAATGCGCACCGCCCCGTGATGTTTTTCTCACTCCTACTAGTGAATGTAATGTAACACACACCCATACAATGCCCACCACCCCGTGATGTTTTTCTCACTCCTACTAGTGAATGTAATGTAGCACACACCCATACAATGCGCACCACCCCGTGATGTTTTTCTCACTCCTACTAGTGAATTTAATGTAGCACACAGCCATACAATGCGCACCACCCCGTGATGTTTTTCTCACTCCTACTAGTGAATGTAATGTAACACACACCCATACAATGCGCACCACCCCGTGATGTTTTTCTCACTCCTACTAGTGAATATAATGTAACACACACACATACAACGCGCACCACCCCGTGATGTTTTTCTCACTCCTACTAGTGAATGTAATGTAACACACACCCATACAATGCGCACGACCCCGTGATGTTTTTCTCACTCCTGCTAGTGAATGTAATGTAACACACACCCATACAATGCGCACCACCCCGTGATGTTTTTCTCACCTCTACTAGTGAATGTAATGTAACACACAGCCATACAATGCACACCACCCCGTGATGTTTTTCTCACCTCTACTAGTGAATGTAATGTAACACACACACATACAATGCGCACCACCCCGTGATGTTTTTCTCACTGCTACTAGTGAATGTAATGTAACACACAACCGTACAATGCGCACCACCCCGTGATGTTTTTCTCACTCCTACTAGTGAATGTAATGTAACACACACCCGTACAATGCGCACCACCCCGTGATGTTTTTCTCACTCCTACTAGTGAATGTAATGTAACACACACCCGTACAATATGCACCACCCCGTGATGTTTTTCTCACTCCTACTAGTGAATGTAAAGTAACACACACCCGTACAATACGCACCACCCCGTGATGTTTTTCTCACTCCTACAAGTGAATGTAATGTAACACACACCTGTACAATGCGCACCCCCCCGTGATGTTTTTCTCACTCCTACTAGTGAATGTAATGTAACACACACCCGTACAATACGCACCACCCCGTGATGTTTTTCTCACTCCTCCTATTGAATGTAACGTAACACACACCCGTACAATGCGCACCACCCCGTGATGTTTTTCTCACTCCTACAAGTGAATGTAATGTAACACACACCCGTACAATGCGCACCCCCCCGTGATGTTTTTCTCACTCCTACTAGTGAATATAATGTAACACACACCCGTACAATGCGCACCCCCCGTGATATTTTTCTCACTCCTACTAGTGAATGTAATGTAACACACACCCGTACAATGCGCACCCCCCCGTGATGTTTTTCTCACTCCTACTAGTGAATGTAATGTAACACACACCCATACAATGCGCACCACCCCGTGATGTTTTTCTCACTCCTACTAGTGAATGTAATGTAGCACACACCCGTACAATGCGCACCTCCCCGTGATGTTTTTCTCACTCCTACTAGTGAATGTAACGTAACACACACCCGTACAATGCGCACCACCCCGTGTTGTTTTTCTCACTCCTCCTAGTGAATGTAACGTAACACACACCCGTACAATGCGCACCACCCCGTGATGTTTTTCTCACTCCTACTAGTGAATGTAATGTAGCACACACCCATACAATGCGCACCACCCCGTGATGTTTATCTCACTCCTACTAGTGAATGTAACGTAACACACACCCGTACAACGCGCACCACCCCGTGACGTTTTTCTCACTCCTAGAAGTGAATGTAACATAACACACACCCGTACAATGCGCACCACCCCGTGATGTTTTTCTCACTCCTACTAGTGAATGTAACGTAACACAAACCCATACAATGCGCACCACCCCATGATGTTTTTCTCACTCCTACTAGTGAATGTAATGTAACACACACCCATACAATGCGCACCACCCCGTGATGTTTTTCTCACTCCTACTAGTGAATGTAATGTAGCACACAGCCATACAATGCGCACCGCCCCGTGATGTTTTTCTCACTCCTACTAGTGAATGTAATGTAGCACACACCCATACAATGCGCACCACCCCGTGATGTTTTTCTCACTCCTACTAGTGAATGTAATGTAGCACACACCCATACAATGCGCACCGCCCCGTGATGTGTTTCTCACTCCTACTAGTGAATGTAATGTAGCACACACCCATACAATGCGCACCACCCCGTGATGTTTTTCTCACTCCTACTAGTGAATTTAATGTAGCACACACCCATACAATGCGCACCACCCCGTGATGTTTTTCTCACTGCTACTAGTGAATGTAATGTAACACACACCCATACAATGCGCACCACCCCGTGATGTTTTTCTCACTCCTACTAGTGAATGTAATGTAACACACACACATACAATGCGCACCACCCCGTGATGTTTTTCTCACTCCTACTAGTGAATGTAATGTAACACACACCCATACAATGCGCACGACCCTGTGATGTTTTTCTCACTCCTACTAGTGAATGTAATGTAACACACACCCATACAATGCGCACCACCCCGTGATGTTTTTCTCACCTCTACTAGTGAATGTAATGTAACACACAGCCATACAATGCACACCACCCCGTGATGTTTTTCTCACCTCTACTAGTGAATGTAATGTAACACACACACATACAATGCGCACCACCCCGTGATGTTTTTCTCACTGCTACTAGTGAATGTAATGTAACACACAACCGTACAATGCGCACCACCCCGTGATGTTTTTCTCACTCCTACTAGTGAATGTAATGTAACACACACCCGTACAATGCGCACCACCCCGTGATGTTTTTCTCACTCCTACTAGTGAATGTAATGTAACACACACCCGTACAATACGCACCACCCCGTGATGTTTTTCTCACTCCTACTAGTGAATGTAAAGTAACACACACCCGTACAATACGCACCACCCCGTGATGTTTTTCTCACTCCTACAAGTGAATGTAATGTAACACACACCTGTACAATGCGCACCCCCCCGTGATGTTTTTCTCACTCCTACTAGTGAATGTAATGTAACACACACCCGTACAATACGCACCACCCCGTGATGTTTTTCTCACTCCTCCTATTGAATGTAACGTAACACACACCCGTACAATGCGCACCACCCCGTGATGTTTTTCTCACTCCTACAAGTGAATGTAATGTAACACACACCCGTACAATGCGCACCCCCCCGTGATGTTTTTCTCACTCCTACTAGTGAATATAATGTAACACACACCCGTACAATGCGCACCCCCCGTGATATTTTTCTCACTCCTACTAGTGAATGTAATGTAACACACACCCGTACAATGCGCACCCCCCCGTGATGTTTTTCTCACTCCTACTAGTGAATGTAATGTAACACACACCCATACAATGCGCACCACCCCGTGATGTTTTTCTCACTCCTACTAGTGAATGTAATGTAGCACACACCCGTACAATGCGCACCTCCCCGTGATGTTTTTCTCACTCCTACTAGTGAATGTAACGTAACACACACCCGTACAATGCGCACCACCCCGTGATGTTTTTCTCACTCCTCCTAGTGAATGTAACGTAACACACACCCGTACAATGCGCACCACCCCGTGATGTTTTTCTCACTCCTACTAGTGAATGTAATGTAGCACACACCCATACAATGCGCACCACCCCGTGATGTTTTTCTCACTCCTACTAGTGAATGTAACGTAACACACACCCGTACAACGCGCACCACCCCGTGACGTTTTTCTCACTCCTAGAAGTGAATGTAACATAACACACACCCGTACAATGCGCACCACCCCGTGATGTTTTTCTCACTCCTACTAGTGAATGTAACGTAACACAAACCCATACAATGCGCACCACCCCATGATGTTTTTCTCACTCCTACTAGTGAATGTAATGTAACACACACCCATACAATGCGCACCACCCCGTGATGTTTTTCTCACTCCTACTAGTGAATGTAATGTAGCACACAGCCATACAATGCGCACCGCCCCGTGATGTTTTTCTCACTCCTACTAGTGAATGTAATGTAGCACACACCCATACAATGCGCACCACCCCGTGATGTTTTTCTCACTCCTACTAGTGAATGTAATGTAGCACACACCCATACAATGCGCACCGCCCCGTGATGTGTTTCTCACTCCTACTAGTGAATGTAATGTAGCACACACCCATACAATGCGCACCACCCCGTGATGTTTTTCTCACTCCTACTAGTGAATTTAATGTAGCACACACCCATACAATGCGCACCACCCCGTGATGTTTTTCTCACTGCTACTAGTGAATGTAATGTAACACACACCCATACAATGCGCACCACCCCGTGATGTTTTTCTCACTCCTACTAGTGAATGTAATGTAACACACACACATACAATGCGCACCACCCCGTGATGTTTTTCTCACTCCTACTAGTGAATGTAATGTAACACACACCCATACAATGCGCATGACCCTGTGATGTTTTTCTCACTCCTACTAGTGAATGTAATGTAACACACACAAATACAATGCGCACCTCCCTGTGATGTTTTTCTCACTCCTACTAGTGAATGTAATGTAACACACACCCATACATTGCGCACCACCCCGTGGAGTTTTTCTCACTCCTACTAGTGAATGTAATGTAACACACACCCATACAATGCGCACCACCCCGTGATGTTTTTCTCACTCCTACTAGTGAATGTAATGTAAAACACACCCATACAATGCGCACCACCACGTGATGTTTTTCTCACTCCTACTAGTGAATGTAATGTAACACACACCCATACAATGCGCACCACCCCGTGATGTTTTCCTCACTCCTACTAGTGAATGTAATGTAACACACACCCATACATTGCGCACCACCCCGTGATGTTTTTCTCACCTCTACTAGTGAATGTAATGTAACACACACCCATACAATGCACACCACCCCGTGATGTTTTTCTCACCTCTACTAGTGAATGTAATGTAACACACACACATACAATGCGCACCACCCCGTGACGTTTTTCTCACCGCTACTAGTGAATGTAATGTAACACACAACCGTACAATGCGCACCACCCCGTGATGTTTTTCTCACTCCTACTAGTGAATGTAATGTAACACACACCCGTACAATGCGCACCACCCCGTGATGTTTTTCTCACTCCTACTAGTGAATGTAATGTAACACACACCCGTACAATACGCACCACCCCGTGATGTTTTTCTCACTCCTAATAGTGAATGTAAAGTAACACACACCCGTACAATACGCACCACCCCGTGATGTTTTTCTCACTCCTACAAGTGAATGTAATGTAACACACACCCGTACAATGCGCACCCCCCCGTGATGTTTTTCTCACTCCTACTAGTGAATGTAATGTAACACACACCCGTACAATACGCACCACCCCGTGATGTTTTTCTCACTCCTCCTATTGAATGTAACGTAACACACACCCGTACAATGCGCACCACCCCGTGATGTTTTTCTCACTCCTACAAGTGAATGTAATGTAACACACACCCGTACAATGCGCACCCCCCCGTGATGTTTTTCTCACTCCTACTAGTGAATATAATGTAACACACACCCGTACAATGCGCACCCCCCGTGATATTTTTCTCACTCCTACTAGTGAATGTAATGTAACACACACCCGTACAATGCGCACCCCCCCGTGATGTTTTTCTCACTCCTACTAGTGAATGAAATGTAACACACACCCATACAATGCGCACCACCCCATGATGTTTTTCTCACTCCTACTAGTGAATGTAATGTAGCACACACCCATACAATGCGCACCTCCCCGTGATGTTTTTCTCACTCCTAGTAGTGAATGTAACGTAACACACACCCGTACAATGCGCACCACCCCGTGATGTTTTTCTCACTCCTCCTAGTGAATGTAACGTAACACACACCCGTACAATGCGCCCCACCCCGTGATGTTTTTCTCACTCCTACTAGTGAATGTAATGTAGCACACACCCATACAATGCGCACCACCCCGTGATGTTTTTCTCACTCCTACTAGTGAATGTAACGTAACACACACCCGTACAACGCGCACCACCCCGTGACGTTTTTCTCACTCCTAGAAGTGAATGTAACATAACACACACCCGTACAATGCGCACCACCCCGTGATGTTTTTCTCACTCCTACTAGTGAATGTAACGTAACACAAACCCATACAATGCGCACCACCCCGTGATGTTTTTCTCACTCCTACTAGTGAATGTAATGTAACACACACCCATACAATGCGCACCACCCCGTGATGTTTTTCTCACTCCTACTAGTGAAAGTAATGTAACACACACCCATACAATGCGCACCACCCCGTGATGTTTTTCTCACTCCTACTAGTGAATGTAATGTAACACACACCCATACAATGCGCACCACCCCGTGATGTTTTTCTCACTCCTACTAGTGAATGTAATGTAACACACACCCATACAATGCGCACCACACCGTGATGTTTTTCTCACTCCTACTAGTGAATGTAATGTAGCACACACCCATACAATGCGCACCGCCCCGTGATGTTTTTCTCACTCCTACTAGTGAATGTAATGTAGCACACACCCATACAATGCGCACCACCCCGTGATGTTTTTCTCACTCCTACTAGTGAATGTAATGTAGCACACACCCATACAATGCGCACCACCCCGTGATGTTTTTCTCACTCCTACTAGTGAATTTAATGTAGCACACACCCATACAATGCGCACCACCCCGTGATGTTTTTCTCACTCCTACTAGTGAATGTAATGTAACACACACCCATACAATGCGCACCACCCCGTGATGTTTTTCTCACTCCTACTAGTGAATGTAATGTAACACACACACATACAATGCGCACCACCCCGTGATGTTTTTCTCACTCCTACTAGTGAATGTAATGTAACACACCCCCATACAATGCGCACGACCCCGTGATGTTTTTCTCACTCCTACTAGTGAATGTAATGTAACACACACCCATACAATGCGCACCACCCCGTGATGTTTTTCTCTCTCCTACTAGTGAATGTAATGTAACACACACCCATACACAGTGCACCACCCCGTGGAGTTTTTCTCACTCCTACTAGTGAATGTAATGTAACACACACCCATACAATGCGCACCACCCCGTGATGTTTTTCTCACTCCTACTAGTGAATGTAATGTAACACACACCCATACAATGCGCACCACCCCGTGATGTTTTTCTCACTCCTACTAGTGAATGTAATGTAACACACACCCATACAATGCGCACCACCCCGTGATGTTTTTCTCACTCCTACTAGTGAAAGTAATGTAACACACACCCATACAATGCGCACCACCCCGTGATGTTTTTCTCACTCCTACTAGTGAATGTAATGTAACACACACCCATACAATGCGCACCACCCCGTGATGTTTTTCTCACTCCTACTAGTGAATGTAATGTAACACACACCCATACAATGCGCACCGCCCCGTGATGTTTTTCTCACTCCTACTAGTGAATGTAATGTAGCACACACCCATACAATGCGCACCGCCCCGTGATGTTTTTCTCACTCCTACTAGTGAATGTAATGTAGCACACACCCATACAATGCGCACCACCCCGTGATGTTTTTCTCACTCCTACTAGTGAATGTAATGTAGCACACACCCATACAATGCGCACCACCCCGTGATGTTTTTCTCACTCCTACTAGTGAATGTAATGTAACACACACCCATACAATGCGCACCACCCCGTGATGTTTTTCTCACCTCTACTAGTGAATGTAATGTAACACACACCCATACAATGCACACCACCCCGTGATGTTTTTCTCACCTCTACTAGTGAATGTAATGTAACACACACACATACAATGCGCACCACCCCGTGATGTTTTTCTCACTGCTACTAGTGAATGTAATGTAACACACAACCGTACAATGCCCACCACCCCGTGATGTTTTTCTCACTCCTACTAGTGAATGTAATGTAACACACACCCATACAATGCGCACCACCCCGTGATGTTTTTCTCACCTCTACTAGTGAATGTAATGTAACACACAGCCATACAATGCACACCACCCCGTGATGTTTTTCTCACCTCTACTAGTGAATGTAATGTAACACACACACATACAATGCGCACCACCCCGTGATGTTTTTCTCACTGCTACTAGTGAATGTAATGTAACACACAACCGTACAATGCGCACCACCCCGTGATGTTTTTCTCACTCCTACTAGTGAATGTAATGTAACACACACCCGTACAATGCGCACCACCCCGTGATGTTTTTCTCACTCCTACTAGTGAATGTAATGTAACACACACCCGTACAATACGCACCACCCCGTGATGTTTTTCTCACTCCTACTAGTGAATGTAAAGTAACACACACCCGTACAATACGCACCACCCCGTGATGTTTTTCTCACTCCTACAAGTGAATGTAATGTAACACACACCTGTACAATGCGCACCCCCCCGTGATGTTTTTCTCACTCCTACTAGTGAATGTAATGTAACACACACCCGTACAATACGCACCACCCCGTGATGTTTTTCTCACTCCTCCTATTGAATGTAACGTAACACACACCCGTACAATGCGCACCACCCCGTGATGTTTTTCTCACTCCTACAAGTGAATGTAATGTAACACACACCCGTACAATGCGCACCCCCCCGTGATGTTTTTCTCACTCCTACTAGTGAATATAATGTAACACACACCCGTACAATGCGCACCCCCCGTGATATTTTTCTCACTCCTACTAGTGAATGTAATGTAACACACACCCGTACAATGCGCACCCCCCCGTGATGTTTTTCTCACTCCTACTAGTGAATGTAATGTAACACACACCCATACAATGCGCACCACCCCGTGATGTTTTTCTCACTCCTACTAGTGAATGTAATGTAGCACACACCCGTACAATGCGCACCTCCCCGTGATGTTTTTCTCACTCCTACTAGTGAATGTAACGTAACACACACCCGTACAATGCGCACCACCCCGTGTTGTTTTTCTCACTCCTCCTAGTGAATGTAACGTAACACACACCCGTACAATGCGCACCACCCCGTGATGTTTTTCTCACTCCTACTAGTGAATGTAATGTAGCACACACCCATACAATGCGCACCACCCCGTGATGTTTTTCTCACTCCTACTAGTGAATGTAACGTAACACACACCCGTACAACGCGCACCACCCCGTGACGTTTTTCTCACTCCTAGAAGTGAATGTAACATAACACACACCCGTACAATGCGCACCACCCCGTGATGTTTTTCTCACTCCTACTAGTGAATGTAACGTAACACAAACCCATACAATGCGCACCACCCCATGATGTTTTTCTCACTCCTACTAGTGAATGTAATGTAACACACACCCATACAATGCGCACCACCCCGTGATGTTTTTCTCACTCCTACTAGTGAATGTAATGTAGCACACAGCCATACAATGCGCACCGCCCCGTGATGTTTTTCTCACTCCTACTAGTGAATGTAATGTAGCACACACCCATACAATGCGCACCACCCCGTGATGTTTTTCTCACTCCTACTAGTGAATGTAATGTAGCACACACCCATACAATGCGCACCGCCCCGTGATGTGTTTCTCACTCCTACTAGTGAATGTAATGTAGCACACACCCATACAATGCGCACCACCCCGTGATGTTTTTCTCACTCCTACTAGTGAATTTAATGTAGCACACACCCATACAATGCGCACCACCCCGTGATGTTTTTCTCACTGCTACTAGTGAATGTAATGTAACACACACCCATACAATGCGCACCACCCCGTGATGTTTTTCTCACTCCTACTAGTGAATGTAATGTAACACACACACATACAATGCGCACCACCCCGTGATGTTTTTCTCACTCCTACTAGTGAATGTAATGTAACACACACCCATACAATGCGCACGACCCTGTGATGTTTTTCTCACTCCTACTAGTGAATGTAATGTAACACACACCCATACAATGCGCACCACCCCGTGATGTTTTTCTCACCTCTACTAGTGAATGTAATGTAACACACAGCCATACAATGCACACCACCCCGTGATGTTTTTCTCACCTCTACTAGTGAATGTAATGTAACACACACACATACAATGCGCACCACCCCGTGATGTTTTTCTCACTGCTACTAGTGAATGTAATGTAACACACAACCGTACAATGCGCACCACCCCGTGATGTTTTTCTCACTCCTACTAGTGAATGTAATGTAACACACACCCGTACAATGCGCACCACCCCGTGATGTTTTTCTCACTCCTACTAGTGAATGTAATGTAACACACACCCGTACAATACGCACCACCCCGTGATGTTTTTCTCACTCCTACTAGTGAATGTAAAGTAACACACACCCGTACAATACGCACCACCCCGTGATGTTTTTCTCACTCCTACAAGTGAATGTAATGTAACACACACCTGTACAATGCGCACCCCCCCGTGATGTTTTTCTCACTCCTACTAGTGAATGTAATGTAACACACACCCGTACAATACGCACCACCCCGTGATGTTTTTCTCACTCCTCCTATTGAATGTAACGTAACACACACCCGTACAATGCGCACCACCCCGTGATGTTTTTCTCACTCCTACAAGTGAATGTAATGTAACACACACCCGTACAATGCGCACCCCCCCGTGATGTTTTTCTCACTCCTACTAGTGAATATAATGTAACACACACCCGTACAATGCGCACCCCCCGTGATATTTTTCTCACTCCTACTAGTGAATGTAATGTAACACACACCCGTACAATGCGCACCCCCCCGTGATGTTTTTCTCACTCCTACTAGTGAATGTAATGTAACACACACCCATACAATGCGCACCACCCCGTGATGTTTTTCTCACTCCTACTAGTGAATGTAATGTAGCACACACCCGTACAATGCGCACCTCCCCGTGATGTTTTTCTCACTCCTACTAGTGAATGTAACGTAACACACACCCGTACAATGCGCACCACCCCGTGATGTTTTTCTCACTCCTCCTAGTGAATGTAACGTAACACACACCCGTACAATGCGCACCACCCCGTGATGTTTTTCTCACTCCTACTAGTGAATGTAATGTAGCACACACCCATACAATGCGCACCACCCCGTGATGTTTTTCTCACTCCTACTAGTGAATGTAACGTAACACACACCCGTACAACGCGCACCACCCCGTGACGTTTTTCTCACTCCTAGAAGTGAATGTAACATAACACACACCCGTACAATGCGCACCACCCCGTGATGTTTTTCTCACTCCTACTAGTGAATGTAACGTAACACAAACCCATACAATGCGCACCACCCCATGATGTTTTTCTCACTCCTACTAGTGAATGTAATGTAACACACACCCATACAATGCGCACCACCCCGTGATGTTTTTCTCACTCCTACTAGTGAATGTAATGTAGCACACAGCCATACAATGCGCACCGCCCCGTGATGTTTTTCTCACTCCTACTAGTGAATGTAATGTAGCACACACCCATACAATGCGCACCACCCCGTGATGTTTTTCTCACTCCTACTAGTGAATGTAATGTAGCACACACCCATACAATGCGCACCGCCCCGTGATGTGTTTCTCACTCCTACTAGTGAATGTAATGTAGCACACACCCATACAATGCGCACCACCCCGTGATGTTTTTCTCACTCCTACTAGTGAATTTAATGTAGCACACACCCATACAATGCGCACCACCCCGTGATGTTTTTCTCACTGCTACTAGTGAATGTAATGTAACACACACCCATACAATGCGCACCACCCCGTGATGTTTTTCTCACTCCTACTAGTGAATGTAATGTAACACACACACATACAATGCGCACCACCCCGTGATGTTTTTCTCACTCCTACTAGTGAATGTAATGTAACACACACCCATACAATGCGCATGACCCTGTGATGTTTTTCTCACTCCTACTAGTGAATGTAATGTAACACACACAAATACAATGCGCACCTCCCTGTGATGTTTTTCTCACTCCTACTAGTGAATGTAATGTAACACACACCCATACATTGCGCACCACCCCGTGGAGTTTTTCTCACTCCTACTAGTGAATGTAATGTAACACACACCCATACAATGCGCACCACCCCGTGATGTTTTTCTCACTCCTACTAGTGAATGTAATGTAAAACACACCCATACAATGCGCACCACCACGTGATGTTTTTCTCACTCCTACTAGTGAATGTAATGTAACACACACCCATACAATGCGCACCACCCCGTGATGTTTTCCTCACTCCTACTAGTGAATGTAATGTAACACACACCCATACATTGCGCACCACCCCGTGATGTTTTTCTCACCTCTACTAGTGAATGTAATGTAACACACACCCATACAATGCACACCACCCCGTGATGTTTTTCTCACCTCTACTAGTGAATGTAATGTAACACACACACATACAATGCGCACCACCCCGTGACGTTTTTCTCACCGCTACTAGTGAATGTAATGTAACACACAACCGTACAATGCGCACCACCCCGTGATGTTTTTCTCACTCCTACTAGTGAATGTAATGTAACACACACCCGTACAATGCGCACCACCCCGTGATGTTTTTCTCACTCCTACTAGTGAATGTAATGTAACACACACCCGTACAATACGCACCACCCCGTGATGTTTTTCTCACTCCTAATAGTGAATGTAAAGTAACACACACCCGTACAATACGCACCACCCCGTGATGTTTTTCTCACTCCTACAAGTGAATGTAATGTAACACACACCCGTACAATGCGCACCCCCCCGTGATGTTTTTCTCACTCCTACTAGTGAATGTAATGTAACACACACCCGTACAATACGCACCACCCCGTGATGTTTTTCTCACTCCTCCTATTGAATGTAACGTAACACACACCCGTACAATGCGCACCACCCCGTGATGTTTTTCTCACTCCTACAAGTGAATGTAATGTAACACACACCCGTACAATGCGCACCCCCCCGTGATGTTTTTCTCACTCCTACTAGTGAATATAATGTAACACACACCCGTACAATGCGCACCCCCCGTGATATTTTTCTCACTCCTACTAGTGAATGTAATGTAACACACACCCGTACAATGCGCACCCCCCCGTGATGTTTTTCTCACTCCTACTAGTGAATGAAATGTAACACACACCCATACAATGCGCACCACCCCATGATGTTTTTCTCACTCCTACTAGTGAATGTAATGTAGCACACACCCATACAATGCGCACCTCCCCGTGATGTTTTTCTCACTCCTAGTAGTGAATGTAACGTAACACACACCCGTACAATGCGCACCACCCCGTGATGTTTTTCTCACTCCTCCTAGTGAATGTAACGTAACACACACCCGTACAATGCGCCCCACCCCGTGATGTTTTTCTCACTCCTACTAGTGAATGTAATGTAGCACACACCCATACAATGCGCACCACCCCGTGATGTTTTTCTCACTCCTACTAGTGAATGTAACGTAACACACACCCGTACAACGCGCACCACCCCGTGACGTTTTTCTCACTCCTAGAAGTGAATGTAACATAACACACACCCGTACAATGCGCACCACCCCGTGATGTTTTTCTCACTCCTACTAGTGAATGTAACGTAACACAAACCCATACAATGCGCACCACCCCGTGATGTTTTTCTCACTCCTACTAGTGAATGTAATGTAACACACACCCATACAATGCGCACCACCCCGTGATGTTTTTCTCACTCCTACTAGTGAAAGTAATGTAACACACACCCATACAATGCGCACCACCCCGTGATGTTTTTCTCACTCCTACTAGTGAATGTAATGTAACACACACCCATACAATGCGCACCACCCCGTGATGTTTTTCTCACTCCTACTAGTGAATGTAATGTAACACACACCCATACAATGCGCACCACACCGTGATGTTTTTCTCACTCCTACTAGTGAATGTAATGTAGCACACACCCATACAATGCGCACCGCCCCGTGATGTTTTTCTCACTCCTACTAGTGAATGTAATGTAGCACACACCCATACAATGCGCACCACCCCGTGATGTTTTTCTCACTCCTACTAGTGAATGTAATGTAGCACACACCCATACAATGCGCACCACCCCGTGATGTTTTTCTCACTCCTACTAGTGAATTTAATGTAGCACACACCCATACAATGCGCACCACCCCGTGATGTTTTTCTCACTCCTACTAGTGAATGTAATGTAACACACACCCATACAATGCGCACCACCCCGTGATGTTTTTCTCACTCCTACTAGTGAATGTAATGTAACACACACACATACAATGCGCACCACCCCGTGATGTTTTTCTCACTCCTACTAGTGAATGTAATGTAACACACCCCCATACAATGCGCACGACCCCGTGATGTTTTTCTCACTCCTACTAGTGAATGTAATGTAACACACACCCATACAATGCGCACCACCCCGTGATGTTTTTCTCTCTCCTACTAGTGAATGTAATGTAACACACACCCATACGCAGTGCACCACCCCGTGGAGTTTTTCTCACTCCTACTAGTGAATGTAATGTAACACACACCCATACAATGCGCACCACCCCGTGATGTTTTTCTCACTCCTACTAGTGAATGTAATGTAACACACACCCATACAATGCGCACCACCCCGTGATGTTTTTCTCACTCCTACTAGTGAATGTAATGTAACACACACCCATACAATGCGCACCACCCCGTGATGTTTTTCTCACTCCTACTAGTGAAAGTAATGTAACACACACCCATACAATGCGCACCACCCCGTGATGTTTTTCTCACTCCTACTAGTGAATGTAATGTAACACACACCCATACAATGCGCACCACCCCGTGATGTTTTTCTCACTCCTACTAGTGAATGTAATGTAACACACACCCATACAATGCGCACCGCCCCGTGATGTTTTTCTCACTCCTACTAGTGAATGTAATGTAGCACACACCCATACAATGCGCACCGCCCCGTGATGTTTTTCTCACTCCTACTAGTGAATGTAATGTAGCACACACCCATACAATGCGCACCACCCCGTGATGTTTTTCTCACTCCTACTAGTGAATGTAATGTAGCACACACCCATACAATGCGCACCACCCCGTGATGTTTTTCTCACTCCTACTAGTGAATGTAATGTAACACACACCCATACAATGCGCACCACCCCGTGATGTTTTTCTCACCTCTACTAGTGAATGTAATGTAACACACACCCATACAATGCACACCACCCCGTGATGTTTTTCTCACCTCTACTAGTGAATGTAATGTAACACACACACATACAATGCGCACCACCCCGTGATGTTTTTCTCACTGCTACTAGTGAATGTAATGTAACACACAACCGTACAATGCCCACCACCCCGTGATGTTTTTCTCACTCCTACTAGTGAATGTAATGTAACACACACCCATACAATGCGCACCACCCCGTGATGTTTTTCTCACCTCTACTAGTGAATGTAATGTAACACACAGCCATACAATGCACACCACCCCGTGATGTTTTTCTCACCTCTACTAGTGAATGTAATGTAACACACACACATACAATGCGCACCACCCCGTGATGTTTTTCTCACTGCTACTAGTGAATGTAATGTAACACACAACCGTACAATGCGCACCACCCCGTGATGTTTTTCTCACTCCTACTAGTGAATGTAATGTAACACACACCCGTACAATGCGCACCACCCCGTGATGTTTTTCTCACTCCTACTAGTGAATGTAATGTAACACACACCCGTACAATACGCACCACCCCGTGATGTTTTTCTCACTCCTACTAGTGAATGTAAAGTAACACACACCCGAACAATACGCACCACCCCGTGATGTTTTTCTCACTCCTACAAGTGAATGTAATGTAACACACACCTGTACAATGCGCACCCCCCCGTGATGTTTTTCTCACTCCTACTAGTGAATGTAATGTAACACACACCCGTACAATACGCACCACCCCGTGATGTTTTTCTCACTCCTCCTATTGAATGTAACGTAACACACACCCGTACAATGCGCACCACCCCGTGATGTTTTTCTCACTCCTACAAGTGAATGTAATGTAACACACACCCGTACAATGCGCACCCCCCCGTGATGTTTTTCTCACTCCTACTAGTGAATATAATGTAACACACACCCGTACAATGCGCACCCCCCGTGATATTTTTCTCACTCCTACTAGTGAATGTAATGTAACACACACCCGTACAATGCGCACCCCCCCGTGATGTTTTTCTCACTCCTACTAGTGAATGTAATGTAACACACACCCATACAATGCGCACCACCCCGTGATGTTTTTCTCACTCCTACTAGTGAATGTAATGTAGCACACACCCGTACAATGCGCACCTCCCCGTGATGTTTTTCTCACTCCTACTAGTGAATGTAACGTAACACACACCCGTACAATGCGCACCACCCCGTGATGTTTTTCTCACTCCTCCTAGTGAATGTAACGTAACACACACCCGTACAATGCGCACCACCCCGTGATGTTTTTCTCACTCCTACTAGTGAATGTAATGTAGCACACACCCATACAATGCGCACCACCCCGTGATGTTTTTCTCACTCCTACTAGTGAATGTAACGTAACACACACCCGTACAACGCGCACCACCCCGTGACGTTTTTCTCACTCCTAGAAGTGAATGTAACATAACACACACCCGTACAATGCGCACCACCCCGTGATGTTTTTCTCACTCCTACTAGTGAATGTAACGTAACACAAACCCATACAATGCGCACCACCCCATGATGTTTTTCTCACTCCTACTAGTGAATGTAATGTAACACACACCCATACAATGCGCACCACCCCGTGATGTTTTTCTCACTCCTACTAGTGAATGTAATGTAGCACACAGCCATACAATGCGCACCGCCCCGTGATGTTTTTCTCACTCCTACTAGTGAATGTAATGTAGCACACACCCATACAATGCGCACCACCCCGTGATGTTTTTCTCACTCCTACTAGTGAATGTAATGTAGCACACACCCATACAATGCGCACCGCCCCGTGATGTGTTTCTCACTCCTACTAGTGAATGTAATGTAGCACACACCCATACAATGCGCACCACCCCGTGATGTTTTTCTCACTCCTACTAGTGAATTTAATGTAGCACACACCCATACAATGCGCACCACCCCGTGATGTTTTTCTCACTGCTACTAGTGAATGTAATGTAACACACACCCATACAATGCGCACCACCCCGTGATGTTTTTCTCACTCCTACTAGTGAATGTAATGTAACACACACACATACAATGCGCACCACCCCGTGATGTTTTTCTCACTCCTACTAGTGAATGTAATGTAACACACACCCATACAATGCGCACGACCCTGTGATGTTTTTCTCACTCCTACTAGTGAATGTAATGTAACACACACAAATACAATGCGCACCTCCCTGTGATGTTTTTCTCACTCCTACTAGTGAATGTAATGTAACACACACCCATACATTGCGCACCACCCCGTGGAGTTTTTCTCACTCCTACTAGTGAATGTAATGTAACACACACCCATACAATGCGCACCACCCCGTGATGTTTTTCTCACTCCTACTAGTGAATGTAATGTAAAACACACCCATACAATGCGCACCACCACGTGATGTTTTTCTCACTCCTACTAGTGAATGTAATGTAACACACACCCATACAATGCGCACCACCCCGTGATGTTTTCCTCACTCCTACTAGTGAATGTAATGTAACACACACCCATACATTGCGCACCACCCCGTGATGTTTTTCTCACCTCTACTAGTGAATGTAATGTAACACACACCCATACAATGCACACCACCCCGTGATGTTTTTCTCACCTCTACTAGTGAATGTAATGTAACACACACACATACAATGCGCACCACCCCGTGATGTTTTTCTCACCGCTACTAGTGAATGTAATGTAACACACAACCGTACAATGCGCACCACCCCGTGATGTTTTTCTCACTCCTACTAGTGAATGTAATGTAACACACACCCGTACAATGCGCACCACCCCGTGATGTTTTTCTCACTCCTACTAGTGAATGTAATGTAACACACACCCGTACAATACGCACCACCCCGTGATGTTTTTCTCACTCCTAATAGTGAATGTAAAGTAACACACACCCGTACAATACGCACCACCCCGTGATGTTTTTCTCACTCCTACAAGTGAATGTAATGTAACACACACCCGTACAATGCGCACCCCCCCGTGATGTTTTTCTCACTCCTACTAGTGAATGTAATGTAACACACACCCGTACAATACGCACCACCCCGTGATGTTTTTCTCACTCCTCCTATTGAATGTAACGTAACACAAACCCGTACAATGCGCACCACCCCGTGATGTTTTTCTCACTCCTACAAGTGAATGTAATGTAACACACACCCGTACAATGCGCACCCCCCCGTGATGTTTTTCTCACTCCTACTAGTGAATATAATGTAACACACACCCGTACAATGCGCACCCCCCGTGATATTTTTCTCACTCCTACTAGTGAATGTAATGTAACACACACCCGTACAATGCGCACCCCCCCGTGATGTTTTTCTCACTCCTACTAGTGAATGAAATGTAACACACACCCATACAATGCGCACCACCCCGTGATGTTTTTCTCACTCCTACTAGTGAATGTAATGTAGCACACACCCATACAATGCGCACCTCCCCGTGATGTTTTTCTCACTCCTAGTAGTGAATGTAACGTAACACACACCCGTACAATGCGCACCACCCCGTGATGTTTTTCTCACTCCTCCTAGTGAATGTAACGTAACACACACCCGTACAATGCGCCCCACCCCGTGATGTTTTTCTCACTCCTACTAGTGAATGTAATGTAGCACACACCCATACAATGCGCACCACCCCGTGATGTTTTTCTCACTCCTACTAGTGAATGTAACGTAACACACACCCGTACAACGCGCACCACCCCGTGACGTTTTTCTCACTCCTAGAAGTGAATGTAACATAACACACACCCGTACAATGCGCACCACCCCGTGATGTTTTTCTCACTCCTACTAGTGAATGTAACGTAACACAAACCCATACAATGCGCACCACCCCGTGATGTTTTTCTCACTCCTACTAGTGAATGTAATGTAACACACACCCATACAATGCGCACCACCCCGTGATGTTTTTCTCACTCCTACTAGTGAAAGTAATGTAACACACACCCATACAATGCGCACCACCCCGTGATGTTTTTCTCACTCCTACTAGTGAATGTAATGTAACACACACCTATACAATGCGCACCACCCCGTGATGTTTTTCTCACTCCTACTAGTGAATGTAATGTAACACACACCCATACAATGCGCACCACACCGTGATGTTTTTCTCACTCCTACTAGTGAATGTAATGTAGCACACACCCATACAATGCGCACCGCCCCGTGATGTTTTTCTCACTCCTACTAGTGAATGTAATGTAGCACACACCCATACAATGCGCACCACCCCGTGATGTTTTTCTCACTCCTACTAGTGAATGTAATGTAGCACACACCCATACAATGCGCACCACCCCGTGATGTTTTTCTCACTCCTACTAGTGAATTTAATGTAGCACACACCCATACAATGCGCACCACCCCGTGATGTTTTTCTCACTCCTACTAGTGAATGTAATGTAACACACACCCATACAATGCGCACCACCCCGTGATGTTTTTCTCACTCCTACTAGTGAATGTAATGTAACACACACACATACAATGCGCACCACCCCGTGATGTTTTTCTCACTCCTACTAGTGAATGTAATGTAACACACCCCCATACAATGCGCACGACCCCGTGATGTTTTTCTCACTCCTACTAGTGAATGTAATGTAACACACACCCATACAATGCGCACCACCCCGTGATGTTTTTCTCTCTCCTACTAGTGAATGTAATGTAACACACACCCATACACAGTGCACCACCCCGTGGAGTTTTTCTCACTCCTACTAGTGAATGTAATGTAACACACACCCATACAATGCGCACCACCCCGTGATGTTTTTCTCACTCCTACTAGTGAATGTAATGTAACACACACCCATACAATGCGCACCACCCCGTGATGTTTTTCTCACTCCTACTAGTGAATGTAATGTAACACACACCCATACAATGCGCACCACCCCGTGATGTTTTTCTCACTCCTACTAGTGAAAGTAATGTAACACACACCCATACAATGCGCACCACCCCGTGATGTTTTTCTCACTCCTACTAGTGAATGTAATGTAACACACACCCATACAATGCGCACCACCCCGTGATGTTTTTCTCACTCCTACTAGTGAATGTAATGTAACACACACCCATACAATGCGCACCGCCCCGTGATGTTTTTCTCACTCCTACTAGTGAATGTAATGTAGCACACACCCATACAATGCGCACCGCCCCGTGATGTTTTTCTCACTCCTACTAGTGAATGTAATGTAGCACACACCCATACAATGCGCACCATCCCGTGATGTTTTTCTCACTCCTACTAGTGAATGTAATGTAGCACACACCCATACAATGCGCACCACCCCGTGATGTTTTTCTCACTCCTACTAGTGAATGTAATGTAACACACACCCATACAATGCGCACCACCCCGTGATGTTTTTCTCACCTCTACTAGTGAATGTAATGTAACACACACCCATACAATGCACACCACCCCGTGATGTTTTTCTCACCTCTACTAGTGAATGTAATGTAACACACACACATACAATGCGCACCACCCCGTGATGTTTTTCTCACTGCTACTAGTGAATGTAATGTAACACACAACCGTACAATGCCCACCACCCCGTGATGTTTTTCTCACTCCTACTAGTGAATGTAATGTAACACACACCCATACAATGCGCACCACCCCGTGATGTTTTTCTCACTCCTACTAGTGAATGTAATGTAACACACACCCGTACAATACGCACCACCCCGTGATGTTTTTCTCACTCCTACAAGTGAATGTAATGTAACACACACCCGTACAATGCGCACCCCCCCGTGATGTTTTTCTCACTCCTACTAGTGAATGTAATGTAACACACACCCGTACAATACACACCACCCCGTGATGTTTTTCTCACTCCTCCTATTGAATGTAACGTAACACACACCCGTACAATGCGCACCACCCCGTGATGTTTTTCTCACTCCTACAAGTGAATGTAATGTAACACACACCCGTACAATGCGCACCCCCCCGTGATGTTTTTCTCACTCCTACTAGTGAATATAATGTAACACACACCCGTACAATGCGCACCCCCCGTGACATTTTTCTCACTCCTACTAGTGAATGTAATGTAACACACACCCGTACAATGCGCACCCCCCCGTGATGTTTTTCTCACTCCTACTAGTGAATGTAATGTAACACACACCCATACAATGCGCACCACCCCGTGATGTTTTTCTCACTCCTACTAGTGAATGTAATGTAGCACACACCCATACAATGCGCACCTCCCCGTGATGTTTTTCTCACTCCTACTAGTGAATGTAACGTAACACACACCCGTACAATGCGCACCACCCCGTGATGTTTTTCTCACTCCTCCTAGTGAATGTAACGTAACACACACCCGTACAATGCGCACCACCCCGTGATGTTTTTCTCACTCCTACTAGTGAATGTAATGTAGCACACACCCATACAATTCGCACCACCCCGTGATGTTTTTCGCACTCCTAGTAGTGAATGTAACGTAACACACACCCGTACAACGCGCACCACCCCGTGACGTTTTTCTCACTCCTAGAAGTGAATGTAACATAACACACACCCGTACAATGCGCACCACCCCGTGATGTTTTTCTCACTCCTACTAGTGAATGTAACGTAACACAAACCCATACAATGCGCACCACCCCGTGATGTTTTTCTCACTCCTACTAGTGAATGTAACGTAACACACACCCATACAATGCGCACCACCCCGTGATGTTTTTCTCACTCCTACTAGTGAAAGTAATGTAACACACACCCATACAATGCGCACCACCCCGTGATGTTTTTCTCACTCCTACTAGTGAATGTAATGTAACACACACCCATACAATGCGCACCACCCCGTGATGTTTTTCTCACTCCTACTAGTGAATGTAATGTAGCACACACCCATACAATGCGCACCACCCCGTGATGTTTTTCTCACTCCTACTAGTGAATGTAATGTAGCACACACCCATACAATGCGCACCGCCCCGTGATGTTTTTCTCACTCCTACTAGTGAATGTAATGTAGCACACACCCATACAATGCGCACCACCCCGTGATGTTTTTCTCACTCCTACTAGTGAATGTAATGTAGCACACACCCATACAATGCGCACCACCCCGTGATGTTTTTCTCACTCCTACTAGTGAATTTAATGTAGCACACACCCATACAATGCGCACCACCCCGTGATGTTTTTCTCACTCCTACTAGTGAATGTAATGTAACACACACCCATACAATGCGCACCACCCCGTGATGTTTTTCTCACTCCTACTAGTGAATGTAATGTAACACACACACATACAACGCGCACCACCCCGTGATGTTTTTCTCACTCCTACTAGTGAATGTAATGTAACACACACCCATACAACGCGCACGACCCCGTGATGTTTTTCTCACTCCTGCTAGTGAATGTAATGTAACACACACCCATACAATGCGCACCACCCCGTGATGTTTTTCTCACTCCTACTAGTGAATGTAATGTAACACACACCCATACACTGCGCACCACCCCGTGGAGTTTTTCTCACTCCTACTAGTGAATGTAATGTAACACACACCCATACAATGCGCACCACCCCGTGATGTTTTTCTCACTCCTACTAGTGAATGTAATGTAACACACACCCATACAATGCGCACCACCCCGTGATGTTTTTCTCACTCCTACTAGTGAATGTAATGTAACACACACCCATACAATGCGCACCACCCCGTGATGTTTTTCTCACTCCTACTAGTGAATGTAATGTAACACACACCCATACAATGCGCACCACCCCGTGATGTTTTTCTCACTCCTACTAGTGAATGTAATGTAACACACACCCATACACTGCGCACCACCCCGTGGAGTTTTTCTCACTCCTACTAGTGAATGTAATGTAACACACACCCATACAATGCGCACCACCCCGTGATGATTTTCTCACTCCTACTAGTGAATGTAATGTAACACACACCCATACAATGCGCACCACCCCGTGATGTTTTTCTCACTCCTACTAGTGAATGTAATGTAACACACACCCATACAATGCGCACCACCCCGTGATGTTTTTCTCACTCCTACTAGTGAATGTAATGTAACAGACACACATACAATGCGCACCACCCCGTGATGTTTTTCTCACCTCTACTAGTGAATGTAATGTAACACACACCCATACAATGCACACCACCCCGTGATGTTTTTCTCACCTCTACTAGTGAATGTAATGTAACACACACACATACAATGCGCACCACCCCGTGATGTTTTTCTCACCTCTACTAGTGAATGTAATGTAACACACAACCATACAATGCGCACCACCCCGTGATGTTTTTCTCACTCCTACTAGTGAATGTAATGTAACACACACCCATACAATGCGCACCACCCCGTGATGTTTTTCTCACTCCTACTAGTGAATGTAATGTAACACACACACATACAATGCGCACCACCCCGTGATGTTTTTCTCACTCCTACTAGTGAATGTAATGTAACACACACCCATACAATGCGCACGACCCCGTGATGTTTTTCTCACTCCTGCTAGTGAATGTAATGTAACACACACCCATACAATGCGCACCACCCCGTGATGTTTTTCTCACTCCTACTAGTGAATGTAATGTAACACACACCCATACACTGCGCACCACCCCGTGGAGTTTTTCTCACTCCTACTAGTGAATGTAATGTAACACACACCCATACAATGCGCACCACCCCGTGATGTTTTTCTCACTCCTACTAGTGAATGTAATGTAACACACACCCGTACAATGCGCACCCCCCCGTGATGTTTTTCTCACTCCTACTAGTGAATATAATGTAACACACACCCGTACAATGCGCACCCCCCGTGATATTTTTCTCACTCCTACTAGTGAATGTAATGTAACACACACCCGTACAATGCGCACCCCCCCGTGATGTTTTTCTCACTCCTACTAGTGAATGTAATGTAACACACACCCATACAATGCGCACCACCCCGTGATGTTTTTCTCACTCCTACTAGTGAATGTAATGTAGCACACACCCGTACAATGCGCCCCTCCCCGTGATGTTTTTCTCACTCCTACTAGTGAATGTAACGTAACACACACCCGTACAATGCGCACCACCCCGTGATGTTTTTCTCACTCCTCCTAGTGAATGTAACGTAACACACACCCGTACAATGCGCACCACCCCGTGATGTTTTTCTCACTCCTACTAGTGAATGTAACGTAGCACACACCCATACAATGCGCACCACCCCGTGATGTTTTTCTCACTCCTAATAGTGAATGTAACGTAACACACACCCGTACAACGCGCACCACCCCGTGACGTTTTTCTCACTCCTAGAAGTGAATGTAACATAACACACACCCGTACAATGCGCACCACCCCGTGATGTTTTTCTCACTCCTACTAGTGAATGTAACGTAACACAAACCCATACAATGCGCACCACCCCATGATGTTTTTCTCACTCCTACTAGTGAATGTAATGTAACACACACCCATACAATGCGCACCACCCCGTGATGTTTTTCTCACTCCTACTAGTGAATGTAATGTAGCACACAGCCATACAATGCGCACCGCCCCGTGATGTTTTTCTCACTCCTACTAGTGAATGTAATGTAGCACACACCCATACAATGCGCACCACCCCGTGATGTTTTTCTCACTCCTACTAGTGAATGTAATGTAGCACACACCCATACAATGCGCACCGCCCCGTGATGTGTTTCTCACTCCTACTAGTGAATGTAATGTAGCACACACCCATACAATGCGCACCACCCCGTGATGTTTTTCTCACTCCTACTAGTGAATTTAATGTAGCACACACCCATACAATGCGCACCACCCCGTGATGTTTTTCTCACTGCTACTAGTGAATGTAATGTAACACACACCCATACAATGCGCACCACCCCGTGATGTTTTTCTCACTCCTACTAGTGAATGTAATGTAACACACACACATACAATGCGCACCACCCCGTGATGTTTTTCTCACTCCTACTAGTGAATGTAATGTAACACACACCCATACAATGCGCACGACCCTGTGATGTTTTTCTCACTCCTACTAGTGAATGTAATGTAACACACACCCATACAATGCGCAACTCCCTGTGATGTTTTTCTCACTCCTACTAGTGAATGTAATGTAACACACACCCATACATTGCGCACCACCCCGTGGAGTTTTTCTCACTCCTACTAGTGAATGTAATGTAACACACACCCATACAATGCGCACCACCCCGTGATGTTTTTCTCACTCCTACTAGTGAATGTAATGTAAAACACACCCATACAATGCGCACCACCACGTGATGTTTTTCTCACTCCTACTAGTGAATGTAATGTAACACACACCCATACAATGCGCACCACCCCGTGATGTTTTCCTCACTCCTACTAGTGAATGTAATGTAACACACACCCATACATTGCGCACCACCCCGTGATGTTTTTCTCACCTCTACTAGTGAATGTAATGTAACACACACCCATACAATGCACACCACCCCGTGATGTTTTTCTCACCTCTACTAGTGAATGTAATGTAACACACACACATACAATGCGCACCACCCCGTGATGTTTTTCTCACCGCTACTAGTGAATGTAATGTAACACACAACCGTACAATGCGCACCACCCCGTGATGTTTTTCTCACTCCTACTAGTGAATGTAATGTAACACACACCCGTACAATGCGCACCACCCCGTGATGTTTTTCTCACTCCTACTAGTGAATGTAATGTAACACACACCCGTACAATACGCACCACCCCGTGATGTTTTTCTCACTCCTAATAGTGAATGTAAAGTAACACACACCCGTACAATACGCACCACCCCGTGATGTTTTTCTCACTCCTACAAGTGAATGTAATGTAACACACACCCGTACAATGCGCACCCCCCCGTGATGTTTTTCTCACTCCTACTAGTGAATGTAATGTAACACACACCCGTACAATACGCACCACCCCGTGATGTTTTTCTCACTCCTCCTATTGAATGTAACGTAACACACACCCGTACAATGCGCACCACCCCGTGATGTTTTTCTCACTCCTACAAGTGAATGTAATGTAACACACACCCGTACAATGCGCACCCCCCCGTGATGTTTTTCTCACTCCTACTAGTGAATATAATGTAACACACACCCGTACAATGCGCACCCCCCGTGATATTTTTCTCACTCCTACTAGTGAATGTAATGTAACACACACCCGTACAATGCGCACCCCCGCGTGATGTTTTTCTCACTCCTACTAGTGAATGAAATGTAACACACACCCATACAATGCGCACCACCCCGTGATGTTTTTCTCACTCCTACTAGTGAATGTAATGTAGCACACACCCATACAATGCGCACCTCCCCGTGATGTTTTTCTCACTCCTACTAGTGAATGTAACGTAACACACACCCGTACAATGCGCACCACCCCGTGATGTTTTTCTCACTCCTCCTAGTGAATGTAACGTAACACACACCCGTACAATGCGCCCCACCCCGTGATGTTTTTCTCACTCCTACTAGTGAATGTAATGTAGCACACACCCATACAATGCGCACCACCCCGTGATGTTTTTCTCACTCCTACTAGTGAATGTAACGTAACACACACCCGTACAACGCGCACCACCCCGTGACGTTTTTCTCACTCCTAGAAGTGAATGTAACATAACACACACCCGTACAATGCGCACCACCCCGTGATGTTTTTCTCACTCCTACTAGTGAATGTAACGTAACACAAACCCATACAATGCGCACCACCCCGTGATGTTTTTCTCACTCCTACTAGTGAATGTAATGTAACACACACCCATACAATGCGCACCACCCCGTGATGTTTTTCTCACTCCTACTAGTGAAAGTAATGTAACACACACCCATACAATGCGCACCACCCCGTGATGTTTTTCTCACTCCTACTAGTGAATGTAATGTAACACACACCCATACAATGCGCACCACCCCGTGATGTTTTTCTCACTCCTACTAGTGAATGTAATGTAACACACACCCATACAATGCGCACCACCCCGTGATGTTTTTCTCACTCCTACTAGTGAATGTAATGTAGCACACACCCATACAATGCGCACCGCCCCGTGATGTTTTTCTCACTCCTACTAGTGAATGTAATGTAGCACACACCCATACAATGCGCACCACCCCGTGATGTTTTTCTCACTCCTACTAGTGAATGTAATGTAGCACACACCCATACAATGCGCACCACCCCGTGATGTTTTTCTCACTCCTACTAGTGAATTTAATGTAGCACACACCCATACAATGCGCACCACCCCGTGATGTTTTTCTCACTCCTACTAGTGAATGTAATGTAACACACACCCATACAATGCGCACCACCCCGTGATGTTTTTCTCACTCCTACTAGTGAATGTAATGTAACACACACACATACAATGCGCACCACCCCGTGATGTTTTTCTCACTCCTACTAGTGAATGTAATGTAACACACCCCCATACAATGCGCACGACCCCGTGATGTTTTTCTCACTCCTACTAGTGAATGTAATGTAACACACACCCATACAATGCGCACCACCCCGTGATGTTTTTCTCACTCCTACTAGTGAATGTAATGTAACACACACCCATACACAGTGCACCACCCCGTGGAGTTTTTCTCACTCCTACTAGTGAATGTAATGTAACACACACCCATACAATGCGCACCACCACGTGATGTTTTTCTCACTCCTACTAGTGAATGTAATGTAACACACACCCATACAATGCGCACCACCCCGTGATGTTTTTCTCACTCCTACTAGTGAATGTAATGTAACACACACCCATACAATGCGCACCACCCCGTGATGTTTTTCTCACTCCTACTAGTGAAAGTAATGTAACACACACCCATACAATGCGCACCACCCCGTGATGTTTTTCTCACTCCTACTAGTGAATGTAATGTAACACACACCCATACAATGCGCACCACCCCGTGATGTTTTTCTCACTCCTACTAGTGAATGTAATGTAACACACACCCATACAATGCGCACCGCCCCGTGATGTTTTTCTCACTCCTACTAGTGAATGTAATGTAGCACACACCCATACAATGCGCACCGCCCCGTGATGTTTTTCTCACTCCTACTAGTGAATGTAATGTAGCACACACCCATACAATGCGCACCACCCCGTGATGTTTTTCTCACTCCTACTAGTGAATGTAATGTAGCACACACCCATACAATGCGCACCACCCCGTGATGTTTTTCTCACTCCTACTAGTGAATGTAATGTAACACACACCCATACAATGCGCACCACCCCGTGATGTTTTTCTCACCTCTACTAGTGAATGTAATGTAACACACACCCATACAATGCACACCACCCCGTGATGTTTTTCTCACCTCTACTAGTGAATGTAATGTAACACACACACATACAATGCGCACCACCCCGTGATGTTTTTCTCACTGCTACTAGTGAATGTAATGTAACACACAACCGTACAATGCCCACCACCCCGTGATGTTTTTCTCACTCCTACTAGTGAATGTAATGTAACACACACCCATACAATGCGCACCACCCCGTGATGTTTTTCTCACTCCTACTAGTGAATGTAATGTAACACACACCCGTACAATACGCACCACCCCGTGATGTTTTTCTCACTCCTACTAGTGAATGTAATGTAACACACACCCGTACAATACGCACCACCCCGTGATGTTTTTCTCACTCCTACAAGTGAATGTAATGTAACACACACCCGTACAATGCGCACCCCCCCGTGATGTTTTTCTCACTCCTACTAGTGAATGTAATGTAACACACACCCGTACAATACACACCACCCCGTGATGTTTTTCTCACTCCTCCTATTGAATGTAACGTAACACACACCCGTACAATGCGCACCACCCCGTGATGTTTTTCTCACTCCTACAAGTGAATGTAATGTAACACACACCCGTACAATGCGCACCCCCCCGTGATGTTTTTCTCACTCCTACTAGTGAATATAATGTAACACACACCCGTACAATGCGCACCCCCCGTGACATTTTTCTCACTCCTACTAGTGAATGTAATGTAACACACACCCGTACAATGCGCACCCCCCCGTGATGTTTTTCTCACTCCTACTAGTGAATGTAATGTAACACACACCCATACAATGCGCACCACCCCGTGATGTTTTTCTCACTCCTACTAGTGAATGTAATGTAGCACACACCCATACAATGCGCACCTCCCCGTGATGTTTTTCTCACTCCTACTAGTGAATGTAACGTAACACACACCCGTACAATGCGCACCACCCCGTGATGTTTTTCTCACTCCTCCTAGTGAATGTAACGTAACACACACCCGTACAATGCGCACCACCCCGTGATGTTTTTCTCACTCCTACTAGTGAATGTAATGTAGCACACACCCATACAATTCGCACCACCCCGTGATGTTTTTCGCACTCCTACTAGTGAATGTAACGTAACACACACCCGTACAACGCGCACCACCCCGTGACGTTTTTCTCACTCCTAGAAGTGAATGTAACATAACACACACCCGTACAATGCGCACCACCCCGTGATGTTTTTCTCACTCCTACTAGTGAATGTAACGTAACACAAACCCATACAATGCGCACCACCCCGTGATGTTTTTCTCACTCCTACTAGTGAATGTAATGTAACACACACCCATACAATGCGCACCACCCCGTGATGTTTTTCTCACTCCTACTAGTGAAAGTAATGTAACACACACCCATACAATGCGCACCACCCCGTGATGTTTTTCTCACTCCTACTAGTGAATGTAATGTAACACACACCCATACAATGCGCACCACCCCGTGATGTTTTTCTCACTCCTACTAGTGAATGTAATGTAACACACACCCATACAATGCGCACCACCCCGTGATGTTTTTCTCACTCCTACTAGTGAATGTAATGTAGCACACACCCATACAATGCGCACCGCCCCGTGATGTTTTTCTCACTCCTACTAGTGAATGTAATGTAGCACACACCCATACAATGCGCACCACCCCGTGATGTTTTTCTCACTCCTACTAGTGAATGTAATGTAGCACACACCCATACAATGCGCACCACCCCGTGATGTTTTTCTCACTCCTACTAGTGAATTTAATGTAGCACACACCCATACAATGCGCACCACCCCGTGATGTTTTTCTCACTCCTACTAGTGAATGTAATGTAACACACACCCATACAATGCGCACCACCCCGTGATGTTTTTCTCACTCCTACTAGTGAATGTAATGTAACACACACACATACAATGCGCACCACCCCGTGATGTTTTTCTCACTCCTACAAGTGAATGTAATGTAACACACACCCATACAATGCGCACGACCCCGTGATGTTTTTCTCACTCCTGCTAGTGAATGTAATGTAACACACACCCATACAATGCGCACCACCCCGTGATGTTTTTCTCACTCCTACTAGTGAATGTAATGTAACACACACCCATACACTGCGCACCACCCCGTGGAGTTTTTCTCACTCCTACTAGTGAATGTAATGTAACACACACCCATACAATGCGCACCACCCCGTGATGTTTTTCTCACTCCTACTAGTGAATGTAATGTAACACACACCTATACAATGCGCACCACCCCGTGATGTTTTTCTCACTCCTACTAGTGAATGTAATGTAACACACACCCATACAATGCGCACCACCCCGTGATGTTTTTCTCACTCCTACTAGTGAATGTAATGTAACACACACCCATACAATGCGCACCACCCCGTGATGTTTTTCTCACTCCTACTAGTGAATGTAATGTAACACACACCCATACACTGCGCACCACCCCGTGGAGTTTTTCTCACTCCTACTAGTGAATGTAATGTAACACACACCCATACAATGCGCACCACCCCGTGATGTTTTTCTCACTCCTACTAGTGAATGTAATGTAACACACACCCATACAATGCGCACCACCCCGTGATGTTTTTCTCACTCCTACTAGTGAATGTAATGTAACACACACCCATACAATGCGCACCACCCCGTGATGTTTTTCTCACTCCTACTAGTGAATGTAATGTAACAGACACACATACAATGCGCACCACCCCGTGATGTTTTTCTCACCTCTACTAGTGAATGTAATGTAACACACACCCATACAATGCACACCACCCCGTGATGTTTTTCTCACCTCTACTAGTGAATGTAATGTAACACACACACATACAATGCGCACCACCCCGTGATGTTTTTCTCACTGCTACTAGTGAATGTAATGTAACACACAACCGTACAATGCGCACCACCCCGTGATGTTTTTCTCACTCCTACTAGTGAATGTAATGTAACACACACCCGTACAATGCGCACCACCCCGTGATGTTTTTCTCACTCCTACTATTGAATGTAATGTAACACACACCCGTACAATACGCACCACCCCGTGATGTTTTTCTCACTCCTACTAGTGAATGTAATGTAACACACACCCGTACAATACGCACCACCCCGTGATGTTTTTCTCACTCCTACAAGTGAATGTAATGTAACACACACCCGTACAATGCGCACCCCCCCGTGATGTTTTACTCACTCCTACTAGTGAATGTAATGTAACACACACCCGTACAATACGCACCACCCCGTGATGTTTTTCTCACTCCTCCTAGTGAATGTAACGTAACACACACCCGTACAATGCGCACCACCCCGTGATGTTTTTCTCACTCCTACAAGTGAATGTAATGTAACACACACCCGTACAATGCGCACCCCCCCGTGATGTTTTTCTCACTCCTACTAGTGAATGTAATGTAACACACACCCGTACAATGCGCACCCCCCGTGATATTTTTCTCACTCCTACTAGTGAATGTAATGTAACACACACCCGTACAATGCGCACCCCCCCGTGATGTTTTTCTCACTCCTACTAGTGAATGTAATGTAACACACACCCATACAATGCGCACCACCCCGTGATGTTTTTCTCACTCCTAATAGTGAATGTAATGTAGCACACACCCATACAATGCGCACCTCCCCGTCATGTTTTTCTGACTCCTACTAGTGAATGTAACGTAACACACACCCGTACAATGCGCACCACCCCGTGATGTTTTTCTCACACCTCCTAGTGAATGTAACGTAACACACACCCGTACAATGCGCACCACCCCGTGATGTTTTTCTCACTCCTACTAGTGAATGTAATGTAGCACACACCCATACAATGCGCACCACCCCGTGATGTTTTTCTCACTCCTACTAGTGAATGTAACGTAACACACACCCGTACAACGCGCACCACCCCGTGACGTTTTTCTCACTCCTAGAAGTGAATGTAACATAACACACACCCGTACAATGCGCACCACCCCGTGATGTTTTTCTCACTCCTAGTAGTGAATGTAACGTAACACAAACCCATACAATGCGCACCACCCCGTGATGTTTTTCTCACTCCTACTAGTGAATGTAATGTAACACACACCCATACAATGCGCACCACCCCGTGGTGTTTTTCTCACTCCTACTAGTGAAAGTAATGTAACACACACCCATACAATGCGCACCACCCCGTGATGTTTTTCTCACTCCTACTAGTGAATGTAATGTAACACACACCCATACAATGCGCACCACCCCGTGATGTTTTTCTCACTCCTACTAGTGAATGTAATGTAACACACACCCATACAATGCGCACCGCCCCGTGATGTTTTTCTCACTCCTACTAGTGAATGTAATGTAGCACACACCCATACAATGCGCACCGCCCCGTGATGTTTTTCTCACTCCTACTAGTGAATGTAATGTAGCACACACCCATACAATGCGCACCACCCCGTGATGTTTTTCTCACTCCTACTAGTGAATGTAATGTAGCACACACCCATACAATGCGCACCACCCCGTGATGTTTTTCTCACTCCTACTAGTGAATGTAATGTAACACACACCCATACAATGCGCACCACCCCGTGATGTTTTTCTCACTCCTACTAGTGAATGTAATGTAACACACACCCATACAATGCGCACCACCCCGTGATGTTTTTCTCACTCCTACTAGTGAATGTAATGTAACACACACCCATACAATGCGCACCACCCCGTGATGTTTTTCTCACTCCTACTAGTGAATGTAATGTAACACACACCCATACAATACGCACCACCCCGTGATGTTTTTCTCACCTCTACTAGTGAATGTAATGTAACACACACCCATACAATGCACACCACCCCGTGATTTTTTTCTCACCTCTACTAGTGAATGTAATGTAACACACACACATACAATGCGCACCACCCCGTGATGTTTTTCTCACTGCTACTAGTGAATGTAATGTAACACACAACCGTACAATGCGCACCATCCCGTGATGTTTTTCTCACTCCTACTAGTGAATGTAATGTAACACACACCCGTACAATGCGCACCACCCCGTGATGTTTTTCTCACTCCTACTAGTGAATGTAATGTAAAACACACCCGTACAATACGCACCACCCCGTGATGTTTTTCTCACTCCTACTAGTGAATGTAATGTAACACACACCCGTACAATACGCACCACCCCGTGATGTTTTTCTCACTCCTACAAGTGAATGTAATGTAACACACACCCGTACAATGCGCACCCCCCCGTGATGTTTTTCTCACTCCTACTAGTGAATGTAATATAACACACACCCGTACAATACGCACCACCCCGTGATGTTTTTCTCACTCCTCCTAGTGAATGTAACGTAACACACACCCGTACAATGCGCACCACCCCGTGATGTTTTTCTCACTCCTACAAGTGAATGTAACGTAACACACACCCGTACAATGCGCACCCCCCCGTGATGTTTTTCTCACTCCTACTAGTGAATGTAATGTAACACACACCCGTACAATGCGCACCCCCCGTGATATTTTTCTCACTCCTACTAGTGAATGTAATGTAACACACACCCGTACAATGCGCACCCCCCCGTGATGTTTTTCTCACTCCTACTAGTGAATGTAATGTAACACACACCCATACAATGCGCACCACCCCGTGATGTTTTTCTCACTCCTACTAGTGAATGTAATGTAACACACACCCATACAATGCGCACCACCCCGTGATGTTTTTCTCACTCCTACTAGTGAAAGTAATGTAACACACACCCATAGAATGCGCACCACCCCGTGATGTTTTTCTCACTCCTACTAGTGAATGTAATGTAACACACACCCATACAATGCGCACCACCCCGTGATGTTTTTCTCACTCCTACTAGTGAATGTAATGTAACACACACCCATACAATGCGCACCGCCCCGTGATGTTTTTCTCACTCCTACTAGTGAATGTAATGTAGCACACACCCATACAATGCGCACCGCCCCGTGATGTTTTTCTCACTCCTACTAGTGAATGTAATGTAGCACACACCCATACAATGCGCACCACACCGTGATATTTTTCTCACTCCTACTAGTGAATGTAATGTAGCACACACCCATACAATGCGCACCACCCCGTGATGTTTTTCTCACTCCTACTAGTGAATTTAATGTAGCACACACCCATACAATGCGCACCACCCCGTGATGTTTTTCTCACTCCTACTAGTGAATGTAATGTAACACACACCCATACAATGCGCACCACCCCGTGATGTTTTTCTCACTCCTACTAGTGAATGTAATGTAACACACACACATACAATGCGCACCACCCCGTGATGTTTTTCTCACTCCTACTAGTGAATGTAATGTAACACACACACATACAATGCGCACGACCCTGTGATGTTTTTCTCACTCCTACTAGTGAATGTAATGTAACACACACCCATACAATGCGCACCACCCCGTGATGTTTTTCTCACTCCTACTAGTGAATGTAACGTAACACACACCCATACACTGCGCACCACCCCGTGGAGTTTTTCTCACTCCTACTAGTGAATGTAATGTAACACACACCCATACAATGCGCACCACCCCGTGATGTTTTTCTCACTCCTACTAGTGAATGTAATGTAACACACACCCATACAATGCGCACCACCCCGTGATGTTTTTCTCACTCCTACTAGTGAATGTAATGTAACACACACCCATACAATGCGCACCACCCCGTGATGTTTTTCTCACTCCTACTAGTGAATCTAATGTAAAACACACCCATACAATGCGCACCACCCCGTGATGTTTTTCTCACCTCTACTAGTGAATGTAATGTAACACACACCCATACAATGCACACCACCCCGTGATGTTTTTCTCACCTCTACTAGTGAATGTAATGTAACACACACACATACAATGCGCACCACCCCGTGATGTTTTTCTCACTGCTACTAGTGAATGTAATGTAACTCACAACCGTACAATGCGCACCACCCCGTGATGTTTTTCTCACTCCTACTAGTGAATGTAATGTAACACACACCCGTACAATGCGCACCACCCCGTGATGTTTTTCTCACTCCTACTAGTGAATGTAATGTAACACACACCCGTACAATACGCACCACCCCGTGATGTTTTTCTCACTCCTCCTAGTGAATGTAACGTAACACACACCCGTACAATGCGCACCACCCCGTGATGTTTTTCTCACTCCTACAAGTGAATGTAATGTAACACACACCCGTACAATGCGCACCCCCCCGTGATGTTTTTCTCACTCCTACTAGTGAATGTAATGTAACACACACCCGTACAATGCGCACCCCCCGTGATATTTTTCTCACTCCTACTAGTGAATGTAATGTAACACACACCCGTACAATGCGCACCCCCCCGTGATGTTTTTCTCACTCCTACTAGTGAATGTAATGTAACACACACCCATACAATGCGCACCACCCCGTGATGTTTTTCTCACTCCTACTAGTGAATGTAATGTAGCACACACCCATACAATGCGGACCTCCCCGTGATGTTTTTCTCACTCCTACTAGTGAATGTAACGTAACACACACCCGTACAATGCGCACCACCCCGTGATGTTTTTCTCACTCCTCCTAGTGAATGTAACGTAACACACACCCGTACAATGCGCACCACCCCGTGATGTTTTTCTCACTCCTACTAGTGAATGTAACGTAACACACACCCGTACAACGCGCACCACCCCGTGACGTTTTTCTCACTCCTAGAAGTGAATGTAACATAACACACACCCGTACAATGCGCACCACCCCGTGATGTTTTTCTCACTCCTACTAGTGAATGTAACGTAACACAAACCCATACAATGCGCACCACCCCGTGATGTTTTTCTCACTCCTACTAGTGAATCTAATGTAACACACACCCATACAATGCGCACCACCCCGTGATGTTTTTCTCACTCCTACTAGTGAATCTAATGTAACACACACCCATACAATGCGCACCACCCCGTGATGTTTTTCTCACTCCTACTAGTGAATGTAATGTAGCACACACCCATGCAATGCGCACCTCCCCGTGATGTTTTTCTCACTCCTACTAGTGAATGTAATGTAGCACACACCCATACAATGCACACCACCCCGTGATGTTTTTCTCACTCCTACTAGTGAATGTAATGTAACACACACCCATACAATGTGCACCACCCCTTGATGTTTTTCTCACTCCTACTAGTGTATGTAATGTAACACACACCCATACAATTCGCACCACACTGTGATGTTTTTCTCACTACTACTACTGAATGTAATGTAACACACACCCATACAATGCGCACCACCCCGTGATGTTTTACTCACTGCTACTAGTGAATGTAATGTAACACACACCCATACAATGCGCACCACCCCGTGATGTTTTTCTCACTCCTACTAGTGAATGTAATGTAACACACACCCATAAAATGCGCACCACCCCGTGATGTTTTTCTCACTCCTACTAGTGAATGTAATGTAGCACACACCCATACAATGCGCACCACCCCGTGATGTTTTTCTCACTCCTACTAGTGAATGTAATGTAACACACACACATACAATGCGCACCACCCCGTGATGTTTTTCTCACTGCTACTAGTGAATGTAATGTAACACACAACCGTACAATGCGCACCATCCCGTGATGTTTTTCTCACTCCTACTAGTGAATGTAATGTAACACACACCCGTACAATGCGCACCACCCCGTGATGTTTTTCTCACTCCTACTAGTGAATGTAATGTAACACACACCCGTACAATACGCACCACCCCGTGATGTTTTTCTCACTCCTACTAGTGAATGTAATGTAACACACACCCGTACAATACGCACCACCCCGTGATGTTTTTCTCACTCCTACAAGTGAATGTAATGTAACACACACCCGTACAATGCGCACCCCCCCGTGATGTTTTTCTCACTCCTACTAGTGAATGTAATGTAACACACACCCGTACAATACGCACCACCCCGTGATGTTTTTCTCACTCCTCCTAGTGAATGTAACGTAACACACACCAGTACAATGCCTACCACCCCGTGATGTTTTTCTCACTCCTACAAGTGAATGTAACGTAACACACACCCGTACAATGCGCACCCCCCCGTGATGTTTTTCTCACTCCTACTAGTGAATGTAATGTAACACACACCCGTACAATGCGCACCCCCCGTGATATTTTTCTCACTCCTACTAGTGAATGTAATGTAACACACACCCGTACAATGCGCACCCCCCCGTGATGTTTTTATCACTCCCACTAGTGAATGTAATGTAACACACACCCATACAATGCGCACCACCCCGTGATGTTTTTCTCACTCCTACTAGTGAATGTAATGTAACACACACCCATACAATGCGCACCACCCCGTGATGTTTTTCTCACTCCTACTAGTGAAAGTAATGTAACACACACCCATAGAATGCGCACCACCCCGTGATGTTTTTCTCACTCCTACTAGTGAATGTAATGTAACACACACCCATACAATGCGCACCACCCCGGGATGTTTTTCTCACTCCTACTAGTGAATGTAATGTAACACACACCCATACAATGCGCACCACCCCGTGATGTTTTTCTCACTCCTACTAGTGAATGTAATGTAACACACACCCATACAATGCGCACCACCCCGTGATGTTTTTCTCACTCCTACTAGTGAATGTAATGTAGCACACACCCATACAATGCGCACCGCCCCGTGATGTTTTTCTCACTCCTACTAGTGAATGTAATGTAGCACACACCCATACAATGCGCACCACCCCGTGATGTTTTTCTCACTCCTACTAGTGAATGTAATGTAGCACACACCCATACAATGCGCACCACCCCGTGATGTTTTTCTCACTCCTACTAGTGAATTTAATGTAGCACACACCCATACAATGCGCACCACCCCGTGATGTTTTTCTCACTCCTACTAGTGAATGTAATGTAACACACACCCATACAATGCGCACCACCCCGTGATGTTTTTCTCACTCCTACTAGTGAATGTAATGTAACACACACACATACAATGCGCACCACCCCGTGATGTTTTTCTCACTCCGACTAGTGAATGTAATGTAACACACACCCATACAATGCGCACGACCCCGTGATGTTTTTCTCACTCCTGCTAGTGAATGTAATGTAACACACACCCATACAATGCGCACCACCCCGTGATGTTTTTCTCACTCCTACTAGTGAATGTAATGTAACACACACCCATACACTGCGCACCACCCCGTGGAGTTTTTCTCACTCCTACTAGTGAATGTAATGTAACACACACCCATACAATGCGCACCACCCCATGATGTTTTTCTCACTCCTACTAGTGAATGTAATGTAACACACACCTATACAATGCGCACCACCCCGTGATGTTTTTCTCACTCCTACTAGTGAATGTAATGTAACAACACCCATACAATGCGCACCACCCCGTGATGTTTTTCTCACTCCTACTAGTGAATGTAATGTAACACACACCCATACAATGCGCACCACCCCGTGATGTTTTTCTCACTCCTACTAGTGAATTTAATGTAACACACACCCATACACTGCGCACCACCCCGTGGAGTTTTTCTCACTCCTACTAGTGAATGTAATGTAACACACACCCATACAATGCGCACCACCCCGTGATGTTTTTCTCACTCCTACTAGTGAATGTAATGTAACACACACCCATACAATGCGCACCACCCCGTGATGTTTTTCTCACTCCTACTAGTGAATGTAATGTAACACACACCCATACAATGCGCACCACCCCGTGATGTTTTTCTCACTCCTACTAGTGAATGTAATGTAACAGACACACATACAATGCGCACCACCCCGTGATGTTTTTCTCACCTCTACTAGTGAATGTAATGTAACACACACCCATACAATGCACACCGCCCCGTGATGTTTTTCTCACCTCTACTAGTGAATGTAATGTAACACACACACATACAATGCGCACCACCCCGTGATGTTTTTCTCACTGCTACTAGTGAATGTAATGTAACACACAACCGTACAATGCGCACCACCCCGTGATGTTTTTCTCACTCCTACTAGTGAATGTAATGTAACACACACCCGTACAATGCGCACCACCCCGTGATGTTTTTCTCACTCCTACTATTGAATGTAATGTAACACACACCCGTACAATACGCACCACCCCGTGATGTTTTTCTCACTCCTACTAGTGAATGTAATGTAACACACACCCGTACAATACGCACCACCCCGTGATGTTTTTCTCACTCCTACAAGTGAATGTAATGTAACACACACCCGTATAATGCGCACCCCCCCGTGATGTTTTTCTCACTCCTACTAGTGAATGTAATGTAACACACACCCGTACAATACGCACCACCCCGTGATGTTTTTCTCACTCCTCCTAGTGAATGTAACGTAACACACACCCGTACAATGCGCACCACCCCGTGATGTTTTTCTCACTCCTACAAGTGAATGTAATGTAACACACACCCGTACAATGCGCACCCCCCCGTGATGTTTTTCTCACTCCTACTAGTGAATGTAATGTAACACACACCCGTACAATGCGCACCCCCCGTGATATTTCTCTCACTCCTACTAGTGAATGTAATGTAACACACACCCGTACAATGCGCACCCCCCCGTGATGTTTTTCTCACTCCTACTAGTGAATGTAATGTAACACACACCCATACAATGCGCACCACCCCGTGATGTTTTTCTCACTCCTAATAGTGAATGTAATGTAGCACACACCCATACAATACGCACCTCCCCGTCATGTTTTTCTCACTCCTACTAGTGAATGTAACGTAACACACACCCGTACAATGCGCACCACCCCGTGATGTTTTTCTCACACCTCCTAGTGAATGTAACGTAACACACACCCGTACAATGCGCACCACCCCGTGATGTTTTTCTCACTCCTACTAGTGAATGTAATGTAGCACACACCCATACAATGCGCACCACCCCGTGATGTTTTTCTCACTCCTACTAGTGAATGTAACGTAACACACACCCGTACAACGCGCACCACCCCGTGACGTTTTTCTCACTCCTAGAAGTGAATGTAACATAACACACACCCGTACAATGCGCACCACCCCGTGATGTTTTTCTCACTCCTAGTAGTGAATGTAACGTAACACAAACCCATACAATGCGCACCACCCCGTGATGTTTTTCTCACTCCTACTAGTGAATGTAATGTAACACACACCCATACAATGCGCACCACCCCGTGATGTTTTTCTCACTCCTACTAGTGAAAGTAATGTAACACACACCCATATAATGCGCACCACCCCGTGATGTTTTTCTCACTCCTACTAGTGAATGTAATGTAACACACACCCATACAATGCGCACCACCCCGTGATGTTTTTCTCACTCCTACTAGTGAATGTAATGTAACACACACCCATACAATGCGCACCGCCCCGTGATGTTTTTCTCACTCCTACTAGTGAATGTAATGTAGCACACACCCATACAATGCGCACCGCCCCGTGATGTTTTTCTCACTCCTACTAGTGAATGTAATGTAGCACACACCCATACAATGCGCACCACCCCGTGATGTTTTTCTCACTCCTACTAGTGAATGTAATGTAGCACACACCCATACAATGCGCACCACCTCGTGATGTTTTTCTCACTCCTACTAGTGAATTTAATGTAGCACACACCCATACAATGCGCACCACCCCGTGATGTTTTTCTCACTCCTACTAGTGAATGTAATGTAACACACACCCATACAATGCGCACCACCCCGTGGAGTTTTTCTCACTCCTACTAGTGAATTTAATGTAGCACACACCCATACAATGCGCACCACCCCGTGATGTTTTTCTCACTCCTACTAGTGAATGTAATGTAGCACACACCCATACAATGCGCACCACCCCGTGGAGTTTTTCTCACTCCTACTAGTGAATGTAATGTAACACACACCCATACAATGCGCACCACCCCGTGATGTTTTTCTCACTCCTACTGGTGAATGTAATGTAACACACACCCATACAATGCGCACCACCCCGTGATGTTTTTCTCACTCCTACTAGTGAATGTAATGTAACACACACCCATACAATGCGCACCACCCCGTGATGTTTTTCTCACTCCTACTAGTGAATGTAATGTAACACACACCCATACAATACGCACCACCCCGTGATGTTTTTCTCACCTCTACTAGTGAATGTAATGTAACACACACCCATACAATGCACACCACCCCGTGATTTTTTTCTCATCTCTACTAGTGAATGTAATGTAACACACACACATACAATGCGCACCACCCCGTGATGTTTTTCTCACTGCTACTAGTGAATGTCATGTAACACACAACCGTACAATGCGCACCATCCCGTGATGTTTTTCTCACTCCTACTAGTGAATGTAATGTAACACACACCCGTACAATGCGCACCACCCCGTGATGTTTTTCTCACTCCTACTAGTGAATGTAATGTAACACACACCCGTACAATACGCACCACCCCGTGATGTTTTTCTCACTCCTACTAGTGAATGTAATGTAACACACACCCGTACAATACGCACCACCCCGTGATGTTTTTCTCACTCCTACAAGTGAATGTAATGTAACACACACCCGTACAATGCGCACCCCCCCGTGATGTTTTTCTCACTCCTACTAGTGAATGTAATGTAACACACACCCGTACAATATGCACCACCCCGTGATGTTTTTCTCACTCCTCCTAGTGAATGTAACGTAACACACACCCGTACAATGCGCACCACCCCGTGATGTTTTTCTCACTCCTACAAGTGAATGTAACGTAACACACTCCCGTACAATGCGCACCCCCCCGTGATGTTTTTCTCACTCCTACTAGTGAAAGTAATGTAACACACACCCATAGAATGCGCACCACCCCGTGATGTTTTTCTCACTCCTACTAGTGAATGTAATGTAACACACACCCATACAATGCGCACCACCCCGTGATGTTTTTCTCACTCCTACTAGTGAATGTAATGTAACACACACCCATACAATGCGCACCGCCCCGTGATGTTTTTCTCACTCCTACTAGTGAATGTAATGTAGCACACACCCATACAATGCGCACCGCCCCGTGATGTTTTTCTCACTCCTACTAGTGAATTTAATGTAGCACACACCCATACAATGCGCACCACCCCGTGATGCTTTTCTCACTCCTACTAGTGAATGTAATGTAGCACACACCCATACAATGCGCACCACCCCGTGATGTTTTTCTCACTCCTACTAGTGAATGTAATGTAACACACACCCATACAATGCGCACCACCCCGTGGAGTTTTTCTCACTCCTACTAGTGAATTTAATGTAGCACACACCCATACAATGCGCACCACCCCGTGATGTTTTTCTCACTCCTACTAGTGAATGTAATGTAGCACACACCCATACAATGCGCACCACCCCGTGGAGTTTTTCTCACTCCTACTAGTGAATGTAATGTAACACACACCCATACAATGCGCACCACCCCGTGATGTTTTTCTCACTCCTACTGGTGAATGTAATGTAACACACACCCATACAATGCGCACCACCCCGTGATGTTTTTCTCACTCCTACTAGTGAATGTAATGTAACACACACCCATACAATGCGCACCACCCCGTGATGTTTTTCTCACTCCTACTAGTGAATGTAATGTAACACACACCTATACAATACGCACCACCCCGTGATGTTTTTCTCACCTCTACTAGTGAATGTAATGTAACACACACCCATACAATGCACACCACCCCGTGATTTTTTTCTCATCTCTACTAGTGAATGTAATGTAACACACACACATACAATGCGCACCACCCCGTGATGTTTTTCTCACTGCTACTAGTGAATGTAATGTAACACACAACCGTACAATGCGCACCATCCCGTGATGTTTTTCTCACTCCTACTAGTGAATGTAATGTAACACACACCCGTACAATGCGCACCACCCCGTGATGTTTTTCTCACTCCTACTAGTGAATGTAATGTAACACACACCCGTACAATACGCACCACCCCGTGATGTTTTTCTCACTCCTACTAGTGAATGTAATGTAACACACACCCGTACAATACGCACCACCCCGTGATGTTTTTCTCACTCCTACAAGTGAATGTAATGTAACACACACCCGTACAATGCGCACCCCCCCGTGATGTTTTTCTCACTCCTACTAGTGAATGTAATGTAACACACACCCGTACAATATGCACCACCCCGTGATGTTTTTCTCACTCCTCCTAGTGAATGTAACGTAACACACACCCGTACAATGCGCACCACCCCGTGATGTTTTTCTCACTCCTACAAGTGAATGTAACGTAACACACTCCCGTACAATGCGCACCCCCCCCGTGATGTTTTTCTCACTCCTACTAGTGAATGTAATATAACACACACCCGTACAATGCGCACCCCCCGTGATATTTTTCTCACTCCTACTAGTGAATGTAATGTAACACACACCCGTACAATGCGCACCCCCCCGTGATGTTTTTCTCACTCCTACTAGTGAATGTAATGTAACACACACCCATACAATGCGCACCACCCCGTGATGTTTTTCTCACTCCTACTAGTGAATGTAATGTAACACACACCCATACAATGCGCACCACCCCGTGATGTTTTTCTCACTCCTACTAGTGAAAGTAATGTAACACACACCCATAGAATGCGCACCACCCCGTGATGTTTTTCTCACTCCTACTAGTGAATGTAATGTAACACACACCCATACAATGCGCACCACCCCGTGATGTTTTTCTCACTCCTACTAGTGAATGTAATGTAACACACACCCATACAATGCGCACCGCCCCGTGATGTTTTTCTCACTCCTACTAGTGAATGTAATGTAGCACACACCCATACAATGCGCACCGCCCCGTGATGTTTTTCTCACTCCTACTAGTGAATGTAATGTAGCACACACCCATACAATGCGCACCACCCCGTGATGTTTTTCTCACTCCTACTAGTGAATGTAATGTAGCACACACCCATACAATGCGCACCACCCCGTGATGTTTTTCTCACTCCTACTAGTGAATGTAATGTAACACACACCCATACAATGCGCACCACCCCGTGATGTTTTTCTCACTCCTACTAGTGAATGTAATGTCACACACACACATACAATGCGCACCACCCCGTGATGTTTTTCTCACTCCTACTAGTGAATGTAATGTAACACACACCCATACAATGCGCACGACCCTGTGATGTTTTTCTCACTCCTACTAGTGAATGTAATGTAACACACACCCATACAATGCGCACCACCCCGTGATGTTTTTCTCACTCCTACTAGTGAATGTAACGTAACACACACCCATACACTGCGCACCACCCCGTGGAGTTTTTCTCACTCCTACTAGTGAATGTAATGTAACACACACCCATACAATGTGCACCACCCCGTGATGTTTTTCTCACTCCTACTAGTGAATGTAATGTAACACACACCCATACAATGCGCACCACCCCGTGATGTTTTTCTCACTCCTACTAGTGAATGTAATGTAACACACACCCATACAATGCGCACCACCCCGTGATGTTTTTCTCACTCCTACTAGTGAATCTAATGTAACACACACCCATACAATGCGCACCACCCCGTGATGTTTTTCTCACCTCTACTAGTGAATGTAATGTAACACACACCCATACAATGCACACCACCCCGTGATGTTTTTCTCACCTCTACTAGTGAATGTAATGTAACACACACACATACAATGCGCACCACCCCGTGATGTTTTTCTCACTGCTACTAGTGAATGTAATGTAACTCACAACCGTACAATGCGCACCACCCCGTGATGTTTTTCTCACTCCTACTAGTGAATGTAATGTAACACACACCCGTACAATGCGCACCACCCCGTGATGTTTTTCTCACTCCTACTAGTGAATGTAATGTAACACACACCCGTACAATACGCACCACCCCGTGATATTTTTCTCACTCCTCCTAGTGAATGTAACGTAACACACACCCGTACAATGCGCACCACCCCGTGATGTTTTTCTCACTCCTACAAGTGAATGTAATGTAACACACACCCGTACAATGCGCACCCCCCCGTGATGTTTTTCTCACTCCTACTAGTGAATGTAATGTAACACACACCCGTACAATGCGCACCCCCCGTGATATTTTTCTCACTCCTACTAGTGAATGTAATGTAACACACACCCGTACAATGCGCACCCCCCCGTGATGTTTTTCTCACTCCTACTAGTGAATGTAATGTAACACACACCCATACAATGCGCACCACCCCGTGATGTTTTTCTCACTCCTACTAGTGAATGTAACGTAGCACACACCCATACAATGCGGACCTCCCCGTGATGTTTTTCTCACTCCTACTAGTGAATGTAACGTAACACACACCCGTACAATGCGCACCACCCCGTGATGTTTTTCTCACTCCTCCTAGTGAATGTAACGTAACACACACCCGTACAATGCGCACCACCCCGTGATGTTTTTCTCACTCCTACTAGTGAATGTAACGTAACACACACCCGTACAACGCGCACCACCCCGTGACGTTTTTCTCACTCCTAGAAGTGAATGTAACATAACAAACACCCGTACAATGCGCACCACCCCGTGATGTTTTTCTCACTCCTACTAGTGAATGTAACGTAACACAAACCCATACAATGCGCACCACCCCGTGATGTTTTTCTCACTCCTACTAGTGAATCTAATGTAACACACACCCATACAATGCGCACCACCCCGTGATGTTTTTCTCACTCCTACTAGTGAATCTAATGTAACACACACCCATACAATGCGCACCACCCCGTGATGTTTTTCTCACTCCTACTAGTGAATGTAATGTAGCACACACCCATGCAATGCGCACCTCCCCGTGATGTTTTTCTCACTCCTACTAGTGAATGTAATGTAGCACACACCCATACAATGCACACCACGCCGTGATGTTTTTCTCACTCCTACTAGTGAATGTAATGTAACACACACCCATACAATGTGCACCACCCCTTGATGTTTTTCTCACTCCTACTAGTGTATGTAATGTAACACACACCCATACAATTCGCACCACACTGTGATGTTTTTCTCACTACTACTACTGAATGTAATGTAACACACACCCATACAATGCGCACCACCCCGTGATGTTTTACTCACTGCTACTAGTGAATGTAATGTAACACACACCCATACAATGCGCACCACCCCGTGATGTTTTTCTCACTCCTACTAGTGAATGTAATGTAACACACACCCATAAAATGCGCACCACCCCGTGATGTTTTTCTCACTCCTACTAGTGAATGTAATGTAGCACACACCCATACAATGCGCACCACCCCGTGATGTTTTTCTCACTCCTACTAGTGAATGTAATGTAACACACACACATACAATGCGCACCACCCCGTGATGTTTTTCTCACTGCTACTAGTGAATGTAATGTAACACACAACCGTACAATGCGCACCATCCCGTGATGTTTTTCTCACTCCTACTAGTGAATGTAATGTAACACACACCCGTACAATGCGCACCACCCCGTGATGTTTTTCTCACTCCTACTAGTGAATGTAATGTAACACACACCCGTACAATACGCACCACCCCGTGATGTTTTTCTCACTCCTACTAGTGAATGTAATGTAACACACACCCGTACAATACGCACCACCCCGTGATGTTTTTCTCACTCCTACAAGTGAATGTAATGTAACACACACCCGTACAATGCGCACCCCCCCGTGATGTTTTTCTCACTCCTACTAGTGAATGTAATGTAACACACACCCGTACAATACGCACCACCCCGTGATGTTTTTCTCACTCCTCCTAGTGAATGTAACGTAACACACACCCGTACAATGCCTACCACCCCGTGATGTTTTTCTCACTCCTACAAGTGAATGTAACGTAACACACACCCGTACAATGCGCACCCCCCCGTGATGTTTTTCTCACTCCTACTAGTGAATGTAATGTAACACACACCCGTACAATGCGCACCCCCCGTGATATTTTTCTCACTCCTACTAGTGAATGTAATGTAACACACACCCGTACAATGCGCACCCCCCCGTGATGTTTTTCTCACTCCCACTAGTGAATGTAATGTAACACACACCCATACAATGCGCACCACCCCGTGATGTTTTTCTCACTCCTACTAGTGAATGTAATGTAACACACACCCATACAATGCGCACCACCCCGTGATGTTTTTCTCACTCCTACTAGTGAAAGTAATGTAACACACACCCATAGAATGCGCACCACCCCGTGATGTTTTTCTCACTCCTACTAGTGAATGTAATGTAACACACACCCATACAATGCGCACCACCCCGTGATGTTTTTCTCACTCCTACTAGTGAATGTAATGTAACACACACCCATACAATGCGCACCGCCCCGTGATGTTTTTCTCACTCCTACTAGTGAATGTAATGTAGCACACACCCATACAATGCGCACCGCCCCGTGATGTTTTTCTCACTCCTACTAGTGAATGTAATGTAGCACACACCCATACAATGCGCACCACCCCGTGATGTTTTTCTCACTCCTACTAGTGAATGTAATGAAGCACACACCCATACAATGCGCACCACCCCGTGACGTTTTTCTCACTCCTACTAGTGAATTTAATGTAGCACACACCCATACAATGCGCACCACCCCGTGATGTTTTTCTCACTCCTACTAGTGAATGTAATGTAACACACACCCATACAATGCGCACCACCCCGTGATGTTTTCTCACTCCTACTAGTGAATGTAATGTAACACACACACATACAATGCGCACCACCCCGTGATGTTTTTCTCACTCCTACTAGTGAATGTAATGTAACACACACCCATACAATGCGCACGACCCTGTGATGTTTTTCTCACTCCTACTAGTGAATGTAATGTAACACACACCCATACAATGCGCACCACCCCGTGATGTTTTTCTCACTCCTACTAGTGAATGTAACGTAACACACACCCATACACTGCGCACCACCCCGTGGAGTTTTTCTCACTCCTACTAGTGAATGTAATGTAACACACACCCATACAATGCGCACCACCCCGTGATGTTTTTCTCACTCCTACTAGTGAATGTAATGTAACACACACCCATACAATGCGCACCACCCCGTGATGTTTTTCTCACTCCTACTAGTGAATGTAATGTAACACACACCCATACAATGCGCACCACCCCGTGATGTTTTTCTCACTCCTACTAGTGAATGTAATGTAACACACACCCATACAATGCGCACCACCCCGTGATGTTTTTCTCACCTCTACTAGTGAATGTAATGTAACACACACCCATACAATGCACACCACCCCGTGATGTTTTTCTCACCTCTACTAGTGAATGTAATGTAACACACACACATACAATGCGCACCACCCCGTGATGTTTTTCTCACTGCTACTAGTGAATGTAATGTAACTCACAACCGTACAATGCGCACCACCCTGTGATGTTTTTCTCACTCCTACTAGTGAATGTAATGTAACACACACCCGTACAATGCGCACCACCCCGTGATGTTTTTCTCACTCCTAGTAGTGAATGTAATGTAACACACACCCGTACAATACGCACCACCCCGTGATGTTTTTCTCACTCCTACTAGTGAATGTAATGTAACACACACCCGTACAATACGCACCACCCCGTGATGTTTTTCTCACTCCTACAAGTGAATGTAATGTAACACACACCCGTACAATGCGCACCCCCCCGTGATGTTTTTCTCACTCGTACTAGTGAATGTAATGTAACACACACCCGTACAATACGCACCACCCCGTGATGTTTTTCTCACTCCTCCTAGTGAATGTAACGTAACACACACCTGTACAATGCGCACCACCCCGTGATGTTTTTCTCACTCCTACAATTAAATGTAATGTAACACACACCCGTACAATGCGCACCCCCCCGTGATGTTTTTCTCAGTCCTACTAGTTAATGTAATGTAACACACACCCATACAATGCCCACCACCCCGTGATGTTTTTCTCACTCCTACTAGTGAATGTAATGTAACACACACCCATACAATGCGCACCACCCCGTGATGTTTTTCTCACTCCTACTAGTGAATGTAATGTAGCACACACCCATACAATGCGGACCTCCCCGTGATGTTTTTCTCACTCCTACTAGTGAATGTAACGTAACACACACCCGTACAATGCGCACCACCCCGTGATGTTTTTCTCAATCCTCCTAGTGAATGTAACGTAACACACACCCGTACAATGCGCACCACCCCGTGATGTTTTTCTCACTCCTACTAGTGAATGTAACGTAACACACACCCGTACAACGCGCACCACCCCGTGACGTTTTTCTCACTCCTAGAAGTGAATGTAACATAACACACACCCGTACAATGCGCACCACCCCGTGATGTTTTTCTCACTCCTACTAGTGAATGTAACGTAACACATACCCATACAATGCGCACCACCCCGTGATGTTTTTCTCACTCCTACTAGTGAATGTAATGTAACACACACCCATACAATGCGCACCACCCCGTGATGTTTTTCTCACTCCTACTAGTGAATCTAATGTAACACACACCCATACAATGCGCACCACCCCGTGATGTTTTTCTCACTCCTACTAGTGAATGTAATGTAGCACACACCCATGCAATGCGCACCTCCCCGTGATGTTTTTCTCACTCCTACTAGTGAATGTAATGTAGCACACACCCATACAATGCACACCACCCCGTGATGTTTTTCTCACTCCTACTAGTGAATGTAATGTAACACACACCCATACAATGTGCACCACCCCTTGATGTTTTTCTCACTCCTACTAGTGTATGTAATGTAACACACACCCATACAATTCGCACCACACTGTGATGTTTTTCTCACTACTACTACTGAATGTAATGTAACACACACCCATACAATGCGCACCACCCCGTGATGTTTTACTCACTGCTACTAGTGAATGTAATGTAACACACACCCATACAATGCGCACCACCACGTGATGTTTTTCTCACTCCTACTAGTGAATGTAATGTAACACACACCCATACAATCCGCACCACCCCGTGATGTTATTCTCACTCCTACTAGTGAATTTAATGTAGCACACACCCATACAATGCGCACCACCCCGTGATGTTTTTCTCACTCCTACTAGTGAATGTAATGTAACACACACCCATACAATGCGCACCACCCCGTGATGTTTTTCTCACTCCTACTAGTGAATGTAATGTAACACACACACATACAATGCGCACCACCCCGTGATGTTTTTCTCACTCCTACTAGTGAATGTAATGTAACACACACCCATACAATGCGCACGACCCTGTGATGTTTTTCTCACTCCTACTAGTGAATGTAATGTAACACACACCCATACAATGCGCACCACCCCGTGGTGTTTTTCTCACTCCTACTAGTGAATGTAATGTAACACACACCCATACACTGCGCACCACCCCGTGGTGTTTTTCTCACTCCTACTAGTGAATGTAATGTAACACACACCCATACAATGCGCACCACCCCGTGATGTTTTTCTCACTCCTACTAGTGAATGTAATGTAACACACACCCATACAATGCGCACCACCCCGTGATGTTTTTCTCACTCCTACTAGTGAATGTAATGTAACACACACCCATACAATGCGCACCACCCCGTGATGTTTTTCTCACTCCTACTAGTGAATGTAATGTAACACACACCCGTACAATGCGCACCCCCCCGTGATGTTTTTCTCACTCCTACTAGTGAATGTAATGTAACACACACCCGTACAATACGCACCACCCCGTGATGTTTTTCTCACTCCTCCTAGTGAATGTAACGTAACACACACCCGTACAATGCGCACCACCCCGTGATGTTTTTCTCACTCCTACAAGTGAATGTAATGTAACACACACCCATACAATGCGCACCCCCCCGTGATGTTTTTCTCACTCCTACTAGTGAATGTAATGTAACACACACCCGTACAATGCGCACACCCGTGATATTTTTCTCACTCCTACTAGTGAATGTAATGTAACACACACCCGTACAATGCGCACCCCCCCGTGATGTTTTTCTCACTCCTACTAGTGAATGTAATGTAACACACACCCATACAATGCGCACCACCCCGTGATGTTTTTCTCACTCCTACTAGTGAATGTAATGTAGCACACACCCATACAATGCGCACCTCCCCGTGATGTTTTTCTCACTCCTACTAGTGAATGTAACGTAACACACACCCGTACAATGCGCACCACCCCGTGATGTTTTTCTCACTCCTCCTAGTGAATGTAATGTAACACACACCCGTACAATGCGCACCACCCCGTGATGTTTTTCTCACTCCTACTAGTGAATGTAACGTAACACACACCCGTACAACGCGCTCCACCCCGTGACGTTTTTCTCACTCCTAGAAGTGAATGTAACATAACACACACCCGTACAATGCGCACCACCCCGTGATGTTTTTCTCACTCCTACTAGTGAATGTAACGTAACACAAACCCATACAATGCGCACCACCCCGTGATGTTTTTCTCACTCCTACTAGTGAATCTAATGTAACACACACCCATACAATGCGCACCACCCCGTGATGTTTTTCTCACTCCTACTAGCGAATCTAATGTAACACACACCCGTACAATGCGCACCACCCCGTGATGTTTTTCTCACTCCTACTAGTGAATGTAATGTAACACACACCCGTACAATGCGCACCACCCCGTGATGTTTTTCTCACTCCTACAAGTGACTGTAATGTAACACACACCCGTACAATGCGCACCCCCCCGTGATGTTTTTCTCACTCCTACTAGTGAATGTAATGTAACACACACCCGTACAATGCGCACCCCCCGTGATATTTTTCTCACTCCTACTAGTGAATGTAATGTAACACACACCCGTATAATGCGCACCCCCCCGTGATGTTTTTCTCACTCCTACTAGTGAATGTAATGTAACACACACCCATACAATGCGCACCACCCCGTGATGTTTTTCTCACTCCTACTAGTGAATGTAATGTAGCACACACCCATACAATGCGCACCACCCCGTGATGTTTTTCTCACTCCTACTAGTGAATGTAATGTAACACACACCCATACAATGCGCACCACCCCGTGATGTTTTTCTCACTCCTACTAGTGAAAGTAATGTAACACACACCCATACAATGCGCACCACCCCGTGATGTTTTTCTCACTCCTACTAGTGAATGTAATGTAGCACACACCCATACAATGCGCACCACCCAGTGATGTTTTTCTCACTCCTACTAGTGAATGTAATGTAACACACACCCATACAATGCGCACCGCCCCGTGATGTTTTTCTCACTCCTACTAGTGAATGTAATGTAGCACACACCCATACAATGCGCACCGCCCCGTGATGTTTTTCTCACTCCTACTAGTGAATGTAATGTAGCACACACCCATACAATGCGCACCACCCCGTGATGTTTCTCTCACTCCTACTAGTGAATGTAATGTAGCACACACCCATACAATGCGCACCACCCCGTGATGTTTTTCTCACTCCTACTAGTGAATTTAATGTAGCACACACCCATACAATGCGCACCACCCCGTGATGTTTTTCTCACTCCTACTAGTGAATGTAATGTAACACACACCCATACAATGCGCACCACCCCGTGATGTTTTTCTCACTCCTACTAGTGAATGTAATGTAACACACACCCATACAATGCGCACGACCCTGTGATGTTTTTCTCACTCCTACTAGTGAATGTAATGTAACACACACCCATACAATGCGCACCACCCCGTGATGTTTTTCTCACTCCTACTAGTGAATGTAATGTAACACACACCCATACACTGCGCACCACCCCGTGGAGTTTTTCTCACTCCTACTAGTGAATGTAATGTAACACACACCCATACAATGCGCACCACCCCGTGATGTTTTTCTCACTCCTACTAGTGAATGTAATGTAACACACACCCATACAATGCGCACCACCCCGTGATGTTTTTCTCACTCCTACTAGTGAGTCTAATGTAACACACACCCATACAATGCGCACCACCCCGTGATGTTTTTCTCACTCCTACTAGTGAATGTAATGTAACACACACCCATACAATGCGCACCCCCCCGTGATGTTTTTCTCACTCCTACTAGTGAATGTAATGTAACACACACCCGTACAATGCGCACCCCCCGTGATATTTTGCTCACTCCTACTAGTGAATGTAATGTAACACACACCCGTACAATGCGCACCCCCCCGTGATGTTTTTCTCACTCCTACTAGTGAATGTAATGTAACACACACCCATACAATGCGCACCACCGCGTGATGTTTTTCTCACTCTTACTAGTGAATGTAATGTAGCACACACCCATACAATGCGCACCTCCCCGTGATGTTTTTCTCACTCCTACTAGTGAATGTAACGTAACACACACCCGTACAATGCGCACCACCCCGTGATGTTTTTCTCACTCCTACTAGTGAATGTAATGTAGCACACACCCATACAATGCGCACCTCCCCGTGATGTTTTTCTCACTCCTACTAGTGAATGTAACGTAACACACACCCGTACAATGCGCACCACCCCGTGATGTTTTTCTCACTCCTCCTAGTGAATGTAACGTAACACACACCCGTACAACGCGCACCACCCCGTGACGTTTTTCTCACTCCTAGAAGTGAATGTAACATAACACACACCCGTACAATGCGCACCACACCGTGATGTTTTTCTCACTCCTACTAGTGAATGTAACGTAACACAAACCCATACAATGCGCACCACCCCGTGATGTTTTTCTCACTCCTACTAGTGAATCTAATGTAACACACACCCATACAATGCGCACCACCCCGTGATGTTTTTCTCACTCCTACTAGTGAATCTAATGTAACACACACCCATACAATGCGCACCACCCCGTGATGTTTTTCTCACTCCTACTAGTGAATGTAATGTAGCACACACCCATACAATGCGCACCTCCCCGTGATGTTTTTCTCACTCCTACTAGTGAATGTAATGTAGCACACACCCATACAATGCACACCACCCCGTGATGTTTTTCTCACTCCTACTAGTGAATGTAATGTAACACACACCCATACAATGTGCACCACCCCTTGATGTTTTTCTCACTCCTACTAGTGTATGTAATGTAACACACACCCATACAATTCGCACCACACTGTGATGTTTTTCTCACTCCTACTAGTGAATGTAATGTAACACACACCCATACAATGCGCACCACCCCGTGATGTTTTACTCACTGCTACTAGTGAATGTAATGTAACACACACCCATACAATGCGCAACACCCCGTGATGTTTTTCTCACTCCTACTAGTGAATGTAATGTAACACACACCCATACAATGCGCACCACCCCGTGATGTTTTTCTCACTCCTACTAGTGAATGTAATGTAGCACACACCCATACAATGCGCACCACCCCGTGATGTTTTTCTCACTCCTACTAGTGAATGTAATGTAACACACACCCATACAATGCGCACCACCCCGTGATGTTTTTCTCACTCCTACTAGTGAAAGTAATGTAACACACACCCATACAATGCGCACCACCCCGTGATGTTTTTCTCACTCCTACTAGTGAATGTAATGTAACACACACCCATACAATGCGCACCACCCCGTGATGTTTTTCTCACTCCTACTAGTGAATGTAATGTAACACACACCCATACAATGCGCACCACTCCGTGATGTTTTTCTCACTCCTACTAGTGAATGTAATGTAGCACACACCCATACAATGCGCACCGCCCCGTGATGTTTTTCTTACTCCTACTAGTGAATGTAATGTAGCACACACCCATACAATGCGCACCACCCCGTGATGTTTTTCTCACTCCTACTAGTGAATGTAATGTAGCACACACCCATACAATGCGCACCACCCCGTGATGTTTTTCTCACTCCTACTAGTGAATTTAATGTAGCACACACCCATACAATGCGCACCACCCCGTGATGTTTTTCTCACTCCTACTAGTGAATGTAATGTAAAACACACCCATACAATGCGCACCACCCCGTGATGTTTTTCTCACTCCTACTAGTGAATGTAATGTAACACACACCCATACAATGCGCACCACCCCGTGATGTTTTTCTCACTCCTACTAGTGAATGTAATGTAACACACACCCATACAATGCGCACGACCCTGTGATGTTTTTCTCACTCCTACTAGTGAATGTAATGTAACACACACCCATACAATGCGCACCACCCCGTGATGTTTTTCTCACTCCTACTAGTGAATGTAACGTAACACACACCCATACACTGCGCACCACCCCGTGGAGTTTTTCTCACTCCTACTAGTGAATGTAATGTAACACACACCCATACAATGCGCACCACCCCGTGATGTTTTTCTCACTCCTACTAGTGAATCTAATGTAACACACACCCATACAATGCGCACCACCAAGTGATGTTTTTCTCACTCCTACTAGTGAATGTAATGTAACACACACCCATACAATGCGCACCACCCCGTGATGTTTTTCTCACTCCTACTAGTGAATGTAATGTAACACACACCCGTACAATACGCACCACCCCGTGATGTTTTTCTCACTCCTACTAGTGAATGTAATGTAACACACACCCGTACAATACGCACCACCCCGTGATGTTTTTCTCACTCCTACAAGTGCATGTAATGTAACACACACCCGTACAATGCGCACCCCCCTGTGATGTTTTTCTCACTCCTACTAGTGTATGTAATGTAACACACACCCGTACAATACGCACCACCCCGTGATGTTTTTCTCACTCCTCCTAGTGAATGTAACGTAACACACACCCGTACAATGCGCACCACCCCGTGATGTTTTTCTCACTCCTACTAGTGAATGTAATGTAACACACACCCGTACAATGCGCACACCCGTGATATTTTTCTCACTCCTACTAGTGAATGTAATGTAACACACACCCGTACAATGCGCACCCCCCCGTGATGTTTTTCTCACTCCTACTAGTGAATGTAATGTAACACACACCCATACAATGCGCACCACCCCGTGATGTTTTTCTCACTCCTACTAGTGAATGTAATGTAGCACACACCCATACAATGCGCACCTCAGCGTGATGTTTTTCTCACTCCTACTAGTGAATGTAACGTAACACACACCCGTACAATGCGCACCACCCCGTGATGTTTTTCTCACTCCTCCTAGTGAATGTAACGTAACACACACCCGTACAATGCGCACCACCCCGTGATGTTTTTCTCACTCCTACTAGTGAATGTAACGTAACACACACCCGTACAACGCGCACCACCCCGTGACGTTTTTCTCACTCCTAGAAGTGAATGTAACATAACACACACCCGTACAATGCGCACCACCCCGTGATGTTTTTCTCACTCCTACTAGTGAATGTAACGTAACACAAACCCATACAATGCGCACCACCCCGTGATGTTTTTCTCACTCCTACCAGTGAATCTAATGTAACACACACCCATACAATGCGCACCACCCCGTGATGTTTTTCTCACTCCTACTAGTGAATCTAATGTAACACACACCCATACAATGCGCACCACCCCGTGATGTTTTTCTCACTCCTACTAGTGAATGTAATGTAGCACACACCCATACAATGCGCAACTCCCCGTGATGTTTTTCTCACTCCTACTAGTGAATGTAATGTAACACACACCCATACAATGCACACCACCCCGTGATGTTTTTCTCACCTCTACTAGTGTATGTAATGTAACACACACACATACAATGCGCACCACCCCGTGATGTTTTTCTCACTCCTACTAGTGAATGTAATGTAAAACACACCCATACAATGCGCACCACCCCGTGATGTTTTTCTCACTCCTACTAGTGAATGTAATGTAACACACACCCATACAATGCGCACCACCCCGTGATGTTTTTCTCACTCCTACTAGTGAATGTAATGTAACACACACCCATACAATGCGCACCACACCGTGATGTTTTTCTCACTCCTACTAGTGAATGTAATGTAACACACACCCGTACAATACGCACCACCCCGTGATGTTTTTCTCACTCCTACTAGTGAATGTAATGTAACACACACCTGTACAATACGCACCACCCCGTGATGTTTTTCTCACTCCTACAAGTGAATGTAATGTAACACACACCCGTACAATGCGCACCCCCCCGTGATGTTTTTCTCACTCCTACTAGTGTATGTAATGTAACACACACCCGTACAATACGCACCACCCCGTGGCGTTTTTCTCACTCCTCCTAGTGAATGTAACGTAACACACACCCGTACAATGCGCACCACCCCGTGATGTTTTTCTCACTCCTACAAGTGAATGTAATGTAACACACACCCGTACAATGCGCACCCCCCCGTGATGTTTTTCTCACTCCTACTAGTGAATGTAATGTAACACACACCCGTACAATGCGCACACCCGTGATATTTTTCTCACTCCTACTAGTGAATGTAATGTAACACACACCCGTACAATGCGCACCCCCCCGTGATGTTTTTCTCACTCCTACTAGTGAATGTAATGTAACACACACCCATACAATGCGCACCACCCCGTGATGTTTTTCTCACTCCTACTAGTGAATGTAATGTAGCACACACCCGTACAATGCGCACCTCAGCGTGATGTTTTTCTCACTCCTACTAGTGAATGTAACGTAACACACACCCGTACAATGCGCACCACCCCGTGATGTTTTTCTCACTCCTCCTAGTGAATGTAACGTAACACACACCCGTACAATGCGCACCACCCCGTGATGTTTTTCTCACTCCTACTAGTGAATGTAACGTAACACACACCCGTACAACGCGCACCACCCCGTGACGTTTTTCTCACTCCTAGAAGTGAATGTAACATAACACACACCCGTACAATGCGCACCACCCCGTGATGTTTTTCTCACTCCTACTAGTGAATGTAACGTAACACAAACCCATACAATGCGCACCACCCCGTGATGTTTTTCTCACTCCTACTAGTGAATCTAATGTAACACACACCCATATAATGCGCACCACCCCGTGATGTTTTTCTCACTCCTACTAGTGAATCTAATGTAACACACACCCATACAATGCGCACCACCCCGTGATGTTTTTCTCACTCCTACTAGTGAATGTAATGTAGCACACACCCGTACAATGCGCACCTCCCCGTGATGTTTTTCTCACTCCTACTAGTGAATGTAATGTAACACACACCCATACAATGCACACCACCCCGTGATGTTTTTCTCAGCTCTACTAGTGAATGTAATGTAACACACACCCATACAATGCGAACCACCCCGTGATGTTTTTCTCACTGCTACTAGTGAATGTAATGTAACACACAACCGTACAATGCGCACCACCCCGTGATGTTTTTCTCACTCCTACTAGTGAATGTAATGTAACACACACCCGTACAATGCGCACCACCCCGTGATGTTTTTCTCACTCCTACTAGTGAATGTAATGTAACACACACCCGTACAATACGCACCACCCCGTGATGTTTTTCTCACTCCTACTAGTGAATGTAATGTAACACACACCCGTACAATACGCACCACCCCGTGATGTTTTTCTCACTCCTACAAGTGAATGTAATATAACACACACCCGTACAATGCGCACCCCCCCGTGATGTTTTTCTCACTCCTACTAGTGAATGTAATGTAACACACACCCGTACAATACGCACCACCCCGTGATGTTTTTCTCACTCCTCCTAGTGAATGTAACGTAACACACACCCGTACAATGCGCACCACCCCGTGATGTTTTTCTCACTCCTACAAGTGAATGTAATGTAACACACACCCGTACAGTGCGCACCCCCCCGTGATGTTTTTCTCACTCCTACTAGTGAATGTAATGTAACACACACCCGTACAATGTGCACCCCCCGTGATATTTTTCTCACTCCTACTAGTGAATGTAATGTAACACACACCCGTACAATGCGCACCCCCCCGTGATGTTTTTCTCACTCCTACTAGTGAATGTAATGTAACACACACCCATACAATGCGCACCACCCCGTGATGTTTTTCTCACTCCTACTAGTGAATGTAATGTAGCACACACCCATACAATGCGCTCCACCCCGTGATGTTTTTCTCACTCCTACTAGTGAATGTAATGTAACACACACCCATACAATGCGCACCACCCCGTGATGTTTTTCTCACTCCTACTAGTGAAAGTAATGTAACACACACCCATACAATGCGCACCACCCCGTGATGTTTTTCTCACTCCTACTAGTGAATGTAATGTAACACACACCCATACAATGCGCACCACCCCGTGATGTTTTTCTCACTCCTACTAGTGAATGTAATGTAACACACACCCATACAATGCGCACCACACCGTGATGTTTTTCTCACTCCTACTAGTGAATGTAATGTAGCACACACCCATACAATGCGCACCGCCCCGTGATGTTTTTCTCACTCCTACTAGTGAATGTAATGTAGCACACACCCATACAATGCGCACCACCCCGTGTTTTTCTCACTCCTACTAGTGAATGTAATGTAGCATACACACATACAATGCGCACCACCCCGTGATGTTTTTCTCACTCCTACTAGTGAATTTAATGTAGCACACACCCATACAATGCGCACCACCCCGTGATGTTTTTCTCACTCCTACTAGTGAATGTAATGTAACACACACCCATACAATGCGCACCACCCCGTGATGTTTTTCTCACTCCTACTAGTGAATGTAATGTAACACACACACATACAATGCGCACCACCCCGTGATGTTTTTCTCACTCCTACTAGTGAATGTAATGTAACACACACCCATACAATGCGCACGACCCTGTGATGTTTTTCTCACTCCTACTAGTGAATGTAATGTGACACACACCCATACAATGCGCACCACCCCGTGATGTTTTTCTCACTCCTACTAGTGAATGTAATGTAACACACACCCATACACTGCGCACCACCCCGTGGAGTTTTTCTCACTCCTACTAGTGAATGTAATGTAACACACACCCATACAATGCGCACCACCCCGTGATGTTTTTCTCACTCCTACTAGTGAATGTAATGTAACACACACCCATACAATGCGCACAACCCCGTGATGTTTTTCTCACTCCTACTAGTGAATGTAATGTAACACACACCCATACAATGCGCACCACCCCGTGATGTTTTTCTCACTCCTACTAGTGAATGTAATGTAACACACACCCATACAATGCGCACCACCCCGTGATGTTTTTCTCACCTCTACTAGTGAATGTAATGTAACACACACCCATACAATGCGCACCCCCCCGTGATGTTTTTCTCACTCCTACTAGTGAATGTAATGTAACACACACCCATACAATGCGCACCACCCCGTGATGTTTTTCTCACTCCTACTAGTGAATGTAATGTAGCACACACCCATACAATGCGCACCTCCCTGTGATGTTTTTCTCACTCCTACTAGTGAATGTAACGTAACACACACCCGTACAATGCGCTCCACCCCGTGATGTTTTTCTCACTCCTACTAGTGAATGTAACGTAACACACACCCGTACAACGCGCACCACCCCGTGACGTTTTTCTCACTCCTAGAAGTTAATGTAACATAACACACACCCGTACAATGCGCACCACCCCGTGATGTTTTTCTCACTCCTACTAGTGAATGTAACGTAACACAAACCCATACAATGCGCACCACCCCGTGATGTTTTTCTCACTCCTACTAGTGAATCTAATGTAACACACACCCATACAATGCGCACCACCCCGTGATGTTTTTCTCACTCCTACTAGTGAATGTAATGTACCACACACCCATACAATACGCACCACACCGTGATGTTTTTCTCACTGCTACTAGTGAATGTAATGTAACACACACCCATACAATGCGCACCACCCCGTGATGTTTTTCTCACTCCTACTAGTGAATGTAATGTAACACACACCGATACAATGCGCACCACCCCTTGATGTTTTTCTCACTCCTACTAGTGAATGTAATGTAACACACACCCATACAATGCGCACCACCCCGTGATGTTTTTCTCACTCCTACTAGTGAATCTAATGTTACACACACCCATACAATGTGCACCAACCCATGATGTTTTTCTCACTCCTACTAGTGAATGTAAAGTAATACACACCCATACAATGCGCACCACCCCGTGATGTTTGTCTCACTCCTACTAGTGAATGTAATGTAACACACACCCATTCAATGCGCACCACCCCGTGATGTTTTTCTCACCTCTACTAGTGAATGTAATGTAACACACACCCATACAATGCGCACCACCCCGTGATGTTTTTCTCACTCCTACTAGTGAATGTAATGTAACACACACAGATACAATGCGCACCACCCCGTGATGTTTTTCTCACTCCTACTAGTGAATGTAATGTAACACACACCCATACAATGCGCACCACCCCGTGATGTTTTTCTCACTCCTACTAGTGAATGTAATGTAACACACACCCATACAATGCGCACCACCCCGGGTTGTTTTTCTCACTCCTACTAGTGAATGTAATGTAACACACACCCATACAATGCGCACCACCCCGTGATGTTTTTCTCACTCCTACTAGTGAATGTAATGTAACACACACCCATACAATGCGCACCACTCCGTGATGTTTTTCTCACTTTACTACTGAATGTAATGTAACACACACCCATACAATGCGCAGCACCCCGTGATGTTTTTCTCACTCCTACTAGTGAATGTAATGTAACACACACCCATACAATGCGCACCACCCCGTGATGTTTTTCTCACCTCTACTAGTGAATGTAATGTAACACACACCCATACAATGCGCACCACCCCGTGATGTTTTTCTCACCGCTACTAGTGAATGTAATGTAACACACACCCGTACAATGCGCACCACCCCGTGATGTTTTTCTCACTCCTACTAGTGAATGTAATGTAACACACACCCATACAATGCGCACCACCCCGTGATGTTTTTCTCACTCCTACTAGTGAATGTAATGTAACACACACCCGTACAATGCGCACCACCCCGTGATGTTTTTCTCACTCCTACTAGTGAATGTAATGTAACACACACCCGTACAATACGCACCACCCCGTGATGTTTTTCTCACTCCTACAAATGAATGTAATGTAACACACACCCGTACAATGCGCACCCCCCCGTGATGTTTTTCTCACTCCTACTAGTGAATGTAATGTAACACACACCCATACAATGCGCACCGCCCCGTGATGTTTTTCTCACTCCTACTAGTGAATGTAATGTAGCACACACCCATACAATGCGCACCTCCCCGTGATGTTTTTCTCACTCCTACTAGTGAATGTAATGTAGCACACACCCATACAATGCACACCACCCCGTGATGTTTTTCTCACTCCTACTAGTGAATGTAATGTAACACACACCCATACAATTTGCACCACCCCGTGATGTTTTTCTCACTCCTACTAGTGTATGTAATGTAACACACACCCATACAATTCGCACCACACTGTGATGTTTTTCTCACTCCTACTAGTGAATGTAATGTAACACACACCCATACAATGCGCACCACCCCGTGATGTTTTTCTCACTCCTACTAGTGAATGTAATGTAACACACACCCATACAATGCGCACCAGCCCTGATGTTTTTCTCACTCCTACTAGTGAATGTAATGTAACACACACCCGTACAATGCGTTCCACCCCGTGATGTTTTTCTCACTCCTACTAGTGAATGTAATGTAACACACACCCGTACAATGCGCACCACCCCGTGATGTTTTTCTCACTCGTACTAGTGAATGTAATGTATCACACACCCGTACAATGCGCACAACCCCGTGAGGTTTTTCTCACTCCTACTAATGAATGTAACGTAACACACACCCGTGCAATGCGCACCACCCCGTGACGTTTTTCTCACTCCTACTAGTGAATGTAATGTAACACACACCCGTACAATGCGCACCACCCCGTGACGTTTTTCTCACTCCTACTAGTGAATGTAACGTAACACACACCCGTACAATGCGCACCACACCGTGATGTTTTTCTCACTCCTACTAGTGAATGTAATGTAAAACACACCAATACAATGCGCACCACCCCGTGATGTTTTTCTCACTCCTACTAGTGAATGTAATGTAACACACACCCATACAATGCGCACCACCCCGTGATGTTTTTCTCACTCCTACTAGTGAATCTAATGTAACACACACCCATACATTGCGCACCACCCCGTGATGTTTTTCTCACTCCTACTAGTGAATGTAATGTAACACACACCCATACAATGCGCACCACCCCGTGATGTTTTTCTCACTCCTACTAGTGAATGTAACGTAACACACACCCATACAATGCGCACCCCCCCGTGATGTTTTTCTCACTCCTACTAGTGAATGTAACGTAACACACACCCATACAATGCGCACCACCCCGTGATATTTTTCTCACTCCTACTAGTGAATGTAACGTAACACACACTCATACAATGCGCACCACCCCGTGATGTTTTTCTCACTCCTCCTAGTGAATGTAACGTAACACACACCCGTACAATGCGCACCACCCCGTGATGATTTTCTCACTCCTACTAGTGAATGTAACGTAACACACACCCGTACAACGCGCACCACCCCGTGACGTTTTTCTCACTCCTAGAAGTGAATGTAACATAACACACACCCGTACAATGCGCACCACCCCGTGATGTTTTTCTCACTCCTACTAGTGAATGTAATGTAACACACACCCATACAATGCGCACCACCCCGTGATGTTTTTCTCACTCCTACTAGTGAATGTAATGTAGCACACACCCATACAATGCACACCTCAGCGTGATGTTTTTCTCACTCCTACTAGTGAATGTAATGTAACACACACCCGTACAATGCGCACCACCCCGTGATGTTTTTCTCACTCCTACTAGTGAATGTAATGTAACACACACCCGTACAATGCGCACCTCCCCGTGATGTTTTTCTCACTCCTACTAGTGAATGTAATGTAACACACACCCATACAATGCACACCACCCCGTGATGTTTTTCTCACCTCTACTAGTGAATGTAATGTAACACACACACATACAATGCGCACCACCCCGTGATGTTTTTCTCACTGCTACTAGTGAATGTAATGTAACACACAACCGTACAATGCGCACCACCCCGTGATGTTTTTCTCACTCCTACTAGTGAATGTAATGTAACACACACCCGTACAATGCGCACCACCCCTTGATGTTTTTCTAACTCCTACTAGTGAATGTAATGTAACACACACCCGTACAATACGCACCACCCCGTGATGTTTTTCTCACTCCTACTAGTGAATGTAACGTAACACACACCCGTAAAATACGCACCACCCCGTGATGTTTTTCTCACTCCTACAAGTGAATGTAATATAACACACACCCGTACAATGCGCACCCCCCCGTGATGTTTTTCTCACTCCTACTAGTGAATGTAATGTAACACACACCCGTACAATACGCTCCACCCCGTGATGTTTTTCTCACTCCTCCGAGTGAATGTAACGTAACACACACCCGTACAATGCGCACCACCCCGTGATGTTTTTCTCACTCCTACAAGTGAATGTAATGTAACACACACCCGTACAATGCGCACCCCCCCGTGATGTTTTTCTCACTCCTACTAGTGAATGTAATGTAACACACACCCGTACAATGCGCACCCCCCGTGATATTTTTCTCACTCCTACTAGTGAATGTAATGTAACACACACCCGTACAATGCGCACCCCCCCGTGATGTTTTTCTCACTCCTACTAGTGAATGTAATGTAACACACACCCATACAATGCGCACCACCCCGTGATGTTTTTCTCACTCCTACTAGTGAATGTAATGTAGCACACACCCATACAATGCGCTCCACCCCGTGATGTTTTTCTCACTCCTACTAGTGAATGTAATGTAACACACACCCATACAATGCGCACCACCCCGTGATGTTTTTCTCACTCCTACTAGTGAAAGTAATGTAACACACACCCATACAATGCGCACCACCCCGTGATGTTTTTCTCACTCCTACTAGTGAATGTAATGTAACACACACCCATACAATGCGCACCACCCCGTGATGTTTTTCTCACTCCTACTAGTGAATGTAATGTAACACACACCCATACAATGCGCACCACCCCGTGATGTTTTTCTCACTCCTACTAGTGAATGTAATGTAGCACATACCCATACAATGCGCACCGCCCCGTGATGTTTTTCTCACTCCTACTAGTGAATGTAATGTAACACACACCCATACAATGCGCACCACCCCGTGATGTTTTTCTCACCTCTACTAGTGAATGTAATGTAACACACACCCATACAATGCGAACCCCCCCGTGATGTTTTTCTCACTCCTACTAGTGAATGTAATGTAACACACACCCATACAATGCGCACCACCCCGTGATGTTTTTCTCACTCCTACTAGTGAATGTAATGTAGCACACACCCATACAATGCGCACCTCCCTGTGATGTTTTTCTCACTCCTACTAGTGAATGTAACGTAACACACACCCGTACAATGCGCACCACCCCGTGATGTTTTTCTCACTCCTCCTAGTGAATGTAACGTAACACACACCCGTACAATGCGCACCACCCCGTGATGTTTTTCTCACTCCTACTAGTGAATGTAATGTAACACACACCCGTACAACGCGCACCACCTCGTGACGTTTTTCTCACTCCTAGAAGTGAATGTAACATAACACACACCCGTACAATGCGCACCACCCCGTGATGTTTTTCTCACTCCTACTAGTGATTGTAACGTAACACAAACCCATACAATGCGCACCACCCCGTGATGTTTTTCTCACTCCTACTAGTGAATCTAATGTAACACACACCCATACAATGCGCACCACCCCGTGATGTTTTTCTCACTCCTACTAGTGAATCTAATGTAACACACACCCATACAATGCGCACCACCCCGTGATGTTTTTCTCACTCCTACTAGTGAATCTAATGTAACACACACCCATACAATGCGCACCACCCCGTGATGTTTTTCTTACTCCTACTAGTGAATGTAATGTACCACACACCCATACAATACGCACCACACCGTGATGTTTTTCTCACTGCTACTAGTGAATGTAATGTAACACACACCCATACAATGCGCACCACCCCGTGATGTTTTTCTTACTCCTACTAGTGAATGTAATGTACCACACACCCATACAATACGCACCACACCGTGATGTTTTTCTCACTGCTACTAGTGAATGTAATGTAACACACACCCATACAATGCGCACCACCCCGTGATGTTTTTCTCACTCCTACTAGTGAATGTAATGTAACACACACCCATACAATGCGCACCACCCCGTGATGTTTTTCTCACTGCTACTAGTTAATGTAATGTAACACACACCCATACAATGCGCACCACCCCGTGATGTTTTTCTCACTCCTACTAGTGAATCTAATGTTACCCACACCCATACAATGTGCACCACCCCATGATGTTTTTCTCACTCCTACTAGTGAATGTAAAGTAATACACACCCATACAATGCGCACCACCCCGTGATGTTTGTCTCACTCCTACTAGTGAATGTAATGTACCACACACCCATACAATACGCACCACACCGTGATGTTTTTCTCACTGCTACTAGTGAATGTAATGTAACACACACCCATACAATGCGCACCACCCCGTGATGTTTTTCTTACTCCTACTAGTGAATGTAATGTACCACACACCCATACAATACGCACCACACCGTGATGTTTTTCTCACTGCTACTAGTGAATGTAATGTCACACACACCCATACAATGCGCACCACCCCGTGATGTTTTTCTCACTCCTACTAGTGAATGTAATGTAACACACACCCATACAATGCGCACCACCCCGTGATGTTTTTCTCACTGCTACTAGTTAATGTAATGTAACACACACCCATACAATGCGCACCACCCCGTGATGTTTTTCTCACTCCTACTAGTGAATGTAATGTAACACACACCCATACAATGCGCACCACCCCGTGATGTTTTTCTCACTCCTACTAGTGAATGTAATGTAACACACACCCATACAATGCGCACCACCCCGTGATGTTTTTCTCACTCCTACTAGTGAATCTAATGTTACCCACACCCATACAATGTGCACCACCCCATGATGTTTTTCTCACTCCTACTAGTGAATGTAAAGTAATACACACCCATACAATGCGCACCACCCCGTGATGTTTGTCTCACTCCTACTAGTGAATGTAATGTAACACACACCCATTCAATGCGCACCACCCCGTGATGTTTTTCTCACCTCTACTAGTGAATGTAATGTAACACACACCCATACAATGCGCACCACCCCGTGATGTTTTTCTCACTCCTACTAGTGAATGTAATGTAACACACACAGATACAATGCGCACCACCCCGTGATGTTTTTCTCACTCCTACTAGTGAATGTAATGTAACACACACCCATACAATGCGCACCACCCCGTGATGTTTTTCTCACTCCTACTAGTGAATGTAATGTAGCACACACCCATACAATGCGCACCTCCCCGTGATGTTTTTCTCACTCCTACTAGTGAATGTAATGTAGCACACACCCATACAATGCACACCACCCCGTGATGTTTTTCTCACTCCTTCTAGTGAATGTAATGTAACACACACCCATACAATTTGCACCACCCCGTGATGTTTTTCTCACTCCTACTAGTGTATGTAATGTAACACACAACCATACAATTCGCACCACACTGTGATGTTTTTCTCACTCCTACTAGTGAATGTAATGTAACACACACCCATACAATGCGCACCACCCCGTGATGTTTTTCTCACTCCTACTAGTGAATGTAATGTAACACACACCCATACAATGCGCACCAGCCCTGATGTTTTTCTCACTCCTACTAGTGAATGTAATGTAACACACACCCGTACAATGCGTTCCACCCCGTGATGTTTTTCTCACTCCTACTAGTGAATGTAATGTAACACACACCCGTACAATGCGCACCACCCCGTGATGTTTTTCTCACTCGTACTAGTGAATGTAACGTATCACACACCCGTACAATGCGCACAACCCCGTGAGGTTTTTCTCACTCCTACTAATGAATGTAACGTAACACACACCCGTGCAATGCGCACCACCCCGTGACGTTTTTCTCACTCCTACTAGTGAATGTAATGTAACACACACCCGTACAATGCGCACCACCCCGTGACGTTTTTCTCACTCCTACTAGTGAATGTAACGTAACACACACCCGTACAATGCGCACCACACCGTGATGTTTTTCTCACTCCTACTAGTGAATGTAATGTAAAACACACCAATACAATGCGCACCACCCCGTGATGTTTTTCTCACCGCTACTAGTGAATGTAATGTAACACACACCCATACAATGCGCACCACCCCGTGATGTTTTTCTCACTCCTACTAGTGAATCTAATGTAACACACACCCATACAATGCGCACCACCCCGTGATGTTTTTCTCACTCCTACTAGTGAATGTAATGTAGCACACACCCGTACAATGCGCACCTCCCCGTGATGTTTTTCTCACTCCTACTAGTGAATGTAATGTAACACACACCCATACAATGCGCACCACCCCGTGATGTTTTTCTCACCTCTACTAGTGAATGTAATGTAACACACACACATACAATGCGCACCACCCCGTGATGTTTTTCTCACTGCTACTAGTGAATGTAATGTAACACACAACCGTACAATGCGCACCACCCCGTGATGTTTTTCTCACTCCTACTAGTGAATGTAATGTAACACACACCCGTACAATGCGCACCACCCCTTGATGTTTTTCTCACTCCTACTAGTGAATGTAATGTAACACACACCCATACAATGCGCACCACCCCGTGATGTTTTTCTCACCGCTACTAGTGAATGTAATGTAACACACACCCGTACAATGCGCACCACCCCGTGATGTTTTTCTCACTCCTACTAGTGAATGTAATGTAACACACACCCATACAATGCGCACCACCCCGTGATGTTTTTCTCACTCCTACTAGTGAATGTAATGTAGCACACACCCATACAATGCGCACCTCAGCGTGATGTTTTTCTCACTCCTACTAGTGAATGTAACGTAACACACACCCGTACAATGCGCACCACCCCGTGATGTTTTTCTCACTCCTCCTAGTGAATGTAACGTAACACACACCCGTACAATGCGCACCACCCTGTGATGTTTTTCTCACTCCTACTAGTGAATGTAACGTAACACACACCCGTACAACGCGCACCACCCCGTGACGTTTTTCTCACTCCTAGAAGTGAATGTAACATAACACACACCCGTACAATGCGCACCACCCCGTGATGTTTTTCTCACTCCTACTAGTGAATGTAACGTAACACAAACCCATACAATGCGCACCACCCCGTGATGTTTTTCTCACTCCTACTAGTGAATCTAATGTAACACACACCCATACAATGCGCACCACCCCGTGATGTTTTTCTCACTCCTACTAGTGAATCTAATGTAACACACACCCATACAATGCGCACCACCCCGTGATGTTTTTCTCACTCCTACTAGTGAATGTAATGTAGCACACACCCGTACAATGCGCACCTCCCCGTGATGTTTTTCTCACTCCTACTAGTGAATGTAATGTAACACACACCCATACAATGCACACCACCCCGTGATGTTTTTCTCACCTCTACTAGTGAATGTAATGTAACACACACACATACAATGCGCACCACCCCGTGATGTTTTTCTCACTGCTACTAGTGAATGTAATGTAACACACAACCGTACAATGCGCACCACCCCGTGATGTTTTTCTCACTCCTACTAGTGAATGTAATGTAACACACACCCGTACAATGCGCACCACCCCTTGATGTTTTTCTCACTCCTACTAGTGAATGTAATGTAACACACACCCGTACAATACGCACCACCCCGTGATGTTTTTCTCACTCCTACTAGTGAATGTAACGTAACACACACCCGTGCAATACGCACCACCCCGTGATGTTTTTCTCACTCCTACAAGTGAATGTAATATAACACACACCCGTACAATGCGCACCCCCCCGTGATGTTTTTCTCACTCCTACTAGTGAATCTAATGTAACACACACCCGTACAATACGCTCCACCCCGTAATGTTTTTCTCACTCCTCCGAGTGAATGTAACGTAACACACACCCGTACAATGCGCACCACCCCGTGATGTTTTTCTCACTCCTACAAGTGAATGTAATGTAACACACACCCGTACAATGCGCACCCCCCCGTGATGTTTTTCTCACTCCTACTAGTGAATGTAATGTAACACACACCCGTACAATGCGCACCCCCCGTGATATTTTTCTCACTCCTACTAGTGAATGTAATGTAACACACACCCGTACAATGCGCACCCCCCCGTGATGTTTTTCTCACTCCTACTAGTGAATGTAATGTAACACACACCCATACAATGCGCACCACCCCGTGATGTTTTTCTCACTCCTACTAGTGAATGTAATTTAACACACACCCATACAATGCGCACCACCCCGTGATGTTTTTCTCACTCCTACTAGTGAATGTAATGTAGCACACACCCATACAATGCGCACAACCCCGTGATGTTTTTCTCACTCCTACTAGTGAATGTAATGTAGCACACACCCATACAATGCGCACAACCCCGTGATGTTTTTCTCACTCCTACTAGTGAATGTAATGTAGCACACACCCATACAATGCGCACCGCCCCGTGATGTTTTTCTCACTCCTACTAGTGAATGTAATGTAACACACACCCATACAATGCGCACCACCCCGTGATGTTTTTCTCACTCCTACTAGTGAATGTAATGTAGCACACACCCATACAATGCGCACAACCCCGTGATGTTTTTCTCACTCCTACTAGTGAATGTAATGTAGCACACACCCATACAATGCGCACCGCCCCGTGATGTTTTTCTCACTCCTACTAGTGAATGTAATGTAACACACACCCATACAATGCGCACCACCCCGTGATGTTTTTCTCACCTCTACTAGTGAATGTAATGTAACACACACCCATACAATGCGAACCACCCCGTGATGTTTTTCTCACTCCTACTAGTGAATGTAATGTAACACACACCCATACAATGCGCACCACCCCGTGATGTTTTTCTCACTCCTACTAGTGAATGTAATGTAGCACACACCCATACAATGCGCACCACCCCGTGATGTTTTTCTCACTCCTACTAGTGAATGTAATGTAACACACACCCATACAATGCGCACCACCCCGTGATGTTTTTCTCACTCCTACTAGTGAATGTAATGTAACACACACCCATACAATGCGCACAACCCCGTGATGTTTTTCTCACTCCTACTAGTGAATGTAATGTAGCACACACCCATACAATGCGCACCGCCCCGTGATGTTTTTCTCACTCCTACTAGTGAATGTAATGTAACACACACCCATACAATGCGCACCACCCCGTGATGTTTTTCTCACCTCTACTAGTGAATGTAATGTAACACACACCCATACAATGCGCACCACCCCGTGATGTTTTTCTCACCTCTACTAGTGAATGTAATGTAACACACACCCATACAATGCGAACCCCCCGTGATGTTTTTCTCACTCCTACTAGTGAATGTAATGTAACACACACCCATACAATGCGCACCACCCCGTGATGTTTTTCTCACTCCTCCTAGTGAATGTAACGTAACACACACCCGTACAATGCGCACCACCCCGTGATGTTTTTCTCACTCCTACTAGTGAATGTAACGTAACACACACCCGTACAACGCGCACCACCTCGTGACGTTTTTCTCACTCCTAGAAGTGAATGTAACATAACACACACCCGTACAATGCGCACCACCCCGTGATGTTTTTCTCACTCCTACTAGTGAATGTAACGTAACACAAACCCATACAATGCGCACCACCCCGTGATGTTTTTCTCACTCCTACTAGTGAATCTAATGTAACACACACCCATACAATGCGCACCACCCCGTGATGTTTTTCTCACTCCTACTAGTGAATCTAATGTAACACACACCCATACAATGCGCACCACCCCGTGATGTTTTTCTCACTCCTACTAGTGAATCTAATGTAACACACACCCATACAATGCGCACCACCCCGTGATGTTTTTCTTACTCCTACTAGTGAATGTAATGTACCACACACCCATACAATACGCACCACACCGTGATGTTTTTCTCACTGCTACTAGTGAATGTAATGTAACACACACCCATACAATGCGCACCACCCCGTGATGTTTTTCTCATTCCTACTAGTGAATGTAATGTAACACACACCCATACAATGCGCACCACCCCGTGATGTTTTTCTCACTGCTACTAGTTAATGTAATGTAACACACACCCATACAATGCGCACCACCCCGTGATGTTTTTCTCACTCCTACTAGTGAATGTAATGTAACACACACCCATACAATGCGCACCACCCCGTGATGTTTTTCTCACTCCTACTAGTGAATGTAATGTAACACACACCCATACAATGCGCACCACCCCGTGATGTTTTTCTCACTCCTACTAGTGAATCTAATGTTACCCACACCCATACAATGTGCACCACCCCATGATGTTTTTCTCACTCCTACTAGTGAATGTAAAGTAATACACACCCATACAATGCGCACCACCCCGTGATGTTTGTCTCACTCCTACTAGTGAATGTAATGTAACACACACCCATTCAATGCGCACCACCCCGTGATGTTTTTCTCACCTCTACTAGTGAATGTAATGTAACACACACCCATACAATGCGCACCACCCCGTGATGTTTTTCTCACTCCTACTAGTGAATGTAATGTAACACACACAGATACAATGCGCACCACCCCGTGATGTTTTTCTCACTCCTACTAGTGAATGTAATGTAACACACACCCATACAATGCGCACCACCCCGTGATGTTTTTCTCACTCCTACTAGTGAATGTAATGTAACACACACCCATACAATGCGCACCACCCCGGGTTGTTTTTCTCACTCCTACTAGTGAATGTAATGTAACACACACCCATACAATGCGCACCACCCCGTGATGTTTTTCTCACTCCTACTAGTAAATGTAATGTAACAAACACCCATACAATGCGCACCACTCCGTGATGTTTTTCTCACTTTACTACTGAATGTAATGTAACACACACCCATACAATGCGCACCACCCCGTGATGTTTTTCTCACTCCTACTAGTGAATGTAATGTAACACACACCAATACAATGCGCACCACCCCGTGATGTTTTCTCACCTCTACTAGTGAATGTAATGTAACACACACCCATACAATGCGCACCACCCCGTGATGTTTTTCTCACCGCTACTAGTGAATGTAATGTAACACACACCCGTACAATGCGCACCACCCCGTGATGTTTTTCTCACTCCTACTAGTGAATGTAATGTAACACACACCCGTACAATACGCTCCACCCCGTAATTTTTTTCTCACTCCTCCGAGTGAATGTAACGTAACACACACCCGTACAATGCGCACCACCCCGTGATGTTTTTCTCACTCCTACTAGTGAATGTAATGTAACACACACCCATACAATGCGCACAACCCCGTGATGTTTTTCTCACTCCTACTAGTGAATGTAATGTAGCACACACCCATACAATGCGCACCGCCCCGTGATGTTTTTCTCACTCCTACTAGTGAATGTAATGTAACACACACCCATACAATGCGCACCACCCCGTGATGTTTTTCTCACCTCTACTAGTGAATGTAATGTAACACACACCCATACAATGCGCACCACCCCGTGATGTTTTTCTCACCTCTACTAGTGAATGTAATGTAACACACACCCATACAATGCGAACCCCCCCGTGATGTTTTTCTCACTCCTACTAGTGAATGTAATGTAACACACACCCATACAATGCGCACCACCCCGTGATGTTTTTCTCACTCCTCCTAGTGAATGTAACGTAACACACACCCGTACAATGCGCACCACCCCGTGATGTTTTTCTCACTCCTACTAGTGAATGTAACGTAACACACACCCGTACAACGCGCACCACCTCGTGACGTTTTTCTCACTCCTAGAAGTGAATGTAACATAACACACACCCGTACAATGCGCACCACCCCGTGATGTTTTTCTCACTCCTACTAGTGAATGTAACGTAACACAAACCCATACAATGCGCACCACCCCGTGATGTTTTTCTCACTCCTACTAGTGAATCTAATGTAACACACACCCATACAATGCGCACCACCCCGTGATGTTTTTCTCACTCCTACTAGTGAATCTAATGTAACACACACCCATACAATGCGCACCACCCCGTGATGTTTTTCTCACTCCTACTAGTGAATCTAATGTAACACACACCCATACAATGCGCACCACCCCGTGATGTTTTTCTTACTCCTACTAGTGAATGTAATGTACCACACACCCATACAATACGCACCACACCGTGATGTTTTTCTCACTGCTACTAGTGAATGTAATGTAACACACACCCATACAATGCGCACCACCCCGTGATGTTTTTCTCATTCCTACTAGTGAATGTAATGTAACACACACCCATACAATGCGCACCACCCCGTGATGTTTTTCTCACTGCTACTAGTTAATGTAATGTAACACACACCCATACAATGCGCACCACCCCGTGATGTTTTTCTCACTCCTACTAGTGAATGTAATGTAACACACACCCATACAATGCGCACCACCCCGTGATGTTTTTCTCACTCCTACTAGTGAATGTAATGTAACACACACCCATACAATGCGCACCACCCCGTGATGTTTTTCTCACTCCTACTAGTGAATCTAATGTTACCCACACCCATACAATGTGCACCACCCCATGATGTTTTTCTCACTCCTACTAGTGAATGTAAAGTAATACACACCCATACAATGCGCACCACCCCGTGATGTTTGTCTCACTCCTACTAGTGAATGTAATGTAACACACACCCATTCAATGCGCACCACCCCGTGATGTTTTTCTCACCTCTACTAGTGAATGTAATGTAACACACACCCATACAATGCGCACCACCCCGTGATGTTTTTCTCACTCCTACTAGTGAATGTAATGTAACACACACAGATACAATGCGCACCACCCCGTGATGTTTTTCTCACTCCTACTAGTGAATGTAATGTAACACACACCCATACAATGCGCACCACCCCGTGATGTTTTTCTCACTCCTACTAGTGAATGTAATGTAACACACACCCATACAATGCGCACCACCCCGGGTTGTTTTTCTCACTCCTACTAGTGAATGTAATGTAACACACACCCATACAATGCGCACCACCCCGTGATGTTTTTCTCACTCCTACTAGTAAATGTAATGTAACAAACACCCATACAATGCGCACCACTCCGTGATGTTTTTCTCACTTTACTACTGAATGTAATGTAACACACACCCATACAATGCGCACCACCCCGTGATGTTTTTCTCACTCCTACTAGTGAATGTAATGTAACACACACCAATACAATGCGCACCACCCCGTGATGTTTTTCTCACCTCTACTAGTGAATGTAATGTAACACACACCCATACAATGCGCACCACCCCGTGATGTTTTTCTCACCGCTACTAGTGAATGTAATGTAACACACACCCGTACAATGCGCACCACCCCGTGATGTTTTTCTCACTCCTACTAGTGAATGTAATGTAACACACACCCATACAATGCGCACCACCCCGTGATGTTTTTCTCACTCCTACTAGTGAATGTAATGTAACACACACCCGTACAATACGCACCACCCCGTGATGTTTTTCTCACTCCTACTAGTGAATGTAATGTAACACACACCCGTACAATACGCACCACCCCGTGATGTTTTTCTCACTCCTACAAGTGAATGTAATGTAACACACACCCGTACAATGCGCACCCCCCCGTGATGTTTTTCTCACTCCTACTAGTGAATGTAATGTAACACACACCCATACAATGCGCACCACCCCGTGATGTTTTTCTCACTCCTACTAGTGAATGTAATGTAGCACACACCCATACAATGCGCACCTCCCCGTGATGTTTTTCTCACTCCTACTAGTGAATGTAATGTAGCACACACCCATACAATGCACACCACCCCGTGATGTTTTTCTCACTCCTACTAGTGAATGTAATGTAACACACACCCATACAATTTGCACCACCCCGTGATGTTTTTCTCACTCCTACGAGTGTATGTAATGTAACACACACCCATACAATTCGCACCACACTGTGATGTTTTTCTCACTCCTACTAGTGAATGTAATGTAACACACACCCATACAATGCGCACCAGCCCTGATGTTTTTCTCACTCCTACTAGTGAATGTAATGTAACACACACCCGTACAATGCGTTCCACCCCGTGATGTTTTTCTCACTCCTACTAGTGAATGTAATGTAACACACACCCGAACAATGCGCACCACCCCGTGATGTTTTTCTCACTCCTACTAGTGAATGTAATGTATCACACACCCGTACAATGCGCACAACCCCGTGAGGTTTTTCTCACTCCTACTAATGAATGTAACGTAACACACACCCGTGCAATGCGCACCACCCCGTGACGTTTTTCTCACTCCTACTAGTGAATGTAATGTAACACACACCCGTACAATGCGCACCACCCCGTGACGTTTTTCTCACTCCTACTAGTGAATGTAACGTAACACACACCCGTACAATGCGCACCACACCGTGATGTTTTTCTCACTCCTACTAGTGAATGTAATGTAAAACACACCAATACAATGCGCACCACCCCGTGATGTTTTTCTCACTCCTACTAGTGAATGTAATGTAACACACACCCATACAATGCGCACCACCCCGTGATGTTTTTCTCACTCCTACTAGTGAATCTAATGTAACACACACCCATACATTGCGCACCACCCCGTGATGTTTTTCTCACTCCTACTAGTGAATGTAATGTAACACACACCCATACAATGCGCACCACCCCGTGATGTTTTTCTCACTCCTCCTAGTGAATGTAACGTAACACACACCCGTACAATGCGCACCACCCCGTGATGTTTTTCTCACTCCTACTAGTGAATGTAACGTAACACACACCCGTACAACGCGCACCACCCCGTGACGTTTTTCTCACTCCTAGAAGTGAATGTAACATAACACACACCCGTACAATGCGCACCACCCCGTGATGTTTTTCTCACTCCTACTAGTGAATGTAACGTAACACAAACCCGTACAATGCGCACCACCCCGTGATGTTTTTCTCACTCCTACTAGTGAATCTAATGTAACACACACCCATACAATGCGCACCACCCCGTGATGTTTTTCTCACTCTTACTAGTGAATCTAATGTAACACACACCCATACAATGTGCACCACCCCGTGATGTTTTTCTCACTCCTACTAGTGAATCTAATGTAACACAAACCCGTACAATGCGCACCACTCCGTGATGTTTTTCTCACTCCTACTAGTGAATCTAATGTAACACACACCCATACAATGCGCACCACCCCGTGATGTTTTTCTCACTCCTACTAGTGAATCTAATGTAACACACACCCATACAATGTGCACCACCCCGTGATGTTTTTCTCACTCCTACTAGTGAATCTAAAGTAACACACACCCATACAATGCGCACCACCCCGTGATGTTTTTCTCACTCCTACTAGTGAATCTAATGTAACACACACCCATACAATGTGCACCACCCCGTGATGTTTTTCTCACTCCTACTAGTGAATCTAATGTAACACACACCCATACAATGCGCACCACCCCGTGATGTTTTTCTCACTCCTACTAGTGAATCTAATGTAACACACACCCATACAATGCGCACCACCCCGTGATGTTTTTCTCACTCCTACTAGTGAATGTAATGTAACACAAACCCATACAATACGCACCACACCGTGATGTTTTTCTCACTGCTACTAGTGAATGTAATGTAACACACACCCATACAATGCGCACCACCCCGTGATGTTTTTCTCACTCCTACTAGTGAATGTAATTTAACACACACCCATACAATGCGCACCACCCCGTGATGTTTTTCTCACTGGTACTAGTTAATGTAATGTAACACACACCTATACAATGCGCACCACCCCGTGATGTTTTTCTCACTCCTACTAGTGAATGTAATGTAACACACACCCATACAATGCGCACCACCCCGTGATGTTTTTCTCACTCCTACTAGTGAATGTAATGTAACACACACCAATACAATGCGCACCACCCCGTGATGTTTTTCTCAGTCCTACTAGTGATTGTAATGTAACACACACCCATACAATGCGCACCACCCCGTGATGTTTTTCTCATTCCTACTAGTGAATCTAATGTTACACACACCCATACATTGCGCACCACCCCGTGATGTTTTTCTCACTCCTACTAGTGAATGTAATGTAACACACACCCATACAATGCGCACCACCCCATGATGTTTTTCTCACTCCTACTAGTGAATGTAATGTAACACACACGCATACAATGCGCACCACCCCATGATGATTTTCTCACTCCTACTAGTGAATGTAACGTAACACACACCCATACAATGCGCACCACCCCGTGATGTTTTTCTCACTCCTACTAGTGAATCTAATGTAACACACACAAAAACAATGCGCACCACCCCGTGATGTTTTTCTCACTCCTACTAGTGAATGTAATGTAACACACACCCATACAATGTGCACCACCCCGTGATGTTTTTCTCACTCCTACTAGTGAATGTAATGTAACACACACCCATACAATGCGCACCACCCCGTGATATTTTTCTCACTCCTACTAGTAAATCTAATGTAACACACACCCATACAATGCGCACCACCCCGTGATGTTTTTCTCACTCCTACTAGTGAATGTAATGTAACACACACCCATACAATGCGCACCACCCCGTGATGTTTTTCTCACTCCTACTAGTGAATCTAATGTAACACACACCCATACATTGCGCACCACCCCGTGATGTTTTTCTCACTCCTACTAGTGAATGTAATGTAACACACACCCATACAATGCGCACCACCCCGTGATGTTTTTCTCACTCCTACTAGTGAATGTAATGTAACACACACCCATACAATGCGCACCACCCCGTGATGTTTTTCTCACTCCTACTAGTGAATGTAACGTAACACACACCCATACAATGCGCACCACCCCGTGATATTTTTCTCACTCCTACTACTGAATGTAACGTAACACACACTCATACAATGCGCACCACCCCGTGATGTTTTTCTCACTCCTCCTAGTGAATGTAACGTAACACACACCCGTACAATGCGCACCACCCCGTGATGTTTTTCTCACTCCTACTAGTGAATGTAACGTAACACACACCCGTACAACGCGCACCACCCCGTGACGTTTTTCTCACTCCTAGAAGTGAATGTAACATAACACACACCCGTACAATGCGCACCACCCCGTGATGTTTTTCTCACTCCTACTAGTGAATGTAATGTAACACAAACCCGTACAATGCGCACCACCCCGTGATGTTTTTCTCACTCCTACTAGTGAATCTAATGTAACACACACCCATACAATGCGCACCACCCCGTGATGTTTTTCTCACTCCTACTAGTGAATCTAAAGTAACACACACCCATACAATGCGCACCACCCCGTGATGTTTTTCTCACTCCTACTAGTGAATCTAATGTAACACACACCCATACAATGTGCACCACCCCGTGATGTTTTTCTCACTCCTACTAGTGAATCTAATGTAACACACACCCATACAATGCGCACCACCCCGTGATGTTTTTCTCACTCCTACTAGTGAATCTAATGTAACACACACCCATACAATGCGCACCACCCCGTGATGTTTTTCTCACTCCTACTAGTGAATGTAATGTAACACAAACCCATACAATACGCACCACACCGTGATGTTTTTCTCACTGCTACTAGTGAATGTAATGTAACACACACCCATACAATGCGCACCACCCCGTGATGTTTTTCTCACTCCTACTAGTGAATGTAATTTAACACACACCCATACAATGCGCACCACCCCGTGATGTTTTTCTCACTGCTACTAGTTAATGTAATGTAACACACACCTATACAATGCGCACCACCCCGTGATGTTTTTCTCACTCCTACTAGTGAATGTAATGTAACACACACCCATACAATGCGCACCACCCCGTGATGTTTTTCTCACTCCTACTAGTGAATGTAATGTAACACACACCAATACAATGCGCACCACCCCGTGATGTTTTTCTCAGTCCTACTAGTGATTGTAATGTAACACACACCCATACAATGCGCACCACCCCGTGATGTTTTTCTCATTCCTACTAGTGAATCTAATGTAACACCCACCCATACATTGCGCACCACCCCGTGATGTTTTTCTCACTCCTACTAGTGAATGTAATGTAACACACACCCATACAATGCGCACCACCCCATGATGTTTTTCTCACTCCTACTAGTGAATGTAATGTAACACACACCCATACAATGTGCACCACCCCGTGATGTTTTTCTCACTCCTACTAGTGAATGTAATGTAACACACACCCATACAATGCGCACCACCCCGTGATATTTTTCTCACTCCTACTAGTAAATCTAATGTAACACACACCCATACAATGCGCACCACCCCGTGATGTTTTTCTCACTGCTACTAGTTAATGTAATGTAACACACACCCATACAATGCGCACCACCCCGTGATGTTTTTCTCACTCCTACTAGTGAATGTAATGTAACACACACCCATACAATGCGCACCACCCCGTGATGTTTTTCTCACTCCTACTAGTGAATGTAATGTAACACACACCCATACAATGCGAACCACCCCGTGATGTTTTTCTCACTCCTACTAGTGAATCTAATGTTACACACACCCATACAATGTGCACCACCCAATGATGTTTTTCTCACTCCTACTAGTGAATGTAAAGTAATACACACCCATACAATGCGCACCACCCCGTGATGTTTGTCTCACTCCTACTCGTGAATGTAATGTAACACACACCCATACCATGCGCACCACCCCGTGATGTTTTTCTCACTCCTACTAGTGAATGTAATGTAACACACACCCATACAATGCGCACCACCCCGTGATGTTTTTCTCACTCCTACTAGTGAATGTAACGTAACACACACCCATACAATGCGCACCACCCCGTGATATTTTTCTCACTCCTACTACTGAATGTAACGTAACACACACTCATACAATGCGCACCACCCCGTGATGTTTTTCTCACTCCTCCTAGTGAATGTAACGTAACACACACCCGTACAATGCGCACCACCCCGTGATGTTTTTCTCACTCCTACTAGTGAATGTAACGTAACACACACCCGTACAACGCGCACCACCCCGTGACGTTTTTCTCACTCCTAGAAGTGAATGTAACATAACACACACCCGTACAATGCGCACCACCCCGTGATGTTTTTCTCACTCCTACTAGTGAATGTAATGTAACACAAACCCGTACAATGCGCACCACCCCGTGATGTTTTTCTCACTCCTACTAGTGAATCTAATGTAACACACACCCATACAATGCGCACCACCCCGTGATGTTTTTCTCACTCCTACTAGTGAATCTAAAGTAACACACACCCATACAATGCGCACCACCCCGTGATGTTTTTCTCACTCCTACTAGTGAATCTAATGTAACACACACCCATACAATGTGCACCACCCCGTGATGTTTTTCTCACTCCTACTAGTGAATCTAATGTAACACACACCCATACAATGCGCACCACCCCGTGATGTTTTTCTCACTCCTACTAGTGAATCTAATGTAACACACACCCATACAATGCGCACCACCCCGTGATGTTTTTCTCACTCCTACTAGTGAATGTAATGTAACACAAACCCATACAATACGCACCACACCGTGATGTTTTTCTCACTGCTACTAGTGAATGTAATGTAACACACACCCATACAATGCGCACCACCCCGTGATGTTTTTCTCACTCCTACTAGTGAATGTAATTTAACACACACCCATACAATGCGCACCACCCCGTGATGTTTTTCTCACTGCTACTAGTTAATGTAATGTAACACACACCTATACAATGCGCACCACCCCGTGATGTTTTTCTCACTCCTACTAGTGAATGTAATGTAACACACACCCATACAATGCGCACCACCCCGTGATGTTTTTCTCACTCCTACTAGTGAATGTAATGTAACACACACCAATACAATGCGCACCACCCCGTGATGTTTTTCTCAGTCCTACTAGTGATTGTAATGTAACACACACCCATACAATGCGCACCACCCCGTGATGTTTTTCTCATTCCTACTAGTGAATCTAATGTAACACACACCCATACATTGCGCACCACCCCGTGATGTTTTTCTCACTCCTACTAGTGAATGTAATGTAACACACACCCATACAATGCGCACCACCCCATGATGTTTTTCTCACTCCTACTAGTGAATGTAATGTAACACACACCCATACAATGTGCACCACCCCGTGATGTTTTTCTCACTCCTACTAGTGAATGTAATGTAACACACACCCATACAATGCGCACCACCCCGTGATATTTTTCTCACTCCTACTAGTAAATCTAATGTAACACACACCCATACAATGCGCACCACCCCGTGATGTTTTTCTCACTGCTACTAGTTAATGTAATGTAACACACACCCATACAATGCGCACCACCCCGTGATGTTTTTCTCACTCCTACTAGTGAATGTAATGTAACACACACCCATACAATGCGCACCACCCCGTGATGTTTTTCTCACTCCTACTAGTGAATGTAATGTAACACACACCCATACAATGCGAACCACCCCGTGATGTTTTTCTCACTCCTACTAGTGAATCTAATGTTACACACACCCATACAATGTGCACCACCCAATGATGTTTTTCTCACTCCTACTAGTGAATGTAAAGTAATACACACCCATACAATGCGCACCACCCCGTGATGTTTGTCTCACTCCTACTCGTGAATGTAATGTAACACACACCCATACCATGCGCACCACCCCGTGATGTTTTTCTCACTCCTACTAGTGAATGTAATGTAACACACACCCGTACAATGCGCACCACCCCGTGACGTTTTTCTCACTCCTACTAGTGAATGTAATGTAACACACACCCGTACAATGCGCACCACCCCGTGATGTTTTTCTCACTCCTACTAGTGAATGTAACGTAACACACACCCATACAATGCGCACCACCCCGTGATGTTTTTCTCACTCCTACTAGTGAATGTAACGTAACACACACCCATACAATGCGCACCACCCCGTGATGTTTTTCTCACTCCTACTAGTGAATGTAACGTAACACACACCCGTACAATGCGCACCACCCCGTGATGTTTTTCTCACTCCTACTAGTGAATGTAACGTAACACACACCCGTACAATGCGCAACACCCCGTGATGTTTTTCTCACTCCTACTAGTGAATGTAATGTAACACACACCCATAAAATGCGCACCACCCCGTGATGTTTTTCTCACTCCTACTAGTGAATCTAATGTAACACACACAAAAACAATGCGCACCACCCCGTGATGTTTTTCTCACTCCTACTAGTGAATGTAATGTAACACACACCCATACAATGTGCACCACCCCGTGATGTTTTTCTCACTCCTACTAGTGAATCTAATGTAACACACACCCATACAATGCGCAACACCCCGTGATATTTTTCTCACTCCTACTAGTGAATCTAATGTAACACACACCCATACAATGCGCACCACCCCGTGATGTTTTTCTCACTCCTACTAGTGAATGTAATGTAACACACACCCATACAATACGCACCACACCGTGATGTTTTTCTCACTGCTACTAGTGAATGTAATGTAACACACACCCATACAATGCGCACCACCCCGTGATGTTTTTCTCACTGCTACTAGTTAATGTAATGTAACACACACCCATACAATGCGCACCACCCCGTGATGTTTTTCTCACTCCTACTAGTGAATGTAATGTAACACACACCCATACAATGCGCACCACCCCGTGATGTTTTTCTCACTCCTACTAGTGAATCTAATGTAACACACACCCATACAATGCGCACCACCTCGTGATGTTTTTCTCACTCCTACTAGTGAATGTAATGTCACACACAGCCATACAATGCACACCACCCCGTGATGTTTTTCTCACTCCTACTAGTGAATGTAACGTAACACACACCCATACAATGCGCACCACCCCGTGATGTTTTTCTCACTGCTTCTAGTGAATGTAATGTAACACACACCCATACAATGCGCACCACCCCGTGATGTTTTTCTCACTCCTACTAGTAAATGTAATGTAACACACACCCGTACAATGCGCACCCCCCCGTGATGTTTTTCTCAGTCCTACTAGTGAATGTAATGTAACACACACCTGTACAATGTGCACCACCCCGTGATGTTTTTCTCACTCCTACTAGTGAAAGTAATGTAACACACACCCATACAATGCGCACCACCCCATGATGTTTTTCTCACTCCTACTACTGAATGTAATGTAACACACACCCATACAATGCGCACCACCCGGTGATGTTTTTCTCACTCCTACTAGTGAATGTAATGTAACACACACCCATACAATGCGCACCACCCCGTGATGTTTTTCTCACTCCTACTAGTGAATGTAATGTAACACACACCCATACAAACCGCACCACCCCGTGATGTTTTTCTCACTCCTACTAGTGAATGTAACGTAACACACACCCATACAATGCGCACCACCCCGTGATGTTTTTCTCACTGCTACTAGTGAATGTAATGTAACACACACCCACACAATGCGCACCACCCCGTGATGTTTTTCTCACTCCTACTAGTGAATGTAATGTAACACACACCCGTACAATGCGCACCCCCCTGTGATGTTTTTCTCACTCCTACTAGTGAATGTAATGTAACACACACCAATACATTGCGCACCACCCCGTGATGTTTTTCTCAGTCCTACTAGTGATTGTAATGTAACACACACCCATACAATGCGCACCACCCCGTGATGTTTTTCTCACTCCTATTAGTGAATCTAATGTAACACACACAAAAACAATGCGCACCACCCCGTGATGTTTTTCTCACTCCTACTAGTGAATGTAATGTAACACACACCCATACAATGTGCACCACCCCGTGATGTTTTTCTCACTCCTACTAGTGAATCTAATGTAACACACACCCATATAATGTGCACCACCCCGAGATATTTTTCTCACTCCTACTAGTGAATCTAATGTAACACACACCCATACAATGCGCACCACCCCGTGATGTTTTTCTCACTGCTACTAGTTAATGTAATGTAACACACACCCATACAATGCGCACCACCCCGTGATGTTTTTCTCACTCCTACTAGTGAATGTAATGTAACACACACCCATACAATGCGCACCACCCCGTGATGTTTTTCTCACTCCTACTAGTGAATGTAATGTAACACACACCCATACAATGTGCACCACCCCGTGATGTTTTTCTCACTCCTACTAGTGAATCTAATGTTACACACACCCATACAATGTGCACCACCCAATGATGTTTTTCTCACTCCTACTAGTGAATGTAAAGTAATACACACCCATACAATGCGCACCACCCCGTGATGTTTGTCTCACTCCTACTAGTGAATGTAATGTAACACACACCCATACCATGCGCACCACCCCGTGATGTTTTTCTCACTCCTACTAGTGAATGTAATGTAACACACACCCGTACAATGCGCACCACCCCGTGACGTTTTTCTCACTCCTACTAGTGAATGTAATGTAACACACACCCGTACAATGCGCACCACCCCGTGACGTTTTTCTCACTCCTACTAGTGAATGTAACGTAACACACACCCGTACAATGCGCACCACCCCGTGATGTTTTTCTCACTCCTACTAGTGAATGTAATGTAACACACACCCATACAATGCGCACCACCCTGTGATGTTTTTCTCACTCCTACTAGTGAATGTAATGTAACACACACCAATACAATGCGCACCACCCCGTGATGTTTTTCTCACTCCCTCTAGTGATTGTAATGTAACTCACACCCATACAATGCGCACCACCCCGTGATGTTTTTCTCATTCCTACTAGTGAATCTAATGTAACACACACCCATACATTGCGCACCACCCCGTGATGTTTTTCTCACTCCTACTAGTGGATGTAATGTAACACACACCCATACAATGCGCACCACCCCGTGATGTTTTTCTCACTCCTACTAGTGAATGTAATGTAACACACACCCATACAATGTGCACCACCCCGTGATGATTTTCTCACTCCTACTAGTGAATGTAACGTAACACACACCCATACAATGCGCACCACCCCGTGATGTTTTTCTCACTCCTACTAGTGAATGTCACGTAACACACACCCATACAATGCGCACCACCCCGTGATGTTTTTCTCACTCCTACTAGTGAATGTAACGTAACGCACACCCATGCAATGCGCACCACCCCGTGATGTTTTTCTCACTCCTACTAGTGAATCTAATGTAACACACACCCATACAATGCGCACCACCCCGTGATATTTTTCTCACTGCTACTAGTTAATGTAATGTAACACACACCCATACAATGCGCACCACCCCGTGATGTTTTTCTCACTCCTACTAGTGAATGTAATGTAACACACACCCATACAATGCGCACCACCCCGTGATGTTTTTCTCACTCCTACTAGTGAATGTAATGTAACACACACCCATACAATGCGCACCACCCCGTGATGTTTTTCTCACTCCTACCAGTGAATCTAATGTTACACACACCCATACAATGCGCACCACCCCATGATGTTTTTCTCACTCCTACTACTGAATGTAATGTAGCACACACCCATACAATGCGCACCACCCCGTGATGTTTGTCTCACTCCTACTAGTGAATGTAATGTAACACACACCCATACAATGCGCACCACCCCGTGATGTTTTTCTCAGTCCTACTAGTGAATGTAATGTAACACACACCCAAACAATGCGCACCACCTCGTGATGTTTTTCTCACTCCTACTAGTGAATGTAATGTAACACACACCCATACAATGCGCACCACCCCGTGATATTTTTCTCACTCCTACTAGTAAATCTAATGTAACACACACCCATACAATGCGCACCACCCCGTGATGTTTTTCTCACTGCTACTAGTTAATGTAATGTAACACACACCCATACAATGCACACCACCCCGTGATGTTTTTCTCACTCCTACTAGTGAATGTAATGTAACACACACCCATACAATGCGCACCACACCGTGATGTTTTTCTCACTCCTACTAGTGAATGTAATGTAACACACACCCATACAATGCGCACCACCCCGTGATGTTTTTCTCACTCCTACTAGTGAATCTAATGTTACACACACCCATATAATGTGCACCACCCAATGATGTTTTTCTCACTCCTACTAGTGAATGTAAAGTAATACACACCCATACAATGCGCACCACCCCGTGATGTTTGTCTCACTCCTACTCGTGAATGTAATGTAACACACACCCATACCATGCGCACCACCCCGTGATGTTTTTCTCACTCCTACTAGTGAATGTAATGTAACACACACCCGTACAATGCGCACCACCCCGTGACGTTTTTCTCACTCCTACTAGTGAATGTAATGTAACACACACCCGTACAATGCGCACCACCCCGTGACGTTTTTCTCATTCCTACTAGTGAATCTAATGTTACACACACCCATACATTGCGCACCACCCCGTGATGTTTTTCTCACTCCTACTAGTGAATGTAATGTAACACACACCCATACAATGCGCACCACCCCATGATGTTTTTCTCACTCCTACTAGTGAATGTAATGTAACACACACGCATACAATGCGCACCACCCCATGATGATTTTCTCACTCCTACTAGTGAATGTAACGTAACACACACCCATACAATGCGCACCACCCCGTGATGTTTTTCTCACTCCTACTAGTGAATCTAATGTAACACACACAAAAACAATGCGCACCACCCCGTGATGTTTTTCTCACTCCTACTAGTGAATGTAATGTAACACACACCCATACAATGTGCACCACCCCGTGATGTTTTTCTCACTCCTACTAGTGAATGTAATGTAACACACACCCATACAATGCGCACCACCCCGTGATATTTTTCTCACTCCTACTAGTAAATCTAATGTAACACACACCCATACAATGCGCACCACCCCGTGATGTTTTTCTCACTCCTACTAGTGAATGTAATGTAACACACACCCATACAATGCGCACCACCCCGTGATGTTTTTCTCACTCCTACTAGTGAATCTAATGTAACACACACCCATACATTGCGCACCACCCCGTGATGTTTTTCTCACTCCTACTAGTGAATGTAATGTAACACACACCCATACAATGCGCACCACCCCGTGATGTTTTTCTCACTCCTACTAGTGAATGTAATGTAACACACACCCATACAATGCGCACCACCCCGTGATGTTTTTCTCACTCCTACTAGTGAATGTAACGTAACACACACCCATACAATGCGCACCACCCCGTGATATTTTTCTCACTCCTACTACTGAATGTAACGTAACACACACTCATACAATGCGCACCACCCCGTGATGTTTTTCTCACTCCTCCTAGTGAATGTAACGTAACACACACCCGTACAATGCGCACCACCCCGTGATGTTTTTCTCACTCCTACTAGTGAATGTAACGTAACACACACCCGTACAACGCGCACCACCCCGTGACGTTTTTCTCACTCCTAGAAGTGAATGTAACATAACACACACCCGTACAATGCGCACCACCCCGTGATGTTTTTCTCACTCCTACTAGTGAATGTAACGTAACACAAACCCGTACAATGCGCACCACCCCGTGATGTTTTTCTCACTCCTACTAGTGAATCTAATGTAACACACACCCATACAATGCGCACCACCCCGTGATGTTTTTCTCACTCCTACTAGTGAATCTAAAGTAACACACACCCATACAATGCGCACCACCCCGTGATGTTTTTCTCACTCCTACTAGTGAATCTAATGTAACACACACCCATACAATGTGCACCACCCCGTGATGTTTTTCTCACTCCTACTAGTGAATCTAATGTAACACACACCCATACAATGCGCACCACCCCGTGATGTTTTTCTCACTCCTACTAGTGAATCTAATGTAACACACACCCATACAATGCGCACCACCCCGTGATGTTTTTCTCACTCCTACTAGTGAATGTAATGTAACACAAACCCATACAATACGCACCACACCGTGATGTTTTTCTCACTGCTACTAGTGAATGTAATGTAACACACACCCATACAATGCGCACCACCCCGTGATGTTTTTCTCACTCCTACTAGTGAATGTAATTTAACACACACCCATACAATGCGCACCACCCCGTGATGTTTTTCTCACTGCTACTAGTTAATGTAATGTAACACACACCTATACAATGCGCACCACCCCGTGATGTTTTTCTCACTCCTACTAGTGAATGTAATGTAACACACACCCATACAATGCGCACCACCCCGTGATGTTTTTCTCACTCCTACTAGTGAATGTAATGTAACACACACCAATACAATGCGCACCACCCCGTGATGTTTTTCTCAGTCCTACTAGTGATTGTAATGTAACACACACCCATACAATGCGCACCACCCCGTGATGTTTTTCTCATTCCTACTAGTGAATCTAATGTAACACACACCCATACATTGCGCACCACCCCGTGATGTTTTTCTCACTCCTACTAGTGAATGTAATGTAACACACACCCATACAATGCGCACCACCCCATGATGTTTTTCTCACTCCTACTAGTGAATGTAATGTAACACACACCCATACAATGTGCACCACCCCGTGATGTTTTTCTCACTCCTACTAGTGAATGTAATGTAACACACACCCATACAATGCGCACCACCCCGTGATATTTTTCTCACTCCTACTAGTAAATCTAATGTAACACACACCCATACAATGCGCACCACCCCGTGATGTTTTTCTCACTGCTACTAGTTAATGTAATGTAACACACACCCATACAATGCGCACCACCCCGTGATGTTTTTCTCACTCCTACTAGTGAATGTAATGTAACACACACCCATACAATGCGCACCACCCCGTGATGTTTTTCTCACTCCTACTAGTGAATGTAATGTAACACACACCCATACAATGCGAACCACCCCGTGATGTTTTTCTCACTCCTACTAGTGAATCTAATGTTACACACACCCATACAATGTGCACCACCCAATGATGTTTTTCTCACTCCTACTAGTGAATGTAAAGTAATACACACCCATACAATGCGCACCACCCCGTGATGTTTGTCTCACTCCTACTCGTGAATGTAATGTAACACACACCCATACCATGCGCACCACCCCGTGATGTTTTTCTCACTCCTACTAGTGAATGTAATGTAACACACACCCGTACAATGCGCACCACCCCGTGACGTTTTTCTCACTCCTACTAGTGAATGTAATGTAACACACACCCGTACAATGCGCACCACCCCGTGATGTTTTTCTCACTCCTACTAGTGAATGTAACGTAACACACACCCATACAATGCGCACCACCCCGTGATGTTTTTCTCACTCCTACTAGTGAATGTAACGTAACACACACCCATACAATGCGCACCACCCCGTGATGTTTTTCTCACTCCTACTAGTGAATGTAACGTAACACACACCCGTACAATGCGCACCACCCCGTGATGTTTTTCTCACTCCTACTAGTGAATGTAACGTAACACACACCCGTACAATGCGCACCACCCCGTGATGTTTTTCTCACTCCTACTAGTGAATGTAATGTAACACACACCCATAAAATGCGCACCACCCCGTGATGTGTTTCTCACTCCTACTAGTGAATCTAATGTAACACACACAAAAACAATGCGCACCACCCCGTGATGTTTTTCTCACTCCTACTAGTGAATGTAATGTAACACACACCCGTACAATGCGCACCACCCCGTGACGTTTTTCTCACTCCTACTAGTGAATGTAATGTAACACACACCCGTACAATGCGCACCACCCCGTGATGTTTTTCTCACTCCTACTAGTGAATGTAACGTAACACACACCCATACAATGCGCACCACCCCGTGATGTTTTTCTCACTCCTACTAGTGAATGTAACGTAACACACACCCATACAATGCGCACCACCCCGTGATGTTTTTCTCACTCCTACTAGTGAATGTAACGTAACACACACCCGTACAATGCGCACCACCCCGTGATGTTTTTCTCACTCCTACTAGTGAATGTAACGTAACACACACCCGTACAATGCGCACCACCCCGTGATGTTTTTCTCACTCCTACTAGTGAATGTAATGTAACACACACCCATAAAATGCGCACCACCCCGTGATGTGTTTCTCACTCCTACTAGTGAATCTAATGTAACACACACAAAAACAATGCGCAACACCCCGTGATATTTTTCTCACTCCTACTAGTGAATCTAATGTAACACACACCCATACAATGCGCACCACCCCGTGATGTTTTTCTCACTCCTACTAGTGAATGTAATGTAACACACACCCATACAATACGCACCACACCGTGATGTTTTTCTCACTGCTACTAGTGAATGTAATGTAACACACACCCATACAATGCGCACCACCCCGTGATGTTTTTCTCACTGCTACTAGTTAATGTAATGTAACACACACCCATACAATGCGCACCACCCCGTGATGTTTTTCTCACTCCTACTAGTGAATGTAATGTAACACACACCCATACAATGCGCACCACCCCGTGATGTTTTTCTCACTCCTACTAGTGAATCTAATGTAACACACACCCATACAATGCGCACCACCTCGTGATGTTTTTCTCACTCCTACTAGTGAATGTAATGTCACACACAGCCATACAATGCACACCACCCCGTGATGTTTTTCTCACTCCTACTAGTGAATGTAACGTAACACACACCCATACAATGCGCACCACCCCGTGATGTTTTTCTCACTGCTTCTAGTGAATGTAATGTAACACACACCCATACAATGCGCACCACCCCGTGATGTTTTTCTCACTCCTACTAGTAAATGTAATGTAACACACACCCGTACAATGCGCACCCCCCCGTGATGTTTTTCTCACTCCTACTAGTGAATGTAATGTAACACACACCTGTACAATGTGCACCACCCCGTGATGTTTTTCTCACTCCTACTAGTGAAAGTAATGTAACACACACCCATACAATGCGCACCACCCCATGATGTTTTTCTCACTCCTACTACTGAATGTAATGTAACACACACCCATACAATGCGCACCACCCGGTGATGTTTTTCTCACTCCTACTAGTGAATGTAATGTAACACACACCCATACAATGCGCACCACCCCGTGATGTTTTTCTCACTCCTACTAGTGAATGTAATGTAACACACACCCATACAAACCGCACCACCCCGTGATGTTTTTCTCACTCCTACTAGTGAATGTAACGTAACACACACCCATACAATGCGCACCACCCCGTGATGTTTTTCTCACTGCTACTAGTGAATGTAATGTAACACACACCCATACAATGCGCACCACCCCGTGATGTTTTTCTCACTCCTACTAGTGAATGTAATGTAACACACACCCGTACAATGCGCACCCCCCTGTGATGTTTTTCTCACTCCTACTAGTGAATGTAATGTAACACACACCAATACATTGCGCACCACCCCGTGATGTTTTTCTCAGTCCTACTAGTGATTGTAATGTAACACACACCCATACAATGCGCACCACCCCGTGATGTTTTTCTCACTCCTATTAGTGAATCTAATGTAACACACACAAAAACAATGCGCACCACCCCGTGATGTTTTTCTCACTCCTACTAGTGAATGTAATGTAACACACAGCCATACAATGTGCACCACCCCGTGATGTTTTTCTCACTCCTACTAGTGAATCTAATGTAACACACACCCATATAATGTGCACCACCCCGAGATATTTTTCTCACTCCTACTAGTGAATCTAATGTAACACACACCCATACAATGCGCACCACCCCGTGATGTTTTTCTCACTGCTACTAGTTAATGTAATGTAACACACACCCATACAATGCGCACCACCCCGTGATGTTTTTCTCACTCCTACTAGTGAATGTAATGTAACACACACCCATACAATGCGCACCACCCCGTGATGTTTTTCTCACTCCTACTAGTGAATGTAATGTAACACACACCCATACAATGTGCACCACCCCGTGATGTTTTTCTCACTCCTACTAGTGAATCTAATGTTACACACACCCATACAATGTGCACCACCCAATGATGTTTTTCTCACTCCTACTAGTGAATGTAAAGTAATACACACCCATACAATGCGCACCACCCCGTGATGTTTGTCTCACTCCTACTAGTGAATGTAATGTAACACACACCCATACCATGCGCACCACCCCGTGATGTTTTTCTCACTCCTACTAGTGAATGTAATGTAACACACACCCGTACAATGCGCACCACCCCGTGACGTTTTTCTCACTCCTACTAGTGAATGTAATGTAACACACACCCGTACAATGCGCACCACCCCGTGACGTTTTTCTCACTCCTACTAGTGAATGTAACGTAACACACACCCGTACAATGCGCACCACCCCGTGATGTTTTTCTCACTCCTACTAGTGAATGTAATGTAACACACACCCATACAATGCGCACCACCCTGTGATGTTTTTCTCACTCCTACTAGTGAATGTAATGTAACACACACCAATACAATGCGCACCACCCCGTGATGTTTTTCTCACTCCCTCTAGTGATTGTAATGTAACACACACCCATACAATGCGCACCACCCCGTGATGTTTTTCTCATTCCTACTAGTGAATCTAATGTAACACACACCCATACATTGCGCACCACCCCGTGATGTTTTTCTCACTCCTACTAGTGGATGTAATGTAACACACACCCATACAATGCGCACCACCCCGTGATGTTTTTCTCACTCCTACTAGTGAATGTAATGTAACACACACCCATACAATGCGCACCACCCCGTGATGATTTTCTCACTCCTACTAGTGAATGTAACGTAACACACACCCATACAATGCGCACCACCCCGTGATGTTTTTCTCACTCCTACTAGTGAATGTCACGTAACACACACCCATACAATGCGCACCACCCCGTGATGTTTTTCTCACTCCTACTAGTGAATGTAACGTAACGCACACCCATGCAATGCGCACCACCCCGTGATGTTTTTCTCACTCCTACTAGTGAATCTAATGTAACACACACCCATACAATGCGCACCACCCCGTGATATTTTTCTCACTGCTACTAGTTAATGTAATGTAACACACACCCATACAATGCGCACCATCCCGTGATGTTTTTCTCACTCCTACTAGTGAATGTAATGTAACACACACCCATACAATGCGCACCACCCCGTGATGTTTTTCTCACTCCTACTAGTGAATGTAATGTAACACACACCCATACAATGCGCACCACCCCGTGATGTTTTTCTCACTCCTACCAGTGAATCTAATGTTACACACACCCATACAATGCGCACCACCCCATGATGTTTTTCTCACTCCTACTACTGAATGTAATGTAGCACACACCCATACAATGCGCACCACCCCGTGATGTTTGTCTCACTCCTACTAGTGAATGTAATGTAACACACACCCATACAATGCGCACCACCCCGTGATGTTTTTCTCAGTCCTACTAGTGAATGTAATGTAACACACACCCAAACAATGCGCACCACCTCGTGATGTTTTTCTCACTCCTACTAGTGAATGTAATGTAACACACACCCATACAATGCGCACCACCCCGTGATATTTTTCTCACTCCTACTAGTAAATCTAATGTAACACACACCCATACAATGCGCACCACCCCGTGATGTTTTTCTCACTGCTACTAGTTAATGTAATGTAACACACACCCATACAATGCACACAACCCCGTGATGTTTTTCTCACTCCTACTAGTGAATGTAATGTAACACACACCCATACAATGCGCACCACACCGTGATGTTTTTCTCACTCCTACTAGTGAATGTAATGTAACACACACCCATACAATGCGCACCACCCCGTGATGTTTTTCTCACTCCTACTAGTGAATCTAATGTTACACACACCCATATAATGTGCACCACCCAATGATGTTTTTCTCACTCCTACTAGTGAATGTAAAGTAATACACACCCATACAATTCGCACCACCCCGTGATGTTTGTCTCACTCCTACTCGTGAATGTAATGTAACACACACCCATACCATGCGCACCACCCCGTGATGTTTTTCTCACTCCTACTAGTGAATGTAATGTAACACACACCCGTACAATGCGCACCACCCCGTGACGTTTTTCTCACTCCTACTAGTGAATGTAATGTAACACACACCCGTACAATGCGCACCACCCCGTGACGTTTTTCTCACTCCTACTAGTGAATGTAACGTAACACACACCCGTACAATGCGCACCACCCCGTGATGTTTTTCTCACTCCTACTAGTGAATGTGATGTAACACACACCCATACAATGCGCACCACCCTGTGATGTTTTTCTCACTCCTACTAGTGAATGTAATGTAACACACACCAATACAATGCGCACCACCCCGTGATGTTTTTCTCACTCCTACTAGTGAATGTAATTTAACACACACCCATACAATGCGCACCACCCCGTGATGTTTTTCTCACTCCTACTAGTGAATGTAATGTAACACACATCCATACAATGCGCACCACCCCGTGATGATTTTCTCACTCCTACTAGTGAATGTAACGTAACACACACCCATACAATGCGCACCACCCCGTGATGTTTTTCTCACTCCTACTAGTGAATGTAACGTAACACACACCCATACAATGCGCACCACCCCGTGATGTTTTTCTCACTCCTACTAGTGAATGTAACGTAACACACACCCATACAATGCGCACCACCCCGTGATGTTTTTCTCACTCCTACTAGTGAATGTAACGTAACACACACCCGTACAATGCGCACCACCCCGTGATGTTTTTCTCACTCCTACTAGTGAATGTAACGTAACACACACCCGTACAATGCGCACCACCCCGTGATGTTTTTCTCACTCCTACTAGTGAATGTAATGTAACACACACCCATAAAATGCGCACCACCCCGTGATGTTTTTCTCACTCCTACTAGTGAATCTAATGTAACACACACCAATACAATGCGCACCACCCCGTGATGTTTTTCTCACTCCTACTAGTGAATCTAATGTTACACACACCCATATAATGTGCACCACCCAATGATGTTTTTCTCACTCCTACTAGTGTATGTAAAGTAATACACACCCATACAATGCGCACCACCCCGTGATGTTTGTCTCACTCCTACTCGTGAATGTAATGTAACACACACCCATACCATGCGCACCACCCCGTGATGTTTTTCTCACTCCTACTAGTGAATGTAATGTAACACACACCCGTACAATGCCCACCACCCCGTGACGTTTTTCTCACTCCTACTAGTGAATGTAATGTAACACACACCCGTACAATGCGCACCACCCCGTGACGTTTTTCTCACTCCTACTAGTGAATGTAACGTAACACACACCCGTACAATGCGCACCACCCCGTGATGTTTTTCTCACTCCTACTAGTGAATGTGATGTAACACACACCCATACAATGCGCACCACCCTGTGATGTTTTTCTCACTCCTACTAGTGAATGTAATGTAACACACACCAATACAATGCGCACCACCCCGTGATGTTTTTCTCACTCCTACTAGTGAATGTAATTTAACACACACCCATACAATGCGCACCACCCCGTGATGTTTTTCTCACTCCTACTAGTGAATGTAATGTAACACACATCCATACAATGCGCACCACCCCGTGATGATTTTCTCACTCCTACTAGTGAATGTAACGTAACACACACCCATACAATGCGCACCACCCCGTGATGTTTTTCTCACTCCTACTAGTGAATGTAACGTAACACACACCCATACAATGCGCACCACCCCGTGATGTTTTTCTCACTCCTACTAGTGAATGTAACGTAACACACACCCATACAATGCGCACCACCCCGTGATGTTTTTCTCACTCCTACTAGTGAATGTAACGTAACACACACCCGTACAATGCGCACCACCCCGTGATGTTTTTCTCACTCCTACTAGTGAATGGAACGTAACACACACCCGTACAATGCGCACCACCCCGTGATGTTTTTCTCACTCCTACTAGTGAATGTAATGTAACACACACCCATAAAATGCGCACCACCCCGTGATGTTTTTCTCACTCCTACTAGTGAATCTAATGTAACACACACCAATACAATGCGCACCACCCCGTGATGTTTTTCTCACTCCTACTAGTGAATCTAATGTAACACACACCCATACAATGCGCACCACCCCGTGATGTTTTTCTCACTCCTACTAGTGAATGTAATGTAACACACACCCATACAATACGCACCACACCGTGATGTTTTTCTCACTGCTACTAGTGAATGTAATGTAACACACACCCATACAATGCGCACCACCCCGTGATGTTTTTCTCACTGCTACTAGTTAATGTAATGTAACACACACCCATACAATGCGCACCACCCCGTGATGTTTTTCTCACTCCTACTAGTGAATGTAATGTAACACACACCCATACAATGCGCACCACCCCGTGATGTTTTTCTCACTCCTACTAGTGAATCTAATGTAACACACACCCATACAATGCGCACCACCTCGTGATGTTTTTCTCACTCTTACTAGTGAATGTAATGTAACACACACCCGTACAATGCGCACCCCCCCGTGATGTTTTTCTCACTCCTACTAGTGAATGTAATGTAACACACACCTGTACAATGTGCACCACCCCGTGATGTTTTTCTCACTCCTACTAGTGAAAGTAA